>NC_056744.1:580358632-580471132 GCF_019279795.1 Protopterus annectens | reverse complement strand
TCTCAACTACAGAGAACTGGATGCTTCAAAACCATCTCTCCCTTAATGCCAATAAATCCAAAATCATTATTTTCTCCCCCACAAAAGCCCTCCCTCTTGACAAGCAATCTTTCAAGATCACCAGCCATACCCACTCCTCTATAGAAGTTGTTTCTTTTGCCAAACTTCTTGGGGTTACCATTGATGAACACCTGAAATTCCATACACATGTCCAACTAAATATTAAACAAACCCATCAGATGCTCGGTATGCTATATAGAAATGATCACTTTCTCTCTACAGCTACAAGACAACCCCTCACCTCCACCTATTTACTACCATCTCTATTGTATGGTGCTCCACTTCTAACCAACCTCTCAGCTTCCATCTCCTCTAAACTAGAAATCTGCTACAACAAAATCGCCAAATTTGCTACTAAATCTACTCACTCCGCCCACCATTGCACCTCTCTCCGCAGTCTTAAGTGGCTAGAACTTCCTAATAATCTCGACTATCTTCAACTTACTACAGCCCACAAACTAATCTTTATATCCACTGCATGCCCTGCTCTAATTAATATCTTGCCTTCCTACACACCACTCAGACCCCTAAGATCAGCCCATCAAAATCTACTTTCAGTACACAAACCTGGCCAGTTTCTCCTATCTTATTCAATAGCAAAAAAATGGAACTCTCTCCCTCCCCTGCTAAGAAATACTACAAACTCTGAACACTTCAAATCCCTACTCCATTCCCACCTCTCCCAAAACTGGAAATGTAATTGTATTCTTCCTACCTAACTTCCACTAATGTCAGCTAGACATGATCTCCTTCAAGCACCTCTACATCCTGCTGTTCCACAGCTCCCCACCCTCAGCTTCTATCATATAACGAATTTCTCCCCTGTATACACCCTATGTAAATACTGTATATAGGTTCCCATCCCTACTCACTGTAAATGCCTCTACATGCAAATGGCTCTTTGATCTTGAATGTAAATTGAATCTTCCTCTAGTTCTTCTTCTTTTCCTCTACCTGTCTTTTTTATTCTTTTCTCCTCCTCATTCCGCTACTTCTCATTTAATTATTATTTTATGTATTTCGTATGTATGTGTTTTTTTTTGCATTATTCTATGCAAATTGTACAAATGTATAATTCCTTGCTTGCTTGTTTTAACTGTTTAATTTGTGCAGTTGTTTTTAATATGGAGCTTTTCTCCCCGGGCCTCCACTGAAAACGGGCCCTTTGAGCCCAGTGGACCTCCCCGGTTATCAAACTGGAAATAAATAAATAAAATGGTCTGCAGGAATTCTAATGCCATTGGATTTTTTAATCAAACCTATTAACAAATTTAAAAATAATTAAACAATGATGGAAAAACAGGAAAAAAAACACTGGTGCAGATTCAATAAAGCCTACATGGTTCTCTAAGACCACATTTTATTTATTATTTTATTTATTTATTGACATTTGTTAACTGGGTTGGTCCATCTGGGCCATTAGTCCATTTTCAGTGGAGACCCGAGGAGAAAAGCTCCAATTACATACAATAAAGTATACATGATTGTTTAACAAGCCAAAAAGTACAGTGATCAATTTCAAAAAACAAAGTGATTCAGGTGAGAAAAAAACATTACATGTTCTCATTAAAATTCAGACGTTTCAAAAGCAAAAATATAAATATATTTTACTGGAGTGTATACAACAGAGTGTAGTGAGGTTATGTAGGGTCATGGCAAGTGCAGCTTTTTGTCCTCATAAAGTGTAGTTTGAGTTCTTTCTTAAATTGTAAAGGGTGTGTTATGGAGCGTAAATGGGATGGAAGGTTATTCCGTGCCTGGGATAGGGAGGATTTATAAAGTAATCTACCAATAGATTTTTTTTGGTTGGTAGATGATGAGGAGTTTTTGGTCAGAGGTGCGAAGTGTGCGAGTTGGTATATAGGTGGACACTAAGGAGGACAGGGCTGGGCAGGTTAATGGTTTATACAGTATGGAGTGGATTATTTGAAACTGAGAGAGAAGAAGTTGTTGTGGGAGTTCTAGCCATTGTAAGGAGTTGAGAGAGAGGCAGTGGGGAGAGCTGTGTGGGGAGTTTGTGATGAACCTTGCTATTTTGTGGCATGTTTGTTGGAGTTTGGCCAGGGTAGTTGTTTGAATATTAGTTAGAATAGGGGTGGCATAGAGAAGGGAGGGAAGAAGAAGAAGAGCCTGTGACAGGGACAGTCTGGCATCGTAGGTCAGGAATCTACGGTGTCGGTAGAGCATACCTAGCATTTGGTGAGTTTTCTTTATACTTTGTAGAATGTGTAGGTTAAATTTATGATGAGGCACATACTCAAACAGGAAATATCACAGAGAGTGTGTTTGGGCTGCTGAAGTCGTGGATCTAGTGCCTAGATATATCAGGGGGAGCCCTACAGTACAATCTCCATACTTGTGCTGAAATATTAACTGTCTGTGCCATCCTTCACAATATTATTCTGAGAAAACAGCTGCAGCAGCAACAACAGTGGGTATGTCAGTCAGGATACACTTACAAAGTGTAGAAATAATTGTAGCAAGCTTTGAAATGGAAGTGAACATCACGTATTACTCCGTTTCTGTGCACTAATAGCCAAACTCTCCTTCCTTTAATGAAACCAGTACTTGCTGTCATGTAATATCGTCATACATTTTAAGGACAATGATACAAAACCTGCATGTGTGCAGAACTCATAAGAGAAGAATGAAGACAATATTAAGAGAAGACACAGCGGCATTGGTGCAAACAATGCTCATAAATGGTTGTGTGATCATTAACTGCACTAAATATGTAAGCAACACGTACAAACAACTGAGAGCTTACAAGTGTTATATGTTTATATAATACTGTGGTGGAAATGGGACTTGCTTATATGCACAATGATTTTCATTCCTGCTGCAAAGCTATTTCTGTGACAAAGAGAGATAAGACACGCTTAGCATGTTTTGTAGGTTCAGTAGTCTGCCAGGTCAAATCCAGAGTTGTGTAGAAATCTGTAATGTGTGCTAAAATATATTTTGTATTTTTTTTTTTATTTTAACTTTTTTAATATTAATATTTGCATCATGCGTGGCTTAGAGCAAACACAGTGAAATGGATAAATACAATTGATTTAATGTTATGTTACTTGTATGATAAAGATTGCATAAATTACAGTAGTGAATCAAGAGTGTGTAGCTCACCTTTCAAACACGATGAAGCACACAGTATATAGTATCTTTAGATAATGGTTCAAGACCCAATTTATCTTTTAATGTTGAAACCTAATAAACACTTCTTACAAGAATAATGCATGTTTAGCAATTGCCTGTCACATTTGCACATCACTTGCCTTTGCACAAACATGGTCTAATGGCCCAGACAACAAGGAGACATTGTCAGTTTCAAAAAGGATACATTGCTGCATATTTTGCTTACCATCATGCAAACCTCGCTAAGTGCTATTGCACAATGGTCAACAACACCTTCAGGCCCAGGACACCTGCAGATATCAGTGAAACAGTTGTCAATTTCAAAATGGATGCTTTCTATTCAATGTGGTTTGCTACCATGCAAACACTATAAGCAGCATTGCACAGTGGTCAGCACACGTAAATAGTAAAGAATGTGAAAATATACAGCTGCTGCTGAGTTGTCCCTGTGGTAACAGGTGTAAGTTAAGGGCTACAATACAGGTAAGCCTCGGTTCTAGTACAGCAAAGTCTAAAGTCTTATTACTGCTGTTCCAGTTAGCCTTAGAGTATTTCCTGAATATTCCAGCATCAGCTTGAGTTCCAGGTTTTATTTTTACCTCAAAGCAGACCATTTTGTGGTCTGACCTAATCAGAGAAGACACTGCACTAAGACGTGTGCAGCACTCTCCCATATTAGTTAGTACCAGATCCAGTATGTTTGCACCCCTGGTCAGTGTATTGACAATCTGGTCCAGGGAGTTTGTGTTTACACAATCCAGGAATCCCAGCGCATGTGTGTTTGTTGTCATATATGATTCTCAGTTAATAGCAAGGTAATTAAAGTCATCCATGAATATGATATTGGGTTGAATGGTGATGTTTCCAATAAGTTTAAATACATGATATGGGTTCCTGGGTCATAGACAGGGGCTTATAACCTGCAAGAAAGTGGTATGGGCTTTTGCCTATGGTTATTTGAATGTGGCATAGCTCAAGTCCATTGTCCTGTTTGACCACCCATGAGGATGATTTATTTTTGATGTAAATTGAGACACATCCACCTTTAGTCCCTGTCTGTGTAGTAACTGGTCTAAATGCATGGAAAGCATTATAGCTTTACACTGCCATTCTGCTTCCAGTGGCTTAAAACCATGTCTCATTTACCACACAGATGTCATCATTCTCTAGGATGAGGAGAGCTTGTAGGGAGAGGAGTTTTTTTGTTTAGACTCCTAGCACTGAGCATTTTCATGGTTTTGATTTGCTATGTAGGAAGTACTTTCAGTTTGGCCTCGGGACTTGCTTAAAAAAAAGCACTATGAAGGAGGACAATCTTTTAGCTAATATTCGACAACCTAGAAGGAAGAGGTGAAGACCATCCCTGACAAAGCATGCTCTGTTGACCATCTTCTTCCATGCTGAGGAATATTGTACCCTGTTAGAATGACATTAGAAACAAATCCAATAATTATAGTCAGTTATCTTCTGTTCGTATTGTGGCATCAGTCTTGGAGAGGTTAAATGCTGCTCAGTGCTAGGCTCATACCAGCTTGGGATACATATTCAGAGAGCTCCATGATGTTTCTCTTTATACAGTCTATGGAGGTACATCTCAGGTCATTTACACCCACATGGACTATGACAGAGTCATACTAGTACTTGTGTTCAATTGAACTGCAAGCATGTATAATATGGTGGATCCTGGACCCACATAAGCAACTGAACCTGACTTTCTCCTTATTCTGCCTGGTTAAAGGGACATCAGTGTGCCTCACAATAGAGTTTCTGATGATCAGAATGTTGAAATGTGTGGTTGCTTGCCTTATGGGCTTAGAAGTAGAGGGTCCATGAGTTGTGGCTGTATGTGTCGATGTGGTGCTGTTTTGTGTATTTGGTGCTGCAGAGGGTATTTGTTATATGTACTTCATCTAGATTCTGAAACTGGGGTTGGCAAACTTTTGGGGTCCATATGATAATTTCTAGGGAACGTATGGTTATTCCACCCATCTGGATTTCACATCCTGATGACCAACCTTGATGTAACATGAAAAGAAAACCTCCTGCACGGCAGCAACTGCAAGGCTCAAAGAACATCAGCAACCAGGAACAAAAAATCAGAGCCAGCAAACGGTGACTATATAAAAATTGTATTAAACAAAAATCACAGCATGTTACAAAAACAAACCGGTTTCGGCTGGCAAAGCATAGCCTTCTTCAGTGTACAAGAAAGTTAATGTGAAAAACAATGGCTGCATATATACAGATAGCAAAAATCCTATTGGCTGAGTATTATAGATGTTCATTAAGTCCAGGTGGGAACAAGCCACCCAGTCTAATTATCCATTTCTTTTCTTTTGCATTTAATATGGAGTGCCATTGAGATTTATTAGCCCTATTACCAGAAATCATATCAATGATGATAAAGTTAAATTTGCTGGTGGAATGTGCTAAAGTGTGTTTGTACAGAGCATTGTGTATCTTTTTTTGTTTAATATTACTTCGGTGCTCAGAAATGCGAATTCTGAGAGGTCTGGACATTTGTCCAACATAGAAAGCACCACAGCTGCAAGAAGCTAAATAAATAATCCAGTCACTGGAACAGTTGGAAAAAAATCGCAAATCAAAAACTTGTAAACAATTGCGAGTAGAGAATTGTTTAGACTTATAAATATATTTGCAATTGTTGCAATGTCCACATGGAAAACAGCCCTGTAATGGTTCTCCTGTCAATGTCGTTTGTGTCAAATCATGTGGTTGGTTATCCCTATGTTTATAATGATTGAAGAAAGAGTTAAGATTCTTCCCTTTCCTATAGGAAAAAAGACAATTTTCAGGTATAATGCTGTTGATCTCCATGTCACATTGTAAGATATTCCAATGTCTCCTTACACTTTGAATAAGGCGATTTGAGTTGCGGGCAAATGTGGTTGTAAATCTAAGAGGTTGACCAGTTGAGTCAGTATGTGTCTTGTATGTTAATAAATCACTTCTGTTCAAGGAACTAACCCTATTACTGGCCATAGCAATGTGGCCACTTTTGTAACCACGAGATCTGAATCTGTTGGTTATGTCTGATTTGTGTTTCAAATAAGTGCTTTCCTCAGAACAAATATGTTTGGCACGTATGAACCTTGATGTAGTAAAAGAAAAAACAGAAAAAATAATTTTCAGTTATGGTTATGCAGCTTACCCTAAAAAAATGAAACAAAGTGACAAAGAAACTTCTGCATTCATGGCCAAGCAGCTGCTTGCCCTGAGTTAAAAAAAGGAAGAAGAACTAATGACGTCCACGTTTGCGGCTGGGGCTGAGCAGCTGCTTGCTTGCCCTGTGATTTCTGCCTGGCAGTTGGAACTTGGAGGGAAATTTAAACAAAGTGTTGTGTTTCCTCCATGGACTACTACAGATATACAAGTTGTAGATATATAGCTAATGTATTTGACAGGATTAATGGAGTGTTATTTAGACCTCTTGGGAGATACTGCTGCCAAACAGAGGGTATATTTATGCACTAAGATGTGACTGTGGTTTGTTTTATGTTGGTGAGACTAAAAGGGCAAGTCTCAATTACAAGAGCATGTTAGAGATATTAGATCTTGTAGATTTGAATGCCCTTTAACCCAGCATTTTTCATGATAGTAACCCAGGCAAGTATTTTAGAAAAAATTAAAGATGAGCAAGGAAATTGCAATATGAAAAGCAAACTGCTTTATAAAGCACTTTTGCTTATTCTGAAATACTCCACATTGACCCCTAGTGAGCTGAACATTGAGTGTTGTTGGAAATATTTTGTATAGCGTAATTAATTAATTGATTGTTTTAATAATATAATGGATAAAAACGGAGGGTCTTTTTTATGTATATAAAGGAAGTGGTTTTATTAGATTTTACTCCCGGAAGGCTTCTTGAAAGCCGAGGCACTAGAGACTGTTTTTTTTCTATTAAAAGTTGGTGACCTGATTTTATTTGTGGTATATTTTATTTTATTTTAGTATCCTGGTTTGTTGTTGGGTATCTGTGGACAATGATCCTGCTTTCAATGTACTGAGGATTTTTAGATATGAACATACAGACTCCTCACAACGGACTATAGATGGTTTCCTTAGGCTGTAAGGTGACTGTCGAGAAAGGGAAGGAGTGAGTGATAAAGTGCTCCTAACCACGTTATGGGAGAGGTTCCTTAATGAGACTTGTAGAAACAGAATTAACAACCATTTGACTATGGTTGGTAAGCATGCCACAAATATGTCTCCTGAAACATTAACACTGTTTTACAAATTGGAACAATTGTTTACTAAAGAAACCACAGTGTATTACAATATGTTGAGTTTTCAACGTTATGTGGAAATGGATGTTTCTCCATGTGGTCTTAGAGTTTTTAAACATCCTGCCATACCTTCTGACTGCACTGATGCTGATAACAAAAAGTTTAAGCAGAGATGGGAAATGGCAGCCCATTGTTGTTCCATGGAATGGATTAATATTTGCATTGAGAGGGACGCTGTCATGTAGAGGAAGCTTAAAACAGAGATTTCATCTGTATGTTCCTCTTAAGCATCTGTTTTGGAGTCTAGTCATTTGGAGTGCTGCTTAAAAGATATTAATGTGAAATTAAAAACTTTAGAGCAAGATCTTTTAGAGCAGAAAACACATAAAATCCAAAGAGATCTATGAGACTATGAGAATTGCCCTGCCTTTTTCCAATCAAAAGAAACGTCACTCTAGCATAAACTTCCAGCAACAGGAAGTGAAACAAAATCAACAAGGCAGTGCTTCAGCTTTGAGTAATGCAAGTAAGCATTATAGTGATGATGCCTACCCTCCTTTTCCAGAAGCTAGGGGCAGTCACTATATGCATGATACATTTCAGAGATTTGACAACAGGGATAGAAAACAAAGCAGACTGCAGTATGACTATAATCGAGATGGACAGCAACAATGACATGGAAAAAGGACTAAATGGAACTGATTTTAGTAGCACTAAGGTGTGTGGTTTAGTTGTTAATTTATCTAACAGTATTTTAAGTGAATCTTTGTTGTCAGCACTAAATTGTGGATTAAAATGTATCCCTACCATTTTACCCAGACTTCATGAGTGTAAAATAGAAATGTTTCATTTAATTCATAAGTTGCATTTAAAAGACTATTTAATAATTTAGTTGATTTAAATGATGTTCAAAATGAATCTTGTGTAAATATATCTTACACTGATCTAAAAAATGACAGAGGGTGAATTTGATGAAACATTTATTTCTTGTGTATCTAGTTTAGTTGGGGAGTATAATGCTTATTGTCAGTTAGATACAAACAACATTCTTAGCAAAAGTAACTATATACCCCCTTTAAGCATGAAGATATACAAAAATTCTATGCCATGATTATTTTTGCTATAGAAAAATATGTTGGAACTTCAAAATGAATAAAAAGGAGGTATGTTATAACTTGACTAAAAATAAATGGCAGACCTTAAAAGCTTTTGGCAAACAGTGAGAATTTGTTGTTTAACCTTCAGATAAAGGAAATAAAATTGCAGTGATAAATCTTTCACAATATTTAAATATGTACCGTGAACTTTTAGATGATAGTAAGGTTTATAAAATTGTAAATATAAAAGAATATCATGAAGCAAACATAGAGTTTCAACATTTATTGCAAAAAAAGGTTAAGGTTGGGATATTTATCCAAAACTGATTTAAAAAATAAGTTTTGTACTAATGGATCTGGTATGGTTTACTTTTGTCAGCTTAAAATACACAAAAATATGCATCATCCTCTAGGTAGACCTATAGTGTCAGCATGTCAGTACTTTCTACATAATATTGGATTAGTGCTTCATAAATATTTATTAAATGCTGCTGTGAAGTTGCCTTCTTATATAAAAGATTAATTTGATTTCCTTGACAAAATATCTAATGTTGCGTAAGTGAACAAAAGATATGTACTGTGCCACTGTAGACGTCAAAAGTTTGTATACCAATATAATGCATACGTTTGATATGGAAAAATTGAACTTGTATCTGGAAGGCACTTCCCCTACAAATTACATTATGGAATTAGTTTATTTTAGTTTGACTCATAATTATTTTGAGTTTGATGGAGTTTTATACCATCAACTACAAGGTATTGCAATGGGGACATCATTCGCCCCCATGTATGCCAACTTATTTATGTTTTTTGTAGTCAGAATATAATTATTAGTGTGACTTTTTTGGTAAGTTTGTTATAAAGTATTATAGATTTATTGATGATTTACCTTTTCTTTGTCAAGGGAGAGTGGAACAAGTGCCAAACTTCATAGAAAACTTGCATAAAAATAGATCTGGCAAAAACATTGTTGGTCTGCAATATGGAAGTAGTGTGACTTTTTTTGGACATTTTATTACAAAGAAGGTCAAATGGGCATATTGATACAAGTATTAATAGATAATTTAATGAAGTGAATCAATTTTTAAATGGTAACAGTTGTCATCCTCCGCATACTGTCAGGGCACTCCCATATGGGGAAATTTACAAATCTCCTGTTTATGTAATAACTTAGAAGTGCTGAACAGTGAATTAATGACAACTGTAGATATTTTCCTTAATAGAGATTATGACAGAAAAGCTCTTGAATGAATTTGAGACAAAATAAATAATAAAAAAAATGTAGTGAAAGGTGGGAATGTTGTACATTATGAATGCTGTAAAAATAAGGATAATAGAGCTTTTATAGTCACAACTTATAATGTTTTAAGCCCTGAGATAGAAAAGACTATATTATAATATTGGGACTTTTTGTTGAAATATAAAGATGTACACAAGATAATAGGTAGAACTCCTGTGTTCTCCTATAAAAGAGGGCATAATATTCAAGTCATTGTAGTCCATAATAAATTTGTGAAATGTAAAAATAATTTAACACATCAGATTATAAGTGTAGGTACTTTTCCTTGTACAAAATGTATATGTTATAGATATATAGGTAATACATTTGACAGGATTAATGGAGTGTTACTTAGACCTCTTGGGAGATATTGCTGCCAAACAGAGGGTGCAGTTTATGCACTAAGATGTGATTGTGATTTGTTTTATGTTGGTGAGACTAAAAGGGCTTTCAAGTCTCAATTACAAGAGTATGTTAGAGATATTAGATCCTGTAGACTTGAACACCCTTTAGCCCAGCATTTTAAATGTTTTCCTGATAGTAACCCTGAAAGTTTGAAGACAAGTACTTTAGAATAAAGAAGCTTTGTTTATTCTGAACTACTCCACATGGACCCCATAGTGGACCGAATACTGAGGGTTGTTGGAAATATTTTAAATAGCTTAATTAATTAATTAATTGATAAAAAGAGAGGGTATTTTTATGCATATAAAGGAAGTGGTTTTACTAGATTTGACTCCTGAAAGGCTTCAAAGCCGAGGCACTAAAGACTGTTTTTTTCTAGTAAAAGTTGGCGATCTGGTTTTATTTGTGGTATATCTTATTTTATTTTAGTATCTTTGTTTGTTGTTGGATACTAGAGAAACTTACAGACTGCAAGTTACATTGGTGGATTTAGGCTGGTTACAGGGGCAGGTGCCTCTCCCTAACATCGCAAAGCCGGAACTGCAGAGCTGATCCAGAAGATCTTTTGTTCCAGTAGCTGAGGATCAACAACAAAACACAGTGTTACAAGACCCTGATGGTTTTTATCCTTTTTGCTAAGCAAGGCTTGAAAAAATCCAGCCAAAGCGGTATGCTCGCAACTGTCTAAATTTTCCAGAATGTCCAGATTTTTGCCTCATATTTTTGGTCTGTTTCTCATAAAATTGTGTTCTTTTGGCAAATCCCTGGCAAATCATTAAGGACTGAAGTCAGAAAATAATGGCAGACATTTGAGCATTAGAGTTCATATCCTTCAGGAAATTCATACTATTGCAAAACTTGTTCTACTAACTTTCTAAGTTTAAAATAACAATATTTAAAATGTGTCCTTAGTTTTGGGCCTTTGTAATTATGACAAGCTTTATCCAGATTTCTTGCGTTAAGAGGTTGAGAGGTATGGTGTGTTTTTGCGTAAGAGGGAGGTAGATGTGTGTGTATGTGTGTGTGTGTGTGTGTGTGTGTGTGTGTGTGTGTGTGTGTGTGTGTGTGTGTGTGTGTGTGTATGTGTGTAAGATAGAGGATGGAGGCAGGTGGTGTGTGTGTGTGTGTGTGTGTGTGTGTGTGTGTGTGTGTGTGTGTGTGTGTGTGTGTGTGTGTGTGTGTGTGTGTGTGTGTAAGAGGGAGGTAGCATACCCCTCAGTTGTCCAGGTTTTTCCAGAATATCCAGATTTTTGACCCATATTTTTGTATGATCCTCATAAAAAGGATTGAAGTTACTAAATAATGACAGACATTTGAGTTTTAGACTTCATATCCTTAGAAAAATACATACTAACACAAATCCTGTTATTCTAGAAATTTTCTAAGTTCATGAGAGCAATATTTATAATATGTCCCTATTTACGCTTTGTCCAGATTTCTTGCACTAAGAGGTTGAGGTGTGTGTGTGAAAGAGTGAAATGCCCCAGTTAGGGTTAGCAGGTGGTCAGTAATTTTCTTAGGCTCAAACCCTGTACCTTAGCTACAGGAAAGAAGAGCCTGAAAACTACCTCAACTACCAAGCTGCATTTTTCAAGGAATTTAGTTTCAAGTGCATTTTCAAAGAATTGCGAGCTTCAAGGGAAGAGAAGTTTATTGCTGCTCATGCAAAGTCTGTTTACAATGTGCAACTCTTTTGCTTAGCAAATGGTATCACTATCATGGTATAGACTTTTAAAACTGTGTTAGTAGTGCAACAGATAGCATACTTACATTTTGATGTAAAAGGTTGTAGATTCTACTCCCACAGCATATAGATGGATTGCTAATACTGTAGTGTAATTTGTTAAAATTCGAATGTTGCTTTATTTATATTAATTATTGATAAATATCAGCCAAAAAACACAATCCAAAATATAGGGGTCTGCCAAAATATTTATTTTATAAAAGGGGTTCTCCAGCTTGCAAAGTTTTGGAACCACTGATTGAGGAGGTCATTGGGGTTCATAATAGTTACATTTAAGTATCTCAGCATATGTGGGTCTATGTGTCTGCTGTGTACTGTGAGGGATAGGTGCAGCATGTGTACTACTGACAACTTGATTGACATTAGGAGTGCTTCTATGTGAGAGCTTTTCCTTCCAGTGACATTGTGTAAATACACCTCTCACATACACTATCAATTTATTTGAGAATTAGGTGGTTGTTGGTAAACATGAGGCCATTTTTACATTGCCTCAGGGTGCTCATATCTACCATGCTTCTAATGGAGACAGTAAGAAAGTTTATATGCATGGCAACAGGCCATGTTTTATTTTTATTGATTTTTAGTGAGTAGATGGTTACAGTGGGAAAATAAAGTAATGTCAGGAGTATCTGGTTTGCAACACAGAGGCAGTGTTTTAATTCTTGTGAGGACCGGTTTTGTTTATCTGACCTTTGATGGTATGGTAGTTGTGCTATTTTTCTTTTTTGTTTATTTTATTTATTTATTCATTCAGGAGATGGTGTCCACTGAGGAATAGAGAGCTCAATGGGACAGGATTATCCACCTGACCAAATTGGTCTTTAAAGAAGAGGTTCAAAATGTTCAGCAGCTCAATGATTGTTCACCCCAGCTACTAGCCAAAAGACAGTCAACAGAAAGGCCAGAGACTAACAGGATGGGAGGAGACAGGAGAAACAAGAGATTTTAATGGATGTTTCACAAGAACCTACAGGAAACAAGATCTATAAAGAGTGCCCAATCACTGTCTGAGAGTATGTAGGTGGTGCAACTGCACCAGGGTAATTACATCACCAATGACCAGTCAGACAGGGAAGGTTGGACAGTGCTATCTGGAAGAGGAAAAAAATACACTTTATGCATCGCCGCTTAGCTAGGGTTAAATTATTCCTGGTGCCATAAAGTCTTCTCTTCAAACATTCCCTTAGAACTAGCCAGTTTTTTTAGATTTAGCACTCAGATTTGTTTCTTTGGGCTCAGTACTTGTTCAGAACTCGTAAGCAGTAAATAAGCTACAAATTACTACAGCACTCAACTTTCCTCACTTGTCTAGAGGAAAACAAATATTTTAGTACTTAATAAATAATCACCTATCCAGGCATGTCTAAGGGTCAGCTCCTGGTGTTTTCTCCTGTCTACTTGATGAATCTGGGCATCTTGTGGCAATGCAGCAATTGCCTCATGTACACAGACAACCCTCTCCTCCTACCACCCAACACTACAACCTGTGAGAGATGCACTTATATAGCCAAACTGGAAGCAAAGCTTTCTTCACCCAAGACTGGACTAGACAGTCAAGAGGAGAAGGTAAACACTTACACCACACCACACTCATCGCATTGTCCCTCAAAACCTAAACCACCAAAACGAACACATAGAAACACAAGACACACACCTACATTCACGAAGACTCTCAATAAAAATCTGCTCAAGCAGAAAGAGACCTCCAAAGGAGAAACGCAAGCAACCTCCACCCCCCCAACACAACCCAAATGACACATAGACCACAAACTCAGTGTGCCACTCAACCACAGCCCATAAGGCATAACAACATACCCAAAATTCTAGTCATAGGTGACTCTATAGTCAGGCACACTGATGTTCCACTCACCAGGCTAAACAAGGAGAAAGTTATTGTCAGCAGCCTGTCGGGTGCCAGGATCTGCCATATAATTTTACCACTCAGGTGCCAAGATCTGCCATATAATTTTACCACTCAGGTCACTCCACAACCAGTACAAATATGACTCTGTCATTGTCCATGTTGGTGTGAATGACCTGAGACATACCTCCCTGGACTACATGAAAAGAGACATGGAGGAGCTCTCCAATCATGTAGCCCAGGCAGGTATGACCCTAGCCCTGAGTAGCATTCTGCCATCACCCAGAATGATACAACAGTGCAAGGACAAAATCAGTGAATTCAACAATTGGCTAAGCTTCTGGTGTCATTCTAAGGGGATCCAGTATCTGTCTGCCTGGGATGACATGATGAGAGACCACGATGCTTTGCCAGAGATGGCGTGCACCTGTCGCCCTTGGGATTCTGGATGCTGGCTAAGGCTCTTGCCACCCCTATAGTGCTTTTTTTAGGCAGGGTTCAAATGACAAATTCACCACTGTAACAGGAACAAGCAAGCAAAATCTGAGGGTAATGGTACTCAATGCTAGAAGTCTAAACCTCAAAATGCATTAACTCGAGGCACTCCTTAAAATGGAGAGAATCAACATCTGTGCAGTGACAGAGACCTGGTTCAAGGCTCCAGAGAGCAGCCCTGCATTACCAGGCTATAATTCATACCACATCTTTTGGCCACCTAACCTGGACAGAAACACTAAAGGCGGAGGCGTGTCCATATTCATTAAGGATATTCACACCTAAAGGCTAGTTGCTTAGCATAATGCATCTGAGATTATCCAAGTTCAACTAACTATGGGCAAGATCGCAATCCAAATTGTAACCTGCTACAGATCCGTCACCATGCCCCAGGATTCCCACTCCTCATTTCTTGATACACTGGAAAATATTAGGGTACAACCCAAGACCTTATTAATGGGTGATTTCAACTACCCCACCATTAACTGGGAAAACTACATGTACCAACTCTTTTGCTCAACGTTTTCTGGAATTCATAAATTCCAACGCCTTGGATCAACTTATCTACACCCCCAGCACGGGCAGCAATATCCTAGACCTGGTCATTACCAACATGGGCGACCAGTGTGCCACACCAGAGGTCAATTTCTTGTTGGTCTGATACAACCACAAGCTAATCACCCTAGACATCCACATCCTGCCCCCACCCACCATTAGGGAAACCAACATAAAAAATTTCTCCAAAGCCAACTTTCCGCTTCTTAAGACAGAAGTGGCAAACTTTACGACAACCATGCAGACGGACAATAGAGGTACGACTGCTGAATCCTACACAAATGCATTTTATAAGCACTTATACGAGTGCATGGCTCATGCTATCCCTAAGCAAGATGCTATCCTCCAGAAAAAGGACGCCAATTTGGGGGCCCTGTGCCATAAACAAACTCTACAACAGAAGAAAGAAATTGTTGCAAAAATGAGTAAAATCCCATGATTGGTCAGCCTCAGTAAGAAGTTGAGATCCCTCATAAAATCCTCCAAAGCTAGTTACAAAAACAAAATTGCCACTGATTCTAAAGACAACCACAAAGCATTCTATAGCTATGTCAAGAATCTCAATGGCAACACTCAGATCTGCTTTGAGTTACAGCACAATGGCACTAAATATACAGAACCAAATGATATTGCCAACATTCTGGCAGATGGGTTCAGTGCTAACTTTACCCCCCTCTCACTCCCTAAAGGGCCCATCTCTATACCAGAAGAATGCAAAGTTCCTGTAATCATGGCTGCACAGGTAAAAAACACACTCTCCAAAGCCAAGAACACAGCATCCATGGGACCTGACAGCATCTCAGGCTGCAAACAAACTACAGAATGAACTGGCACCCCACCTAAGCACCATGTTCAATCATAGCCTCACCTCAGGCTTTGTGCCAACTGAATGGTGCACAGTGGTGGTTATTCCACTCCACAAAGGGGGAGCCACCATGGACCATGGGAACTACCGCCTCATTAGCCTAATGAGCCTGGTCTGCAAGGCCATTGGTAATCTCCAAACTCTGGACCTCACCCAGTTCAGGTTTGTAAAAGGCAGATCATGTCTCCTAAACCTGATAGACTTCTTTGAAGCAGTCACCAAAGCCGCAGATGAGGGTAAAGGTGGTTCACACAGCCTATCTAGATCTTGCCAAGGCTTTTGACAACATCCCCCCTCTGTAATTATAGATAAACTCACTAAACTAGGTATAAATCCGTATGTCACAAGATGGGTTGCCAACTGGCTCACTGATAGAACCCACACTGTGAAAGTAGCAGACTCCAAATCTGACTTCAGACTAGTGACAAGTGGAGTACCACAGGGTTCAGTCCAGGGTCCTCTCCTGTTTGTTATCTACTTTTCTGAAGTACAGGCTAAAACAGAAGGTCTTTGGCTAATGAAGTTCACAGATGACTGCAAACTAGGAGCCATAATCGAAACTCTTAATGATATGGACATCCTACAAAAGTGCCTCACTAAGACAGATGCCTGGTTTCAAAGCCATGGCCTCAAGCTCAATACCAAAAAGTGCATTGTCATCCCATTTGGTAAAAACTCTGCACCCATGAGCTACCACATAGGTGGTAGTCTACTTAACACTGAGAGTGTGATAAAAGACCTTGGGACACAGGTGGACAGTAGTCTCTTCTTTAATAATCACATCACCACAGTAGTCAGGAAATCCTTCTACATGGCACACCTCATCGCAAAAGGTTTCTCATCTGAAAAAAAGAGGTCATTCTTCCCCTCTACTCGTCACTCATTAGACCCATTATAGAATACAACACCCCTTTTGGTATGCACCTCACAAGACATCTACAACAACTGCAAAGGCCACAGAAATACCTCACAAGGAGGATTACCGGCCTCAAACATGTGTCCTTTGCAGACCGTCTCAAAAAACTCCAGCTTTACTCCAGCACATATCATCTACTCAGAGGCAATCTCTGCCTAACATACAAAGCTATGTCAAACCCAGAGCTGTTGGACATGCTCCACTTAAAGAAACCCCAATCCCTCATAGCTACATGCTCTAGGGACTTAAACCTTGTCACCACAATAAATAGAACATGCCGGAGGGATAGATTCCTGTCCCAGAGACTTCCCATACTCTGGAACAAACTACCTATCTATATCAAACAAAGCTCCTCATTAGCACTCTTCAAGAAAAATCTTGATGATTGGATCGGAAATGGGAAATTCACCCCGGGGATCACCTCTGTGGCTCTGCTCGACAGGGGCACAGGAAAATAATTTTCTTGGGTGGCAAAAGCAAGGGTACTTTTTTGGCTAGGCTTATATAGGCCCCAGGGCCAATAGCCTAGTACCTACCTATGAATCTATGAAACTATGTAGAGGTTCTAGATTCTTTGAAGATAGGAGGGGCAGGTCGATCTGCTCTGTTCCCAGCCCCAGCCTGTGTAGGGTGAGAATGCCAATGTTTCCACTTTGGTGAATAATCTGGGTGGGTTATTTCCTCACCTCCCACTAAATGAAAAGCCTGACACAGCTGTCACCACACCAGATAATTAAAAAGTGGTTTAGAAAATAGGGTTACCCTTGGGCAGATCCATCAATGACCATATCCTTGTAGCTGTAAATTACAAGATTCTAAAGAGTGATTTTGTGGAATGTTTTTTATTTGGTGGATCCAGACAGCATCCAGTTAATCATGGAGTTAGTTTTGAGTCTATATTAGAAGACCGACTGTTTAGGGAATCGAACAACTAAACATTGATCTTCTAATATCGAACCACACAATGTCGATTGTTCCAGGGAAACACGTCCCTCGGCCACAACACAAAAAACATTACTTTACATCTAAATTAAGTGGGGGTCTTTGCCCCCCAAACCACCCCTGACTAAATATACTAACTCCGACAGTAGGGTAATAGCAAACTCCAGCGAATGACCAAGGGAAATCTTTCCCTGCCTTAAATCGGCCGTTCTCTGTTTTTTTGCTTTCGATATTAGAAGATCGATGTTTAAGTGTTCGATCACCTAAATATTCGGTCTTCTAATACAGACCCATTAATTTCAATGAGGACAAAAGATCTTGTATCAGCTCTGAAAGCACTGTGTAATAAACAAACTGGTTGGGGGTTTGTTCACAACTGGACAGTTAGTTGATTGGGTTTGTTTATATGGCAGTAATATTAGAGATATACTGACATAAACCCCAACAGGCCCTTCCCTTGATAACATATTTTCTTGGCAATAGAGATGTTAACAAGTTTTTATAATAGAAAGAACACCACAGTGATACACAGCTGGAGGTGGAAAATCCAGAGGCATAGCAAAAGCTTGCTAGGCCTTTAATAAAGGCCATTGCATATGGCTAGCTTGTTGCTTAAGTCACACTTGATTTGCATGTGGGAAAGGACAGCCTGTAGTCAACAGCTGGGGTAAAGGAAAGTCAGTCTGGATCTTACTCAAATTCCAGACTGCAGTCCAGGACCCCTCAACAAAGCTCAGAACATCAGCCCAGGGAGGTGGCGTGGTGCATGACAATTGAGGGGGGTTCAGAACTCAAGAGTCTTCAGTGCCGGTCATCACAGCCATTTTTCCATTAGGGTGGGGGTCTTGTCCTGCTTGTTGCATAGCTATCCAGATAGTATAGTCAAGAGAGATATTTTGGATGGATTTTAGTTTGGGTTTTCAGTGAAATCAGCAGTATCCTCTTTTTCTGAGCTGCATAGGAAATTGAAGTTTATTTGTGGAAAAGAGTACATGCTAGGGCAAATCATTCAAAAAGAGATTCAGGCAGGTAGAATCTTAGTCCCTATCCCCCCACCCTGTTTCCTTAATTTAGAATGTCCCCATTGAAGTTAGTGCCAAAAAGAGGGCTGAAGAATTCAGTTTAATCCTCCATCGATCCTTCCTGCAGGGTTCATCTGCTTATGATGGTGCTGAAAAATATCCATCCAAAGTTTAATATATGGATTCATGTTGACTCGCCAAAGGTAGTTTTGGAGAAGTTAAAAAGTAAGAAAACGTCTCACTGAGAAAACCTTCATTGAACATAACACAAACATTTTTTCACCCCCCTCCCATGTGTAGGGACACCCCACACTCCCAACGTCCCTGGACTTCTATATATACACACTATCCATGGAGAAACAGGCAAACTCCACAGTTGGCATTCTTAGTTTTGGCGAACAGTGTTTGAACATTTTATGAAAAAGCACAGAAGTATGAGAACAAAGCACCTTAATGAAAATATAAGTAAATCCAAAGAAAGAAGCTTGAGGTGACACCCATGGTGGGAACTGATAACAATTTATTGTAATAAAATAAAAACAAGTGAGCGCTTTCGCGTTAGTATCAGAACGCTTCTTCAGACATATAAAAAAGAAACTATCCCATATATTTAAATGCAAAAATCAATTAATGTGAGACTCATAGACCAATCACAAAGCTGTATCAATTGCTGTAGTTAAAGATATACTGACATTTGATTACTGGGAAAGTTCAACTGGGTAGAAGCCTATTTTCAGTGGAGGCCCAGGGAGAATAGTTCCAAATTATTACAAAACATTTTAAGAAAATAATTTTACAATCTTCAAAAATAAAACAAAAACATCTGCAGTTTAAATAATTAGAACAAATTAGGTATAATATAAATACATCTGTACAAGGTATATGATATCATTTAATATTTACAGAAATTTTAGAGAGTTTTTTGAGAAATTAAAGATAAGTTAGTCTAATAGAAATAGGAACTGCAATATGGAGTGAGGGGAAAAACAGGCTTATGGTATATTTAGAGAAAAAGTCAGGGAAGATAATTTGATAGCAGTAAGGAAGTACATGAAGAAGGGAGAGTAAGGATGTATAAGGAATGAAAAGGTACTTGCTTGCATTTAAGGATATAGTTTATCCCGGTTTTGAGCAAGAATAAAGCCAGAATTTAGTTAGGAAGTCTTTCAGAGTAGTTTTGAAAGAATGGAGCATGGGTATAGATCTGATGGATACAGGTAAAGGAATTCTAGGTCTAAGTAACCTTGTATGAGTGCAGACAATGCCCCATAGATTTGCTGGGTTTGTAGGCAAACAGGAGTTTTGGTCACTAGCTTGCAATGACTGACTGGGAACATAATTCTGTAGAATGTTTTTTAGTCCTGGACAGGCAGATGGATGCTGGATAATTGTGTAGGTGGTAAGAAACTGTGCATATGTTAGTTGATATAACAGTTCTAACCAGTTTAGACTTTTTAGTGCTATAAAATTATGGGTTTTGAAAGGGGTATGTGTTGCAAATTTAGGAACTTTATTTCAGCATTGTTCAAGTTTTCATTTGTTTGTGAAGCCTGGAGGTTAGTAAGGATGGGAGTACCATAAGTGCCATAGTTGCTGATTATGTGGTGCCCAGATGCCTAAGAAATGAGTCTGTTAGAACTATTTGCATCCATATGGAAGCACTTAGCATCAGTGTTTCCAGACTTTTATGACAGTTTGAGTTTTAAAAGGATGAAATAAGTGATTAGGCAGTGCTTGAAATTCCCCAAAACTCACAGCCTCCTTTGTTTTATATTGTTAAGTGTGCATTCACTATCAAAGGATTACTATTCTTATGTGATGTGTGTCACTTGGTTGTGCTGCTTGTATGGTGGGACTGGCTTTCTGGATCTAGCAAATGACTGATCTATGATTTGTTTGGTAGAATATACTGTAACCAAATTCCCATGCATTTATAGTGGACTTGATAAAATGTTCTTCACTTCATTTCTATAACTTTTGATGTTCATTCCATCTGCCAGGTTAAAAAACATTGAAAGGTAAGACAACTGTAATCTGTTTACCTTTGTTTTAAATGCTTATTAGTCTGTGATGTGAGAAAGAGAAAAAACTGCTTCCTGAGTTTCTTTGTGGCAGCTGCTTGTTACTGTGAGACCTGAGAGAGTGAGAGCTGTAATCTGCTTTTATAAACACTCGCCATAGAGGCCAGTGAGAAAGTTAGAGAACTGTTCCTTATTTTACTTTTTTTTTTCTTGCTGCCCATAATGGACTTGAGAAAGAAAGAAAAATAACTATTGTTTATTTTCATTAACACAGCCACTTTGTCTGTTGACAGACCCGAGAACTGCCACATATTTGTATTAGAGCAGATCACCAGAGGATAAACTATCAAGGTCATAAAAAATAGTGATGTGTTATAAACTGTCACAGCTGTTTTTGTGTTATATTTTCACTTGTTGTTACTAGTATTAGTTGATCCATGTAAGCACCACCTTATAGAATTTAAAAAGCATTTGCCACATTCATCTGCTACTATATATATGCTGTGTGTGTGTGTCTGTGTGTGTGTGTGTGTGTGTGTGTGTGCTTGTATGTTTTATGTGCTTTTTTGCTAGATGCATCTCGTTGATGGAGTATTCTAGTTTTGCACAGTGATCCCTACACAAACTCTGTGGTTATGCATTAACGTCATGTCTCAGTACCCAATACCCAGTTCTGACAACTTCGATATATCACTATGCTTTCCCATAACCACTTTTCATACAAACCTCCTGAGCAAAGCTAATCCTAATTTTTCCTCCATTACCTTTTAGTTCTCTTTAACTAATGCTCTTCAAAACCCTATAACAGTAAAAGTAATCTTGCCCAAACAACTGCCTTAAGAAAACATAATGATGTTTCCCCTGTTGATACCTCCAAAATGCCACATACTTCCCCAAGTCTCTCTCAGTCCAGCCTTATCATTATAGTGTGTGAGTCTTTGTTAAATCTCTTTTTTTCTTCTGCATCTATTTGTAACTATGCTCTTTCCAAAAGCCCATCATAATACCATCCAAGTGTATATTAGTCTCATATATACCCTTTCAATGGGAACACTGCAGTCTTCGTTTATTATATCATTTTATTCACATAAAAGGCCCCAAAAATACTGCAGTCAACCATTAAATAGTCCACAAAACACTCATGTTCTCTACAAAACTTCACCAAGTCCACCCACTGGAATAAATAACAGAGGACCTAAAAAGTCCCTTGAATTTATTACCTGAGACATATGTTACATCAAATTATATCTTTAGTCTTATTCAGCTGTCCTACTTTATCTTCATGTAGGAAGAAAAATAGTAGATTAGTTTAAGCAACAAAAATCACTGATCTTTTTCACCCATACAACAGATATGACCATACAATATTATAGTATTCCCTTTGAGGTATCCCATATCACTGGGCATCTCAAAACTTCAACTAACCCCTTAAATCTGGAAAAAAATATTCAGAAACTAAGATTCAATGGTCTCTAGAAAGGATGCCACCATCACTAAAATTTACAAGCATAATCTATATCCTGAGATTAATTTATATATAATAAGCTCTTTTAATTTCCTCACAAAATTAAGATGAATTATATTATTGAAGCACCTATGTTATATCCCTGTATGCTGTCATTTTCTCATAAAATGTATTCATCTCTTGTGTTATCAATGAAATTTAACTATAAAATAGAAAGTAACACTGTGAGCGCATACTGTGCTGGTATTTGTTTATCAGCAATGGCAACCCATATAAACTCTGACATATCCCAATATACAGTAATAAGAAAGTGCTAGGATTGTTGTCCTTGTGGATCATTTTAAGCCTAGCCAATTTCCCTTTCAAAGGTGAGAACTAAACCTTGTATCTTGTGTCGGCAAGGTAAACACCTTAACCATTATGTCAACCCCCAACCTCTTGCTGTATTAGTCTTTAAACCAATAAATAACCTAAATTCACTGTGTCATAATTTTTTAATCAATTTTATGTCACATTGCATTTTTATACATATTGATAATGGGTCTATATTATATATTCGAAGCTTCAAAATTTTGAACCTCATATGTTCGCAAAATGCCAACAAGCAATATATTCCTCTTTTCCCACTTGATATAATTCTAATAATGTGTTGGTTTAAAGAACAATAATAACATTGCGAATTATCTTAACTTTGAAGAAAGACCACTACTCTCATTTATAGACCATGTTAAGTATGGCTAAGTTAAGACAAAACTGACCCCATCTGTAAAGTGGCACAGATTATATAGTATTAGTCAATATTATTATCTAGATTAGCATTATGAATATTCATATTGCAAAAGTCATCATTTCTCCACTGCAAGCAATACCACTCATGACACTGTTAAAGCATAATATTTGCACAGACATCTTATAGTATATGCCAGTCCCAATAATTCAATAAACTCTGTGTAGGCTTTGTGCAAAGCTTACGTGGAGTTTATATGTGGGTGCAGTGGTGCATGGTGGTGCATAGCATGCAGAAGTGTTCATAGCATATTCATGCCACGTACCACTTTTAAACATAAATACGTGAGGTTTCATGCCTGGCAAAACTGTTGCTGGCCAGGAAACCATGTGCAGCAACACAGTTTGCACTCCTGTTTAAATAAAAACACTGATGATCCATGGTTTTGCACTGAATACTCCAATGATCACCAGGATTTCACAGTTCTCAATCTCTTAGTGCAAGACATCTGGACCTTCCTGATATGGTTGAATACACTCTTCAATACACCCACCACATGGGCTATGTTCCCGTTGAAGGGTGTACATAAATATGCATCCATCTGAGTTGGGGAGGTAGCACCTGAGCAACTGATGCATGCATGTATAGACACATTCTGACTCTCTTCAGCTGTGAGGTAGACCAACATGTCATCATGGACCTTTTCTAAATGTACACTAATAATATTCCAGCTATGTGCAACAGACCTGTGTGAGTTGTTAATGTTACATCATGTCTGTTATATCTGATAGAAGTCCTCAAAAAGGTTATTGAGGGCATGCATGATGACAACACTATCATCCTGTTAAACTTGACCAGGCCAAGGCATTTGACACAAATCTGACACAAGTCAACATAGTTAGACATCTGTGAAGTGCCCTATATCTCAGGTCCAGTAATCAGGTGCATACATCAAGGCTGTCTGCAAGGTCCCTTCCTGTCCATTACTTAAGTGATGGAGATCACAGATGGCATACATATCCTGTGTCTAAACAACTGCCTGAATGACTACAGATTGTGGGCTATCATTGACTTTAACTGTGATATTAGTATAATACAGACAGTATCAACACACACCAAAGACCACTGCCACAGCCATGACAACACCTGCAATGACAAGAACACATGGGGGAATTTGTTATGTCAGGAAAATAAATACACAACCCAGTATGTGACCTATGTCCTGGGGTAGATGGTAAGTGGAGCATCCACCAGCATGTGGTCTCATAAATGGAGTTGTACTTTTTCATATATGTAATATATATATCATAATTAGCAGGGGTACTTCATTGACAAAAGGGACAATGATGTGTTTTTGGCCTTAACATTCAGTCTGTAAGTTTGGCACCAATCATTTGTGTTTGTTAGCCCCTTGTGTAATATGTTAACATCATTGGGAGACTCTATATGACTGTGCTCAGTTGGCAGTCATCTACAAACTTGGTAAACCACAGGCCAGATACCTTTGCCTGAGCTTCAGAGAAATAATTTCCAAACAGTTCAGGGCCTAGCACAGATCCTTGTGGTATTTCACTGGTAAGTGGTCTAGTGGTGGAGGTGCAATCCCCAACTTTGACAGTTTGCATTCTGTCAGTGAGCCATCTGACTATCCATCTAATAATGTATGGGTTAATTCCCAGACAGGAGATTTTCTCTGTGATACCTGAAAATTGGATAATGTCAAAGGCCTTGGGTATATCCTGTTATCCCTAATCCAGGTCTTTGGGTTGAGTATTAAAGAAGTCCACTAGGTTTAATAAACAAGATCTACCCTTGATAAAACCAAAATGGGTTGTGTCAAGTATGTTGAAGGTCACTTATGTCCCTGTGGATAAGGTCCATGCTGATTCCTTCCCTAGCCTTGCAGATAAGGCTTTTAGGATTATGGGTCAATAATTGTAGTTCTCCATGTTACCAGACTGATGTGCATTGCATATCACACAGCATTTGATATTAATTTTTGTAGTGTAGGTGATATATGTATGGAAAAAGTATGAGTTGCCAGGGCTGCAGTGCTTGGGGGGAGGAAACACATGGCTATATTGTAAATATGTTACATATTGTTAGCTAGGGCCTTCAGTTTGTTATGGTTCCACATGTAATTTCATGTCATATACAGGAAATGGACATTACACAGCAGTAATACATAATAATATTTACTTTTTCATAGCGCAGCAAGCAGCAAGTTTGAGCAATAGTTAACAAAGTGTTTGTGCATGTGAGATACACATTTTCAATACTTTCTGCATTTGTGTATAGTTAAGCGGTGTGCAAATGTGAGCCACACTGTGAAAAGTCTGAGAGTTTGTTTGAGTCTATGAAACACACCTGTTGCTTAACTGACTCTGTGGCAGCAGGTGTAAATGCATTAACAAATTTCTTTTTGAGCACAGAAAATACTGGGTTTGAATCCAGGTGTTTCCAATACTGTTAAAGACTTTTACATAAACATTAATAATGCAATGATATAAATTCTTTACAGTACATGTGTTGCTGTGTGTGTGTATGTTGGCATAGTGCAGCAGTGTTAAGCAACTTTGCACAGAGATAACCACAGCACTGTACCGCCACTCATAGTTGCTTGACATTGGTGCTGAATCCACATCTCTGTGCAAACAAAGAGTCCAAAAAGTGAAGAGATCTATTGCTTTTTCTGCTACTTATGTGTGTTGTGTGTGATTCTATTTTTAACCAGATTAAACGTATTAAAATGGAGTAGATAGGAAAGTGGTGAAATGAGGAGCAACTAGGAGGAAGAGCAAAAGGAAAGTAGTACAGGAATGTGCAGCAGGGAAGGGGGAAAGAATCATATCACCCATTTCTTTAACAGTGTAAACTGAAAATATGTGCAGAATATTAACTGAATTTGGACTGTCACCTCCACAAAGAGGGGTAACAACAACAAAATCATGTTGTATAGCCAGTTGGGCCAAATCAAGTGTGTCACAAAGACATGTGTGTAATATGGAGAGTTATGTATGGGACATTTTTTTGTGGGACGTGCCCATTTCTTTCAGTAAGAGAGGAATGTTGCAGAAGGGACATAGGTATGTCTGGGTCAGGTAAGTTAGTTACTTGAGGAAGCAATTGCAAACATACAAGACAAACAAGACAAGAGACAGGGATGGTGATAGACACAAAAGGTTGGGGGACACCATGCTTGGGGTGAGGGAGGGGACATTGCAGCCTCATGCTAGTCAAGCTTGGAGACAGTGAAAATCAAGTCCTTGTCCACTGGACTGCCATCACTGTCACCTTGCTTCACTGGTGGCTGGAGTGCTTGATGTCTCCTCCTATTCCTATTAACCATGAAGGACAGCAGCCTCTCCATCCAGTGTAGGCATACACCAATGGTGTCAACACATGACCGTACACATCCACACCATTCCTGGCAATTAGCTGCATGTACTGAAATCACCTCCTCTGCCAGTGCTCCTAGAGGGTATCACTCCACCAGCTTCTGGGAATGTGCTACCTGAGGGTGCAGGTAGTGCAGGGACAGCAGAGGCATTGCTGCCAGGTTGGCTCACAGAGATGCTGGGCATCAGTTTTGGAGCTGGTGGAGTGGGGGCAGGCTTATCCACTGGGGCTGACCTACCTCATTGTTCTGTGTAGCATTTAGTGATATGGTGCACATGGATGACATGTAGACATTTTGATGACACATAATTGAAAATAAAAAAAGAGAGATAAGGTTTGGGGTGAGAGCAAAAAATGGATAAAATTAGTACTATATGACATATAATGCATTAATATAATTACACAAGTCTTTTATCTGAAGTATTACATTTAAGTATACATCCTAACAGATACACACTATGCTAAATATTGCTGAAAGTAATCCTTGAAATGTGCATAGATTGCACATATGCATATTCCAATTATACAGACTACAGTTAACAGCATTGTATATTTGAGAATTGTACCGTATGAACCCACAACATCTGACTACAGTTTAAAATTGGACTCATACAATTGATTTGTGCTACAGACTAATACATGTATACTTGCTTTTACAGTTGGGAGACGCTAAAAATACATTTTTGCAGGGGGGCAAGCCCTCCACACACCCACATCCCTGCTACTTATATATACTAACTCCGAGATTGCACTACAGTGGGGAAAATGATATATTTCCTTATCCCCACTGCATCGTCCTTCTGCAAATCAGTGTTCATGAAAGTGCACTTTTGTTTAAGTGCATTTTCACTAAAGTGGTTTCGGCTTTCTGTTTTTTAGAAAAGTGATTTTTTGATAAACAGAAGTAGACGCAAAGTGTTACAAGTGAGAGTGAATACAATGAGAAGTGGAACAACAGTAAAAGTGCAATCCAGGACCATGTGTATGGCATTAATACACTTACACCTGTTGCCACAAGAATGTTGAAATAACACTTGTCTGTTTTTCAGTTCATTGCTATAAAATGCACTGTCACAACAGTAACAAAAAGATTGCATACACTGTACTAGAACCTATAATCATCTGGACTCCAGCACTACACTTACACCTGCTGCCACAAGACTAGCTACATGATGTTCCCTAATTTATTAATCATTCTTATGCTCTCTGTGTTAACCTCCATGCAACACTGCTTAGCAGATCTGCACTGTGCCCAACAGAATTAATTGAATGCATCCAGTTTCAATTATTGGCTTTCTAGGTCTTGTTTGCAGGTGTTCTGTCTGTTTTCTGGGTGGACCAGTTGTCCAGTTTGATACTGCAGCACTTTGTGGAAAAGAGGTAAGCACAGCCAAACCTGGCATTCATTTCCTTCATTTCCTGTGATTGAGCTAAGCAGTGCATCACACAAACACTGGCAAAAAAACAAAAACAAGAAAGAAAAGAAAAAAGGGACAGGTAGTTGAAATAAGGAAAATCAATCTATGACATATATACTAGAAAATATTGGTTCACGCGAGATATTCTGCATAGATCTGAATTTGAACTCTCACTCCAATGAATCTTCAGAACACAGAAAGGGTGGCTTATCCATATTAGCAACAAAAAGAGTTTTGCAGCAAGGAAGTGAAATCATTCTGCATACAACCAACTGCAGCATCATCTACAGTAATATGAAACCATGCAACTGTTATTTGTACATTTATTATTTTTGGATGTAGTGCACTAAGCAATCACACAACCAGTTATGATTATGGCTTGTATATATACAGCTCTCTCTTACCTCTCTGTGTTTGTTGGTTACTTTTCTCTTATCTGACCAGTAATTTGAGACATGCAGTCTGTAAGCAATTCTATATCACTGGCCTTAAAATGTGTGAGGATATTAAATGTCAATAATATATGCAGTTGCCAACAAATGAAAGGGAGGTTGGATGTTAATGAACAGAATCTGGGAATTGTGTGATGCTTGCTTATATTTCCAACCCTGACAAAATTACACCTAACACTATGCAAGTATAACCTGACACACTCACTCGATGTAGCCTGCACTGCTGTTATGTTTTCTTTCTCCCAACTAGTAATTATTCACAGTTGCAATCCATTAAAATCAAACACTGAAGGAGTGTCTGCACTATGTTTACATCTGCAGCAAGGAACAAAATATTTGGGATTCAGCAGTTCTAATCTGTTCACACCTGATTTGCATCTTCCCCATGCTAACAGCCCTGAATCTACACCATATAAAAAGGCAACTGTGTAGCTAGGAAAACTGAAGGTGAGGAAACTTGTTTATGTGGAGAACACAAAACAGAGGCTATTGCTTTGGAGTATATCTGCACACAAGAATACTGAACATGAGAAGGTATGCTTGGATTTTGTCAGCTACATACTGCATATGCTGGAATGTAATTAAGAAAAAACTGAAGCGAAGGCTTTTACACTTTTATCTGTATGCATTAATTAGAAGTGTACTGATGCTATGTGCACATTTGTCAAGGCATTAAACAGGTATACATGATTGGTGTTACCTTAAAATAGATAGTTCTTTGATAAATCTGTAGACATGTTTCAGGGACATTTCAATTGATAGCATGCTAATATTTCAAAGATGGTTTGTTAGCAAAATGTGACATTTGCCTGTTCTTTTTGGGGGAGCAAAGCTGCATTTCCTATTATGGTACAAACAAGGATATGTTGCTATTGTTACTCCCCTTTTGCAGCCAGCTTGCTGCTCATATTTCAGATCTCTAGACTGTTTTATGTTTCTCCAGTGGATAATACTGATATTCTACCTTTTCTTTTTTATCTGGGAACAGTTATTTTCTAGCTATGTGATACTTATGTGTATTATCCTTCTGTTGTCTTTTAGGACACCTAGTACAATGCCACCCAGGTATCTCAATACTCAAAGACCACCACACCTCTCAACTGTACCGAATTTCTCAGTATTTGCCAGTTTTAAGGCAAAATATTGGGGTGCCACAAATTCCCATGTGGTGCACTTAATTTCTGTATTTACTTTTCTTTTTTTTTTTTTTGTATCACCACTTTAAATTTATGGCTGATGTCACAACCCATCACCAGCCTACAGGGGCAAGCGTGATGACATCAGCTACTGCCTGTTGGACTTCAGGAGAAATAGGGACTATAACAGAAATGGTGGCAGATGTACATAAGTTTTGCAGAGTCTGCTCACATGTCCCAGCCTCCAGGTAAGAAAACTGTTATTTAAAAGGCCCATAAGCATTCTCTTTATTTTATCTGCTGGGCTGGCCAAGTGTGCAATTAATTTATTTTATCATTAATCGATTATTGTGCATTTATCTGCATTGATCGTAACTGGCCAAGAGCTATTGAACTGTCTGCATTATAAGTCTACTGCTGTGTATTTAGTTTATCTGCTGGCTTAAGCATTATTTCATCATGCCGCTCAACCGTTGTTTTGTTTGCTGGCTGCAAGCATTATTTTATCTTTAGGTATGTGTATTTAGTTTATCTGCTAGCTGCAAGCATGATTTTATCATGCAGCTCACTCAGCTGTTGTTTTATTTTATCTGCAAGCATTATCATGCTGTTCATTCAGTCATTGTATTTTATCTGCTGGCCGTGTTTATTTAGATTATCTGCAAGGCAAACATTTATCATGCCACTCATTATTTTATTTTATCTACAAGCATTATCATGCCACTCATTTAACTGTTGTTGTAGTG
Organism: Protopterus annectens; assembly: GCF_019279795.1. Taxonomy (NCBI): domain Eukaryota; kingdom Metazoa; phylum Chordata; order Ceratodontiformes; family Protopteridae; genus Protopterus; species Protopterus annectens. The sequence goes on along the minus strand of NC_056744.1, from coordinate 580,441,145 downwards.
TATCTGCTAGCCATGTGCATTTAGATTATCTGCAAGCATTATTATTAGGGGTGTGTGCTTATCTGCATGGATTGTAAGTCTGGCCAAGAACTGTTGAACTGTGTGCATTGCCCACGGTTGTGTATTTAGTTTATCTGCTGGCATTAAGCATTATTTTATCATGTTACTCAACCATTGTTTTATTTGCTGACTGCAAGCATTATTTTATCATTATGTGTGTAATTAGTTTGTCTGCTAGTTGCAAGTATTATTTTCAACCATTGTTGTATTTTGTCTGCTGGCTGTGTGTATGTAGAATATCTGCAAGCATTATTTTATGTGTGTGTGTGTGTGTGTGTGTGTGTGTGTGTGTGTGTGTGTGTGTGTGTGTGTGTGTGTGAGCATGTTTGTGTGTGTGAATACCTTAGGTACAAGGAGCAAGAGCCAGAATTCCCTACTCACATTACTACATGTGTTCAATGTTTGGCTCTTTGGTCTGTCCGTCTTAATATTTGTTGTTCTCTAGCAAATTAATGAGAACTGAATTCACTAAATAATGATAGGAAGACTGAAACTTAAATGGCTATCTTTCAGGAAAAGCATGGTAACATCAAACATTTTATTTTAGCAACTTTTCTAAGATTATACAAGCAATGTTTAAAATGTGTCCCTGGCTTTGGGCCTTTGTCATCCCCCAATAAATTTTGGCTTTTTCCTGATTTCTTGTGTTGCATAGTTCCTCGGGGGGGGGAGAGAGGGTTAGTGTTGCTTATACCAACTGCATTTGTGTTCATAGCGCAACAAGTAGAATTATTGATTTTGATGCAGAAGGTTGTGAGTTCTTCTCCCACAGTATCTAGATGGGTTGCTGATACTGTAATGTGTTGTACTTTTAAAGGGGGTGCATGCTGCAGTCCTGAGAATGTCCTCTTTGGTGGAGATACTTCGTAACTCTGAACCCATTAGTTTCCCATCCATTCCTTATTGCAATATTAGTAGCTTATCATTTTTTTAATGTAACAGGCAATTTATTTCTCACGGGTAACAGGCACTTTATTTGTAGATGAAACAATGAAATATAAAGTTGTTTGCTAGCAGCAACCTCTTCATTAGTTACAGATCTCTTTAATGTGGAATTATTTAGATGACTTTTACTTCTTCAGATATTGCACATATTTACTGATACTGGTGGCTTGTAGACATTTGAGTAGACTTTTATGATGGAAATATTCTGAATTGAGCAGTTATGTCATTATTGGTTCATGCATTTTGTTTCATTGCTTTCTGGAAAAATATTCAGAACACTACATTTCAAAATGCACTCTAACAAGTATGTTGTAATATACAGGGAATATAATTTAATACAATCGGAAGATGTATCAAAGAAAACATGTATATTTCATGTGCAAGGGGCCTATGATTTGAAAACGGCCCAAAGGTAATCTTTATCTGCCACTGGCCAGATGCATATTCTCTGAATGTGGGTTTCAATGCTGTTTCAATAAATGTGAATTTACTTTCAAGGGCAGAGAAGTTTCAATGCTAAGTTTATTTTCATTGTGAAGACTGTATTGCTTAATTTAGCAGATGTCTATTAGTGTTTGTGCTACAAAATGTAAAATAAAAGTTTTAAATTAAATCCAAATAATCATTGTAGAAGTAAAGCAGTATGCACATTACAGTCTTTATGGTAAATGTCCCAGAATAGCCAAGTAATGGGACATTGGAATGGGGGGCCCCATTCAACCATGATTTTGTGAGACAGCGTCAGTGGCACAAACTCTAGCTATGCCACTGATCAGTAGGCCATGGAGAATGACTTTTGGAGGTCCTAGCAAACTATAATATTCTTTTGCTAAGATTAGAATATTGCCTACTACTAAATGCCCTACTTTTACCACAAAACCCATATAATACAAGTTACCAAAAACAAAATCCTAAGGTTCATCATCTTCGCCCTTCCCAGTGAACATCATTGCTACACATTTCAAAAAAAATGGTTACCATTTACTACAGGGTCTGGGGCCATATTTTGGTTGTTGTTCTTCTGTTTGTGTTTGAATGTTGATATCCCACAATTCCATCAGAGTGGGTGGGGTCACATAACTATGCATGCAAATTTTATGTTAATCAGCATACAGATTTGTACCTATTTTTCAACCATTGTTTTATTTGCTGACTGCAAGCATTATTTTATCATTATGTGTGTAATTAGTTTGTCTGCTAGTTGCAAGTATTATTTTCAACCATTGTTGTATTTTGTCTGCTGGCTGTGTGTATGTAGAATATCTGCAAGCATTATTTTATGTGTGTGTGTGTGTGTGTGTGTGTGTGTGTGTGTGTGTGTGTGTGTGTGTGTGTGTGTGTGAGCATGTTTGTGTGTGTGAATACCTTAGGTACAAGGAGCAAGAGCCTGAATTCCCTACTCACATTACTACATGCGTTCAATGTTTGGCTCTTTGGTCTGTCCGTCTTAATATTTGTTGTTCTCTAGCAAATTAATGAGAACTGAATTCACTAAATAATGATAGGAAGACTGAAACTTAAATGGCTATCTTTCAGGAAAAGCATGGTAACATCAAACATTTTATTTTAGCAACTTTTCTAAGATTATACAAGCAATGTTTAAAATGTGTCCCTGGCTTTGGGCCTTTGTCATCCCCCAATAAATTTTGGCTTTTTCCTGATTTCTTGTGTTGCATAGTTCCTCGGGGGGAGAGAGGGTTAGTGTTGCTTATACCAACTGCATTTGTGTTCATAGCGCAACAAGTAGAATTATTGATTTTGATGCAGAAGGTTGTGAGTTCTTCTCCCACAGTATCTAGATGGGTTGCTGATACTGTAATGTGTTGTACTTTTTAAAGGGGGTGCATGCTGCAGTCCTAAGAATGTCCTCTTTGGTGGAGATACTTCGTAACTCTGAACCCATTAGTTTCCCATCCATTCCTTATTGCAATATTAGTAGCTTATCATTTTTTTAATGTAACAGGCAATTTATTTCTCACGGGTAACAGGCACTTTATTTGTAGATGAAACAATGAAATATAAAGTTGTTTGCTAGCAGCAACCTCTTCATTAGTTACAGATCTCTTTAATGTGGAATTATTTAGATGACTTTTACTTCTTCAGATATTGCACATATTTACTGATACTGGTGGCTTGTAGACATTTGAGTAGACTTTTATGATGGAAATATTCTGAATTGAGCAGTTATGTCATTATTGGTTCATGCATTTTGTTTCATTGCTTTCTGGAAAAATATTCAGAACACTACATTTCAAAATGCACTCTAACAAGTATGTTGTAATATACAGGGAATATAATTTAATACAATCGGGAAGATGTATCAAAGAAAACATGTATATTTCATGTGCAAGGGGCCTATGATTTGAAAACGGCCCAAAGGTAATCTTTATCTGCCACTGGCCAGATGCATATTCTCTGAATGTGGGTTTCAATGCTGTTTCAATAAATGTGAATTTACTTTCAAGGGCAGAGAAGTTTCAATGCTAAGTTTATTTTCATTGTGAAGACTGTATTGCTTAATTTAGCAGATGTCTATTAGTGTTTGTGCTACAAAATGTAAAATAAAAGTTTTAAATTAAATCCAAATAATCATTGTAGAAGTAAAGCAGTATGCACATTACAGTCTTTATGGTAAATGTCCCAGAATAGCCAAGTAATGGGACATTGGAATGGGGGGCCCCATTCGACCATGATTTTGTGAGACAGCGTCAGTGGCACAAACTCTAGCTATGCCACTGATCAGTAGGCCATGGAGAATGACTTTTGGAGGTCCTAGCAAACTATAATATTCTTTTGCTAAGATTAGAATATTGCCTACTACTAAATGCCCTACTTTTACCACAAAACCCATATAATACAAGTTACCAAAAACAAAATCCTAAGGTTCATCATCTTCGCCCTTCCCAGTGAACATCATTGCTACACATTTCAAAAAAAATGGTTACCATTTACTACAGGGTCTGGGGCCATATTTTGGTTGTTGTTCTTCTGTTTGTGTTTGAATGTTGATATCCCACAATTCCATCAGAGTGGGTGGGGTCACATAACTATGCATGCAAATTTTATGTTAATCAGCATACAGATTTGTACCTATTTTTCATGGGCCTTTGTCCAGATTTTTGCTGTTTGCATGTTGAGAGGTATGAAAACCACCCTTCACTAACACTGAAAATCAGGTTATTGTCAATGTTTTTAGGCAACATGCTGTCTTCCTGCTTGAAAAAGAATGGGGAGATATGTGATGCAGAATGTTGATTTGGTGGCAGATTGTCAATGATGTTAATGCTGTGGGTGGCCACAGCAGAGCATATGAGCAGGTATGCCATAGGGCCACTGACATAATCACATCTGCATGGAGGAGAGCAGTTGCAGTGGGCTATTATCAGATGGGTACCTGGGGGGTGGCCTGCTACAGAGCCACCACTAACACCACATGATGAGTTCCTGCACACTGTCAGGGATCCAGACAGCTCCCAGGAATGTGCAAAACAGCATGTCCTCATCATCAGTGTGACTGTTTCAGGGACAGCAAGAATGTCCCAGAAAAAGCTTCCAGATATGCTTTTGTATCTCAATTGCTGAATACTGTTGTACAGTAAAACAATTTAAATCAATATGCTACTTCTGTTTCACAACAATTATTTTTTGGGGGGATTGAAGTTTGCTACAGTTAGCAATGTATTCTGATTGATTAGCTTAGGTTGGAGTTGTTATCCAATATTTGAAAGTATAGGTTCATAGGTTCATAGGATGATAGTAGGCTGTTGGCCTGGAGGCCTATATAAGCCTAGGTAAGAAATTCACCCATGTTCCCACAAAGTCAGCACCTGTTTCCCCTGACCAGCTGGGACAGATGTGAGATCCCAGGGGTGTATTTTCTGTTTCTCATCCAGTTGTCTAGGTTCTTCTTAAAGAGGGCTAGTGAGATACTCTTCTTGACATGGAGAGGGAGTCTATTCCACAGATGGGAGAGTTTTGGGGACACAAATACATCCCAACAACAAGTCTATTAATATCACAGACCAGGTTGAGGCCTTGCATGCAGGTTGAGTGAGTGGAGTTTGACTTAGAGATATGCAGCAACTCCATCAAGGCTGGGCCTGAGATGGCCTTGTTTGCCAGACACAGGTCACCTCTGAGCAGTCTGTATGAGACTGAATAGAAGGACAGAGATTTTAGCATATCTGTATAGGATAGGTGTTTGAGACCCAGGATTTTCTGGTCAGGAACCTTTGTGGTCTCTTCAGCTGCTGCATATACTTGGCAAGGTGCATGCAAAAAGGGGAATTGACTCAATAATGGCTCTGATAAGGGAGGAGTACAGGAATGTTATGACCTCCTTGTTCCTGGAGGAAATACCCTTACTTATGAGGTGGGCCATGTAGAAAGCCTGTCGTACAATGGAGGCAACATGGTGGTCAAAAGTCAGGTTGCTATCAACCCAGGTGTCCAAGCCCCTCAGGACTGATTGCATGCTTAGTATGTTGTTATTAATATGATAATTAGTGGGGACTCCATTTTCCTCAAAGGGGATAATGATGTATTTCTTGGAATTCAGTTTGAGGCCATGCATCTGGCACCAGTTATTAGTTTGGGTAACGCCCTCTTGGAGGATGTCCACATTACTAGGGGAATGTAAGACAGCACCCAGCATGCAGTCATCTGCAAACTTGGTCAGCCACTGACCACTGGTTTTGGCTTGCACCTCAGAAAAGTATATCCCAAACAGTAGTGACCCAAATACTGATTCTTGGGGTATGTCACTCATTACAGGTCTACTACTAGAGGTGGCTTCCCCTATTTTGACTGAGGGGGTTCTATCAATGAGCAGTTAGCTACCCATCTGGTAACATACATTGATGGTTGATGCCTAGCTGGGAAAGTTTATCTATTATGCCAGAGTGTGGAATAGTGTCAAAGGCCTTGGCTAGGGCCAGGTAGGTGGTGTGCACTGTCTTGCCCTCATCCATGGCTTTGGTGATTCTTTCGGTAAAGGTGACCAACTTTAACAGGCATGATCTCCCTTTGACAAAACCAAACTGTGTGGGGTCAAGCATTTGGAGATTTCCAATGTCTTTTGTTTATAAGGTCCATGATAATGCATTCCATGGCCTTGCAGATCAGGCTGATTAGACTGAGATACCTATAATTGCCTTGGTGAGTGGACACTTCACCTTTGTGTAGATGACAGTGCCTGTCCTCCATTCGGATGGGACAAAGTTAGTGCTCAGGCTTTGGTTGAATAGGGTGCCTAATGGTGCTGAGACCGCATGCCTGAGTTCATGTAGGATGCAGCCAGGGATGTTGTCAGGTCCAATGGAGACTGTATTTTTTGCCTTTGAGAGAGCATTAAAGACCTGCTCCTTGGTGATGAGGGGAAGGGGGCAGGTGCTGGGGATGTCCTAGTTTACTGATGGGGGGATGGGGTGAAGTTTTCACTGAACCTGCCTGTCAGCAGGTTGTCTATATCTACAGCATTTGTGTATGTGGTCTTCTTGACCACCAGTTCAGAGCAAATCTGGATGTTATCTTTGAGATTTCAGATGTATGTAAAGAATGTCTTGTGATTGTCCTTAGTGGATGTGGCCATTTTGGGCTCGAAGTTAGCCTTAGAGTATTTCAGCAGTGACCTTATTTGCTTATTTAGACAAAGGACAGATTGCTTCTAACTTGGCACTTGCTCCTTCTTGGTCCTGGACTGCAACTTTTTCCTTTTATTATAGAGTCTGTTTATTGCTGCTGTCCACCAGGCAGGTTTACTCTTCCTTGGGGAAGATGATTTGGTCCTGTCAGGTATTGCTGAGTTCATGCAGCTATGTAGGTCTTCATATAGTTTTTTGGTGTAGGCTTGGATATTAGTGGTAGTTCCAAATGAAGAAACAGTGGCTTTGAAGCTGCTTATACCTGCTCTCAGGAGATTGTAGTCAGCTTTGGAAACATTTTTTTTTGTTTGACCCTGATGAGGGGAGGGGGGTTCAGAGGAGATGGTGATTGCTCTATGGTCTGATCTTATGGATCTTACCAAGGAGGATGACACTGTAGGGGGTGCTACAGTGGCTACTTATGTTGGTTAGTACCAGGTCCAGGATATTTTCACCCCTCATGGGGGTGTCAACCAGCTGATTTAATGCATAGGCATTGACAAAGTCAAGGAATCCCTGGGCATTAGTGTTTGGGCTAGACTAGGTCCTCCACTCTATGGTTGGGTAGTTAACATCACCCAGGATCAGGGTAAAGGCTTGAATCTTGATGGATTCAAGTAAGTTCAGACAGGTGGAGTGGTTGTCTTGAGTCATGGTTGGGGATCTCTAGATAGCTATGATTTGAATAGGTGTTTTGTCAACAGTTTACTGCACTTGGAGTGTCTCTGCTGCGTCATACTGTTTTACCAGCCTGGAGGTGTGTATGTCTTTGATAAATATTGAAACTCCACCTCCTTTGGCTTTATAGCCCTCCATTTCGGGTATGAAAGTATGGCAGGATGAGTAACCTGCTAAGGCAGGTTTGACTGACTGCACAAATGTCAGCATCCTCCAGGGCAAGGAATGCTTGCAATGAGTGCAGTTTCATGGTAATACTCCTAGTGTTTATCAACATGACCTTTAAATTTTGTTTAGATGAATTTTTTACATTGGTAATTTTGTACTCATGACTTTTCCTATAAAGGCACTATGTGGGAGGAAAGAGTTTTTGCCAGAATCCTGAAGCCCAAGGGAGACAAATTAAGGTAGGCCATCTCTGGCAAAGCATCATGGTCTGTCAATCATGTCCTCCCAGGCTATCAGTTATTGGATCCCCTTGGAATGATGCCAGAAACTAAGCCAATTGTTAAAGTCAATCATTTTCTGTTTATGGTTTATTTATAGTTGATGGACATATAAAGGGGTAAAAGTATTTCCCCTGTGTTACTGTCAAGTGTGACAATGTTGTCTTTACCTTTTGCTTAACTTCTTCCAGGACCATCTGGAATGCAGAGGATCCCCCAATGTGCAGATGGTAAGCCAAACATTTTTATGTCAGTCCTGATGAGCAATTCAAAGAAATATTTTACTGTATGATGTTGATGTCAGGACTGTTGTGTGTATTGCTGTACTGTCTAATAGTGGCAGTGCTGTTATTTTGTTAGCATATATTAAAATATAATAGTTTAGGTATAAATTGTTCCTGTGTTTCTTGCTTATTATAACACGTGATCCTAACAGTGGAAGTGTGGGACTTCTACCACCTGATGTCAGCATATCAGTAGACTCTGATGATGATGGTGGCCAAACAGAGGCACAGTCAGGGGTGCAGAGGATGAATCTGACACTGAGGTTGACATACAACCATTCCCTGAAATTCCACTGGACACAGACAATAGGCATATGCCTACTCATTCCAGTGAGCCCTCAGACACTGGACAGGTGGTGGGTGAGACAATTGATGAGGGAAGTGTGGTTACTGTGGCTTCCATGCCTGTTAACTCTAGCCTGTGGGTGAGGTGCCATAAAGGAGGGATGTTAGGAGTGCTTGTAGGAGGCCTACTCTCCATCCTCGACCTAATCCAGATGTCTTTTCCCATGCCACTCAATGTATATATAGGGCCATCATGGAGGCACAGACAGGTTCTCATAGGGTCTGCAGAGAAATGCTTAGAGTTGTACATATGGCACAAGCTGATATGCATGACTGCCTCCACCATGATGCCAATTCAATGGATCAGATGAGTGACACATTGGAATGATGGGAGTCTGTGATGGTATGAGAGATGTCTGTGATGGATCATCTGCTGGGAGGGAGATGGCATTCTCATGGGTGTAAGTCAGCCACATCATCTGCTGTTAGCCAATTTTGCCATGCCCAATCATGCTCCCATAGTGGCAGTATTTATACTGCACAGTCAGTGGGTGAACTGTCCTCAACCAGATGTTGCAGGCCATGGGGTCATTGTCCTGGGTGTCCTTATGAGGGGAGTTTATCCAGCAGGCATCAGTGACATTTGGGTATCAGCAGTGCATCCAACCATGAGTGTGGACATGCCAGTGCAACTCCTGGCAGAGGCAGTTCTCATGGCTGGGGATGAGAACGATGAACTGCTACCTCTACCATGCATGGCTCACACCTGTCCAACATACCAAGATGTAGAGATAGCACAGAGCTTGGCTCTGTTCATGCAGAAACTCATACATCAATTTCACCTGGAGGACCCCTACAGACACACAACAGTTTCATGGTTCATCTGTGTAGCTTAAACCTCATTTTGTCTCACTAGCCATTTGTTGGTTTATCCAAATGCCTGCCTGCGTCTCTTTCTTACTCACACACACTCACTGACATTTTGTGTCAGCCTAGGCTTCCTGCCCCCCCAACACCCTGTGCAAATGATAACTGTGCCATATCCCTTTTTCTGATGCTCATGGTGCACAGCTGACTTAGTGCTTAGTATATGTGCATTTGTGATGTTGAACTGGTAATTGTGCCTTTGACTTATATTGGTCATAGAAAATTAGACAGTTGATAGCACCAACATTTTCCAACTTTATTGTGAATGATCTTATGAGGGTTGTGAAGTCTGAAACTGAAATTTGTATCATTACTTTCTAGCTTTTCATTTTAATGATTTTCCAGTACTAGTGTATGGTGCTAAACGGAGGGCATGCAGTGGCAATCACTAGTTGTTAAAGGAATGACTGTGTGAATCTTTGATGCCTAAGGCCTACTACTTAAGAATGGGCACCTATAACTCACATTAATCTCTGCTGGCACATGTTAAGGTAAATTCTGTACAAATCTCCCACGTTTTACTTGCTTACACTAACAAGTAATAAAATGCAAGGATATGCCACTCATTCATATTATTACTCAATATACTCCAGGTTTAATACTTACCTTGTAAATCCAGCAATTGTAACAGTTTTAGTTCAGGGCTGACTATGTCTGATGCAAGCATTACACAACCAATACATTAGGAGGTAATGGTTGCTAGAGTTACCTGGCATCAATGTTACTATATGTATGTGTATAGCAGGAAGGTTTTAGGCCCGTAGGTGGTGAGTGAGAGTTGCTATGCTTTGCCTCTTAACCAAAGCAAGGGCATATTGAGCATGCCTGCATCTGCTTACACCCATAGCAGCTACTGGGTCCCCCTCTGACTCCTCATCTGCTTGTGGCTGTGGTGACCTTGGCATTGGGGATGGGATGTGTGCTCCTTCCCCTTGTTGATCCTGCTGCAGCTGTTTTCTTTGGATGATGTTGTATAGCATGACACATACTGTGACTATTTCAATACATGTCCAGGGATTGTACTGCAGGGCTTCCCCAGATATATCTAGACACTAGAACCATGACTTCAGCAGACTGTACACACACTGCACACTCTTTGATATTTCTGGTTTGAGCATGTGCCTCATTATGACATTCTTCAGTGGGTGGGTTTGCATTTCTGATGGGTGTCATTAGCTACAGTTCCAATGCATAACTTGCTTCCCCAAGTAAATGACCCTGTGTGATATCCCCCTAGATAACATCACAAACAGTTGGGAGGTGTGCCAGATATGGAGTCATGGTAACTGCCAGGGTTGCCAGCACACAGTTTCAAGATGATTCCCCTGACATTGCACGTGACTTGGCAGTTACTAGAGTGGAAGCCCTTTTTATGTAGAGCCTTCCCTGTTCCCCTGGTAGTGCATTAATTTCTATACATTTGCAATATATGGCACCAGTACTTCAGGGTAGTGTGCTACAGGGCAGAACTCCTGCATATTTTTGGCCCTATCTTCAGGAGTACTGGGAAACTATATGAGGTCACTGGCATGTTGGAGCATAGAATTCAAAAATTGATGGAGGATCCTGGATGCTGATGCCTGTGATGCCCCCAGCATGTCCTCTGTTGGTCTCTGGAAGGTACCTGTAGCTAAGATTCTAAGTGCCAAGATTCTAAGTTCCACACATACCTTTGTCTCTGTTTGGATGGATTCCATTCTATTTGCCCTGGATCTGAGGTGAGGATGACAAAGGTTGCAAAGTTCCTATAGTGTGTCTCTGTCCACCCTGTTCCACATCAAGCAGGTCGTGATAAGTTATCTGGGGTCTGAAAACTCTTCTCCTTCTTGACCATGGCCTATTAGCCGCAGCAGTAGTATAGACTTCAGCCTCTTGCACACAGAGATGAATTAAATCAACAATAGTCCCTAACTTTCTTTCCATGTCGACTCCTTCTGGTGGTTGTATTTCAAAAGATTTTGGAATTCTCAGGGAAAACCAGCACTGAGTCTACAAGGTTGCTTTATAGCTTGTTGAATAGGTCCTCCATCTTGGATCAGTTGATTAGCCTAGAATTCAGCTGATTATGCTGTAATTAGCATGCCATGGTGTTTACCTTGTTTGTGCATTGCTACACATCATGTAGAGCTGCTTACTAAATCTAAAAAAATGTAGAGTAAATGGACCATGTAGGCTTTATTGAATCTGGCTGAGTGTCTATTCACTCTACACATCGTAGTCTTACACCTTACAGATAGTTCTAGTAGTCTGCTATTGTTGTTCAAATTCAAGTTACAACTTGGATATTGATCAAGACAGCAAGATACATATTTCTCTGAGAACCATAATACTCATATGCAATGCTTCCATGTTTAATTATTTGACATTTAATCTAAGCTTTTACTTTGCCACTGATACTAGTAAACCAGTTTTAAACACAATTCTTTTAAAGCGTACTTTTACATCTATGAGATGCTGTGTGGTATATGCTTCTGGGCAACATTTTAAATTTCAGCAACAGCAGGACTGCTTCTGAAATGTAATACCAAAAAGAAAATAAAGAAAAAAACATATCTTTAATGAGACCAGTACTTTTTTTGACTGAAATGACATCTCATGTACACATCTCTACTTCAATGAGGTCTACACTTCCTTGTTGGCAGCAGTATTAAAGTAAACACACTGCATCAAATGTACAATATATAGTACATGCCACAGGGCAATATCTTTCAAAAATTGTCACATTTCTGATGAGAACTGCCATACTTTTAAAATAAATGTCTCATTAACTAAATGTAGCTTCATAATTTCACTTCATTATTCGTGTAAAGCTATTTCCACACAAAAACAGCTAAACATGAAAATGTAATTCTTCCCCTTAAAATCAAATGAAAATTCCAAAGGCTTTGTTCAAAAATAACATATTATTATTATTCCTGCTAGTAGCCTGTATCATTGAACTTTTGTGACTAATTATAGTGACAAAGATATGTTTCTGTTTCTTTTTAGGCTGCTTTGTTTCCATGCAAAAGGCCCCATGACTGATATATATATATATATATATATATATATATATATATATATATATATATATATATATATATATATATATATATATATATATATATAGATATATACATATATATATGTGTGTGTGTGTGTGTATGTGTATATATATATATATATATATATATATATATATATATATATATATGTAAATGGATATATGTACATAGTGTATCTATCTATCATTTTCCTATATTATTCTCATAACCACCTTGCACACAGAGATGAATTAAATCAACAATATCATTCACTCCATTATTCATGTAAAGCTATTTCCACACAAAAACAGCTAAACATGAAAATGTAATGCTTCCCCTTAAAATTCCTACAGTTCCATACTGAATTCTCCAATTATAGGCCGATAGCTATACTCTCTCCACTTGCAAAGATTATGGAAAAATGTATTCATAGACAACTCATGCACCACCTAATCCAGAATCACCTTATAGCAGACACTCAGCATGACTTCCATCCTCATCACAGCACTACTTCAGCCCTCCTTGCCTTTATCAACACCACAAACCATAATCGCAACAATAATTATATATCCTCAGCCCTCTTCTTGGATCTTTCCAAGGCACTCAATATAGTTGATCATCAACTTTTAATCTACACCCTGCAAACATTCTGTCTAGATACTAGAGCCCTTCAATGGTTTCAATTCTACCTGAATGATCGACAGCAGGCTGTCCTCTGGCAGAACAAACTCTCTAATCTTCTACCTAACTCCTTTGGAGTACCACAAGGCTCTATTCTAGGGCCCTTGCTGTTCTCCATCTTCATTAACGACCTTTATACTGTCATCCCAAAAGTCATCTGTATCCAATATACTGATGACTCTCTTCTGATTTGCTCAGCCATATCTCCAATAGAGTTATGATTAGATACCCAGACCACCTTTAATACAATAGAAAACTGGCTTTCTGAATGTTGTCTGATCCTATATCCCAAAAAAGTAAAATGCTGTTATTTTCACCAACACGTAGGTCTACTGCTTTCACCTTTACCATAAATTCAAATGATGGCAGAATAATCTCCCCTGACCCCTCTACAAAACTATTAGGTGTCATCATAGATAATAATCTTAAATTCGACCTACATGTTAAGCAAACTATCAAAACCATCAATAGATAACTAGATTTACAGAATAAAAGCCTTCCTAACCCCTCCAGCTAAAATTGCCATAGCTCGCTCTCACCTTCTTTCAACCCTTCTGTATGCATCCCCTCTACTGTCGAATTTAAACAAGACTGTCCTTAACAAACTCTCAATTTGCTACAATCACATTGCCAGGTTTTCCACTGGGCTGCCTTTTAGGGCACATCATTGCATCAGTGTAAATCAGCTTGGGTGGCTTGCACTACCCATCCTAATCCAGTATAACCGACTGATTATGGCCTATAAAATCCTCTATAATCAATACAATACTCCTGTACTTAAAAATATTATCACCCCTATAACAATCCTAGACCACTTCGATCCTATAATAAACTACTAATTCAGACTAGCAAAATTAATAACACAGCCAGTGACTCTCTCTTTGCAAACTCTGTAAGTAGACCCTGGAACTGGATTTTTACTGAATTTCTGCATTAAAGCACAGTTTGGTTTATCGCCAAGTTTATTATTTTTATTTTTATCAGTTATTTGGTTTAATACATTTTAAAGTGATTTATTTTTGTTATGTTTCAATGTGAGGCAAGCAGGTTCTAGTTTTTTGACGATTCCAACTGGATGTACTCTTCATGATGGCCCAAGTGCGTCGCTGATGTTAAATCAGGAAGGCTTGCTGAATGTTGGAGCAACAAGGCATGGACACTTACCAAAAAGAACTAATGAGCTGTTGTCAAACTGTTTAGCCGTTCCACTAAGACTCTAAGCAATGAAGGCACCAGTAACAGTTATTCTTTTGATGCTTATGAACTATTTAAAGATCTAGAAAAAGATCTCATAAAGCTAAAGCATCTACAGTGGGATGTTGCTTATTTTGAAAACTGTTTGTGTGTTAAGAGGGTTCCAAAGGGCCTCAGAATTACAAAAATGCCGAATGGGAATGATTTACCCAAAGACTTTATTGACAGATGGGTCGAATTAAACCAAAAGGTGGGGCTACAATATGTTGAAATGATGTCTGAGTTCAATAAACTAAAAATAGAACAATTGAATAATAAAATAAATTCTAGTTTCTTTTTTCTTAAAGATCAGTTGACTGCTGACAATTTTGTTGCCAAATTTAGTCTTATTCAAGACAAATTAGCAAAAGAAAATGACCTTTTGTCCAAACGGAAAATTAAAAAGTTTCAGCGCGACCTTAAAGAAGATGAGGAAGGGAACACTTATATTAGAGTAACAACAGGGAGCACTGACATAGCGGCTGATGTAACATGCTTCAGAATCGAAAATGAGGCAGCATTGACTGCAAGTGGAGACGAGGAAGGGCCAAGACGCTTGGAATGTCTAGCGCAGCGTGGGCAACAAAGTGGTGATTTCCAATGCACAAGCTTGTCCTATGCCTTCACAAAATTTTCAGCAGGGACAGCAGGCACAGAAGGTGCAGGTTTATCAGAAAGGGCTGAATGGCCAAAGGGCTTGGGCAGAAGTAACATCATCTACCACAGGGAATTACAACAATCAGTCCAAGAAGAAGGTGTGGAAGAAATGGAAGAAATAACTGTTTTTTCAGGTACTTTTGATCCTAGCAGTTACTTAATTGTCAATTTATCATCCAAATTTTTGGATGCCAAGACTTGTGACATTCTAAGTAGGGGTTGGAATTTTGTTCCATCTACTAGAGCGAACAAGTGTGATGTGCTGAATGAGCTGAGAGATTTTGTCAGGAAACTGAATTTCAAAGTTTTGTTTAAAAATAGTAACAACAATGTAAGTAAAGAGTTCAGTAGACCAAATACCTTTAATCCTCCTTTGAGAAAGGAATTGGAAATGTATCTTAGTATGACTGAGCTTGAAATTATTGAATTGTTGAACAACAAAAGTAGTTTCAAATATCATAATATGTCTGCAAACGAGCACAAGCTGTTTTTTGATTTAGTTAATGATGACAAAATTCTTGTTAGCAAAGCAGATAAAGGAAATGCTTTTGGTAATACTAGATAGAGATTATTATGATATGAAAATGTATCACATGTTGGCTGATGATGAATTCTATGAAAAAGTTAGTTTTTCTGCTGTTAAAAAATCATATTGTTTTATTGATTCCTTAATTGAGGAATGGTTTTATACAGGAAGGATCACAGAGGATACTAAGAAATATATTTCAAATGCAGCTCCTAAATTTAGTAGAATTTTTGGCTTGGCTAAAATACATAAAGATCTGGAAGACCCTATGTTCAGGCCTATAGTAGCAAGTGAAGGGACCAAAACTGAAGCCATTTCTATTTTTGTGGACAAACATTTACAAAAGGTAGCGGTCAGAGATGGTGCTTATATTAAGGACACCTTTGATTTTATTGGACACATCAAAAAAGTGAATGTTATTGAGTCAGACATTTTAGTCACTTTAGATGTGAAGTCTTTATATACAGTTATTCCCAATGAAGAAGGAATGGAAACAGTGAGATTAGAGCTTTTAAGTTCAGGTTTGTTTTCCAATAATACTACTAGTTTACTTATGGAAATGTTAGATGTTATTTTGAGCTACAACTACTTCAAGTTTAAAGATGAATTTTTCCATCAAAAAAATGGAGTAGCAATGGGTGCAGCGATGGCACCCAGTTATGCCAACATTTTCATGAATGCTTGGGAGAAAAGACATATTTTGATTGATACATTCAAAAACAATATACTTTGTTACAAACGCTTTATAGATGATTTGTTTATTGTTTGGAGAGGGGGGTTGGAGTCCCTTGAATCTTTCTTGCTGTATTTAAACAGGGTTTGTACATATTTGAAATTTACTTCAGTTTTGAATGACAAAAGTATTTCATATTTGGATGTAGTAGTGTATAAAGAAAATGGCAAGTTAGCTACTAAAATTAACAAAAAGAATGTGCAAAACAATGCATATTTACACTTTTCAAGCATGCATCCCAGATATATGAAAGAAAATATTGTTAAGGGTCAACTGATGAGGGCACATCAACTTACTTTAGATGATGCTGATTTTATTAAAGAGATCAAAGCTATATGTAGCAAGTTTGTAGCTAGAGGCTATTCAAATGAATTAGTAAGAAGTAAACTTAGTGAAGTCAAAAGAACTAGAGAAAATTTAGAAGTTTTTTCTAAGAAAAATATCAACAATGACTTTTGAACTGCTATGCAAATATCGAATAGTGTAGATTCGGAAGCCATCAAACAAATTATCAGAACAAACTGGAAAATTTTGAAGAGCAGTGAAGAAGTACTAGAAGCAGTTGGTAATGGTCCACGCTTTCTGAACAAAAAGGGAAAGAGTTTTAAAAACTTTTTCCAAAGCAGTTTGAATACCAGGTCTTTTAGTAAAAGAGGCAGGATGGAAAAATGTTTGGCATGCAATTTCTGTGATTTAATTTATGAAGGAGTCAGTGAAATTGTCATTAATGATGTAAAAATATGTCAACAAGGTTTACATATGCAAATCAAAGTTTGTTGTTTATCTAATTGTATGTCAGTCTTGCAATGCATTCTATGTTGGCTGTACTAGTAGGGAGCTGTTCAAAAGAATGTATGAACACAAAAGAGCCGTAGAAACTGGCAATGAAGCTAATGCTTTAGGTAAACATTATAAAATGGGGGGTTGTAAAATCAATTTTAAATTTTTGGTTTTGGGAAATATTGCTGACTATGAGATCAAGTTGAATGCTGAGGAGGAGTTGGGATGGTTGGAATATACAAGGCAGGTTAAGCTGAATGCCTGCTATCCCCCTGGGCTAAACAACAGAGAAGATTTTGTAGCCTATTTGAGAAAGAAAGGGTTAAGACATTAATTGGGAATGTCATGTGATGATATATTTTAGTATTTAATGAATGAAGTGAGAGGTTTTAATTCAGTCTGAAGAAGTCCTGTGTATGAAAAGACGAAAGCGCTTACTGGATATTTACTGCATTTCTGCATTAAAGCACAGTTTGGTTTATCACCGAGTTTATTATTTTTATTTTTATCAGTTATTTGGTTTAATACATTTTAAAGTGACTTAACTGGCTATGTCAAGGTATCAAGCCTGGCTAACTCTTTCTAGAATGTGTAAAAATCTGTTAACCAGTTTACTGTGTAATTTAATTTAATCCTGACTTACGCTCGGGATTAACTCTAACCTGTGGAACTTGTTTAACTTGCTTACTTATGTAATCACTGTAAATAGTCTGTTTGTAATATGTAATGCTGGTATTATGTAATGCTGTATCTGCTTACCCTTGGAGTTTTTCTCCCTGGGCCTCTGCTGAAAATGGACATGCATCCAGTAGGACTATCACGGTCAAAAATGTAAAATAAAAATAAAAAATAAACATAGGTTTATAAGTTTATAGGTGTTTATTAGGTTAATGATTAAAGGGCCTTTTTAAGCCTAGCTATGCATCCCAAATCTCTGACAAGTTCTGATACCCTTGATAAGTGTAAGCAGGGGCTTGGGAGATGAAACATTTATAAGCTAGGGCCTGGGAGCCAAACCATTTACAGGTTGCCTGTGTCCATTAGAGACATAGGTGTCAAGCCAGGGATGAATTTCCTGTTCCGCATCCAATTGTCCAAGTTGCACTTGAAATGGGTTAGGGAGGAACTCTGCTTCACATGGATGGGGAGGCTGTTCCAGAGATGGAGTAATTTCTGGGATGCATACCTGTCTCTCCAGCAGGTTCTATTTATATCACAGGCAAGGTTTAAGTCTTTAGAACAGATGATTCTGGTGCTGTTTGTTTTGTGGATATGCAGAAGGTCCATCAGAGTGGGAACTGACAAAGCCCTATATGTCAGGCATACATCTCTCCTCAAAAGTCTGTAGCTGACAGAATACAGAGATAGATCCTTGAGACGGTCCGCATAGGACATTTTACTTAAGCTCTGTATTCTTTTAGTCAGGAACCTCTGTGGATGTTCAGTTGTTGGATATGCCTGGTTAGGCACATACCAAAGTTGGCATTGTACTCAATGATAGGTCTGATGAATGCCGAATACAGTGGAACAATTACTTCCTTGGACTTAGATGCCATGCCTTTGTTTACAAGTTGCACAAAATAGAATGATGTCCTCACTACTGTAGACACATGATGATCAAATACTAGATTATAATCTATATATGTCCCTATGTCCCTGACTACTGGGTCATCTCTGCGGGGTGTGTTGTCAATATGATAGTTACGATGACTGCCCAAAGGATACTATTATGTATTTCTTGGCATTTAGTTTTAGTCCATGGCTCTGACACCAGTTGTTTGTCTGTGTCTGCTCCTCTTGGAGAACATTTGGATCAGTGTGGGAATCAATGACAGCTCCTAATTTGCAATTATCTGCAAATTTATTCAGCCAGAGACCACTGACATTGGCCTTGACTTCAGAGATGTAAATGCCAAAAAGGAGCGGTCCAATGACTGACCCCTGAGGGATTCCATTTGTGATTGGCCTCTTTGTATAGCTGAACTCCCCAGTTCTAACTTCCTGGGTCTTGTCTATGAGCCAGCTGTCTATCCACCTGGTGACATATGAGTTTGTACCTAACCTCTTGATTTTGTCAACAATACCTGTGTTGGGTATTGTGCCAAATGCCTTGGCCAGGTCAAGGTAGGCAGTGTGAACCATCTTGCTCTTATCCATTGCTTTGGTGATCTTCTCAGAGAAGTCCACCAGGTTGAGTAGGCATGATCTGCCCTTCACAAAACCAAACTGGGTTGGGTCCAGTGTCTGGAGGTTTACTATATCACTATTGATTATTTCCATGATAATTCTTAACATGGCTTTACATATAAGACTAGTGAGACATATGGGTCTGTGGTTTCCAGGGTCTGCAGATGGCCCATCTTTGTGCAGAAATATAGCTAGGAATCTTGATTGCATCACAGCATGACATGCAGACTGCTATGCAAAATTCCCCATCAATGGATTTCATGCTCAGCACACTACTGTTTCCTTTTGTATCCAGTATAAATATATTCTGGTATCCTAAATGTGTCAGTTAAACATGATAAGCATACTAAAAATGCATGTTTCTTTATTAACTGTAATTGCCAGAAAAGCCCTCTCATCATTAAAAGTGCACAGGAAATATGCAAGGAGTACTTAAACAGTCAAGTTGCATGTACCTCTTTCTCCAGCCATATTGCACAAAAACAGCATCAATTTCTATTCAGTTCAAATTGTTCCTCCAAAGTTTGGTCACATCCTCTTAATTTGTATATTCTGTCAAATCTGAGGAACTCATCTATTCAGTCTCCTCTGCTCTTTGGCATGCCTTTATAAAAAGTTGAATTACAAATTACCACAAATATCCCACACTCTTCAACTGGCTAATTCAATAATAAATAAGTCACTTTCTCAAACCCCCAAAAGTTATCATGAAACCAGCATAATATGCAATTTTTGTTTTAACAGAATCTAGCAAACTGACTACTTCCTCTCCTTCTAGCATACTGATCTATCTCATATTCCTTCTGCAAACTATGTGTCCCTCATTTCCAACTGATAGTTTGCATACTCCTACTCTATATGCACAAGAGACATAAATGCCCTTTCATAAAGCTTTGTGACTTCCTGCTTAGCTGACATATTGGCTGTATGGTATTCCTGCTAAAGCTCTCAGATAGCAACTTCAACCATCTCAAATATTGTACATGCCCAGTCAAAAATACAGTTATTCGCCATCAGCTTTGTTCTTTTGTTATCTCTTGCTTTTAATATCTATAGCTGCATCTATATCTATATATTACACACACACACACACACACACACACACACACACACACACACACACACACTCATATATCTATCTATCTATCTATATATATATATATATAGATATATAGATATATAGATATATATATATATATATATATATATATATTTATATATATATATATATATATATATATTTATATATATATATATATATATATATATATATGCATATATATTATATCATCGAATGCTTAAAAAAGTGAACGATGAATAATCGACCCCATGTAAGCAAAAGCTTACAATCTCAAAAGCACAGAACAGCAATTTTTTTCCAAGGGAAAAAAATCTCTATTCAAAAAAAAAAAGAAAGAAAAAGAAAAAAAATTTAAATAATACATAAAGTGGGTGGTTTCACCCCCCACACCCTTGATGGGGGGGCTGTGCCCCCCCAGCCCCTACTTAAATATACCAACTCCGAGATCGCACTACAGTGCCGAAAACGGCAAAGTAACAGAAGCAGCCAAGCAATTTTTTTCCCTGGAAAAGAATTCACTTAAAAGCCTCTTTGCTATTTTGCCTTTTAGTTGTTTTAAGTTCGATGAAGATGCATTTGATAGAATGCGTCCTCGGTCATCTAATAGGAACCCCAATACACACACACATATATATATATGTATGCACAAACAATAAAGCCTGACAAGATGTACTATTCTGGAAATGATACATACTGAGGGATGTGTTGAAGCCCGACACCACAGGCGGAGGGTCTCTTCACTCTTGGAAGGGCTTATTTGCTATTCTACTGTCTCACATTACTTCTGACACTCTGTACGACTTTAGTGTTGCACCTCTAATTTTAGCTTTGGCCTTCTCATTCAAACTTCACTTCTCCTCAATCACCCTTCCCAGATACTTGAAGTGGTTTACATTTTCCAGATTCCCCCCATCTCAGTTTTCAGCTTCTGCTGATTTCCTCCTTGTCTTCTCTGTACTCAGTTTTATCTTATGTGCCTCCAATTTATTCCATTCCCCTTTTATTTCCTGAAGTTCCTGTTCATATTCTGATTGTAATGCAACATTGTCTGTGTCCAGCAGCTTTGTTGATCTGTACCATCTGACCTGTTTACTAATGTAGTCCTTTACCAGTATAAACAAGAGTCGACTCAATGTATACCCACTCCCACTGGAAACCCCTCTAAGTGTCCGAAAACTGTTCCTTGTCATTTTTCTCCTGGTCTAGGAATGTATAGTTGCACTTTTTCATCATCTTTAGCTTCTTATTCACTACTTGTTTCATTGCAAGCATTAGTTTGGTTGCAGGCCTGGATCCAGCACAAGGCAAATTAGTCAGATGCCTAGGGCCAGTGCTGGCTGGGGAGTCAAGCCTTATAACATTTTTAAAAAGTTCACCAGTTTTCCTACAAGTCCAAACCCAATATTGTACATTTAGAAAAAAAAGTTGCAGAAACCAATTTCCTGCAGTGCATGCATGCCATAGGCTGCTACACTTTAAGTGCTTTGAGTGAATGAAAGTGGAGCAGGCATGCAGCGACATCCTGAATATGGCATGTGATTCAACCAGTGAGCTGAATTTCTGAGAGGTGTTGAATTTCTTTGTTTGCAGCATTAGGGAACCATGAAGCGAGACTGACTGCTTGAATCAGCATTTTAATCTTTGCAGCAGGAGTGCTGTTGTCTCATATCATAAAGGGGAGCTGATCAGGTAGTATGCTGGAAACACGTCTTTGTAGCATTCCAGGAACAGTGAGTGAGTGAGTGTGTGTGTGTGTGTGTGTGTGTGTGTGTGTGTGTGTGTGTGTGTGTGTGTGTGTGTGTGTGTGTGTAAAATTCCTCACTTGCGGGTACTGTTTAGTTAAGTGACCTGTTAAGAGCAACACAGAATCAAACCTTGTATCTTACCTATAGAATGAGCCTTAATCCTCTATAAAAACTGACAAAACTCCATTAACTTTTTTTTGTTTGTCGGTATTTTGTTTTGTTTGTTTGTTTTTTTCCTTTGGTAAAGCAATGATAGAGTTTCACAATGTTTGTGGTTATACAATGCATGTGGATGCAAAACCTGCAGTTCTGTTAACTTTTAAAGTGATTTAGACTAGACTGCTATTATTAGTCTCCAGTTTTGCAGAACATCTCTGATTTTGCTTCATATTTATGCCATGTATTTGAGCAAGTCTCCATACCAGACAGTGATTTGGGGCCACTGGAAATATGGACTGGGCTCCTCAGTGGTCCTCTGGACTACAAGCCTAATAACTACTTATCAGCCAAAGTAATTATAGTTTAAATAAAGGAAATTTAATGTAGTAAACAGGATCATAGGAACATCATTATATGAGCCATGTTCTTTGGGTGTCATCCTTGGTTTCCTTGCTCTGTTGAATGCTAACATTGTGCTTTATTATTTTACTGTGAATAAACTGGACAACATGAAGCATATGAGTTTTAACATTAATATTTTAGCTACAATTACATTTTCAATTTAAAAACAAAAGAACACTGTCACAGCAAGCTGCCAATGTCCGAAATCCAAACTGTCGATTTATTTCGTTTGCTTCCTAAGCAAACTTCTTCAGAAAACAGTTTACAAACTTCAGTTCAAAACTCATGTTAAAAATAGTGTCAGGTGATCACAATAACATAACCACATAACATCAAGCCTAAAATTTAAAGACAAACTCCCTCTCAAAAATTGCAGCTAGCAATAAAAACGAAGTATACCAAATAACTTCAATATTTCATGTGCTAGTATGACACTGATAGGATATTAAAAATTACTTTAGCTATCCTAATACAACATAAAAAACATAATACATGACAAATCCAATTTACATACTACTTGAGTCAAAATAATTACTACATCACTTAGAAAAGGTGAACTATGACTCACACAACATACACATAGGAATCTCTGTAAGCTCTTCAGTTTTAAAATGCAGCTAATGGAACAAGTTAAATTTAACCCTGGAAAATTATAAGCATTCAGCTTGATTTGCCAGGCAGTTCTAACTCCTCCAACTTTAGGGGCGTGGGGTCACACCTAATATCTTTCAATACCTGATCAATAACCATGTACTTAAATTTATGTTCTTTGTTAACCTGAATATGTTTAGCTAGGGTATTTTCAATTTTCCCTTTGGAAATTGCATACTGGTGTTCGTAAACTCTATCACGGAATCTATGCTCCATTTTGCCAATGTAAAATACAGGACAACATTGGCACCTAGCTAAATAAACCACATATTTGGAATTGCAATTGAACCTCAATTTAAGTTTATAATGGATGCCATTGATGAAAAAAAGGTTGGCCACATCTACGTATTTACAGAAATTACAGGATTCACATTTACCCATGCCTGTATATTTAGGGATACTATGACACTGCTGTTCTAACAAGTTCTTCAAGTTTTTACCCCTCCTAAAAGTTACTTTAGGGAAGTCACCCATTTTACTGAATAACATTGGGTTAATTTTAAATAGTTCCCAATTCTTCTGAGTAATCCCAATACATGAGTAACTATGCATAGTGAATGTAGTAATGAAACTTGAATGGAAATCTCTTTCACCTACACACGTCTGTTCATTGTGACTATTTACAGTCATTACATCTGGCATAAACTCTTGTGCCAAAACTAATTCCTTCACACTTAGAATGGGATTGTATATGTGATTGGACCTTTTTGTTCTGACATCATCAATCAAGGAGGTCAAAAGGGCCTCAGGGCAACCACGGAGCAGAAACATGCTTTTTAAAAAGTAACATTCATCAATAAATTCTTCATCCTGACTTACTATACGTGCAGCCCTTACCAATTGGCCTTTAATGACTGACCGTTTCTGATGGTGGGGGTGGCAACTTGAAAAATGTAGGAAAGCATTGGAATAAGTACTCTTCCTATGCATCTTAGCTACAAAGCAATGCTGGACTCCATCTTTAACAAGCCAAATGTCTTAGTAGGTTATCGCCTTGGAGTCAAATGTAGATGTAAATTGCAAGAACTGTGTTGACTGATTGAAAAAGTCCACCACATTTTTACTAGCCTCCAAGTCACCTTTCCATAAGATGAAAATATCGTCAAGGTAACATGTATAGTATACTAGGGAGTCTCTCAAGTTCTCATTTTTAAATACAAATTCTGACTCCCAGTAAGGCATTACTAAATTGGCTTTGCTAGCTCCACATGGAGAGCCCATAGCAAACCCCACTTTTTGTAAGTAAAAATCATTTCCAAACATAAAAAATTGTTGGATAGGATGAGATAAAGTAATTCTATTATTAAAGAAATTTCTGCTGTTGGTGCCCCATTTTTCTTTAACATTAGCTCAATCCACTCAGTACCAAAAACATGTGGAATGCAAGTATAAAGATCTTTAACGTCGACTGTGAGGAAGTTGTAGTCCCCATTGTACTGCAAACTATCAATTTTCTTCAGAAAGGACCTTACATACATATGTACATAAGTTAATATATATAAATATCCTTACATACTTGGTCTTCAGATTCCAAATATTTCTGAAGTATGGCGTCGACAACTTTTGCACAAGGATAGGTAGGTGAACCTCGACCATCGACCAATGGTCTCATAGGTGGGTTCAACAAATTTTTATGAATTTTGGGGATTCTGAAAAGATATGGAAACCTCGGGTATGGTATTGCCATGTAATTATAAATGTTTTGCTCTATTCTACCTTCTATATACAGGTCATTAATGCAATTCTTAATCAATTGGTAAGCTTTATTAACCTCTGAGCATGAGCTCAGTTGGTTAGCAGTAGTGTCTAACAACCCTTTCATTCGTTCTGTGTAATTTAAGTTGTCAAACAATACCAGACCCCCTCCTTTATCAGGTTTACACACACAAATATCCTGTGACTTAATAAACTCAAGGTATTCGTGTTCATCCCTACTGGTGTTATATAGGAACTTCCGCTTAAACCCATCATTAATAGCGTGTCTAATGTCTAATTCACACGACTGTTCAAACATTTGTAGTAATGGGTGCAAAGGGGGATTTAACATACTAGGTATATAAAACTTGTCTACAACTGGTGCACTCATAACATCTCCCAACATTAAGTTGAAATTCAATTTCCTAGTGAAAATTTTAATGTCAAGAATAGTTTTAACCTAGTCCAGGCACTGAGAAGGAACATAAGTATGTCCTTTAGCTAAGAACTCCACAGTGTCAGGAGTAATTGGTACTGAAGAGAAATTAAAAACTTTAAAGTCCCTTACTTTGTTAGTAACAACCACTGGTCCTCTACTACTAGGAACAGAACCACCTGGATCTTCCCTTTGTTGGGGGACTTGTTGTTGATGTCCATCCAAGTGTGGCACTGTTTCATTGAAGATAACCTCAAATTCTCTATGTAAAGCTACACTTGCTAACTTTTGCGTTTGTTGAACTTGGCGGTTGCTCTTTTTGGTGTTCTGGTATAAGTTCTTTTGTTTCGGTCGGGCACCCCTGTAGTTGGCCTGCCAACAATTTTGATTTTGGTTAAGTTGTGCGTTATTGTCCTGCCCACAAGAGGTATTTTGTATCCTCACTTCTCCAAACTTCTACTGGACCAACTATATCAATGGAGTCATTAAGTTCCTCTGAATTGGTATTGAAGGGACTCTCTCCAGCATAGTTGACTTTCAGGTTCACCTGGTTACTATTGTTATTGGGGTTATGCATGGCACCTTCAGATGTTTGACCAAAGGTGGAACCACCCTGCTGCCAAACTTGAGCTGTTGAAGGTGCTGGATATGCTGTACTTGGATCGTATGCAACATGATCACGTTCAAGTTTTTTTATTTTATTGGCTTTGAGTTTCAACATGTACTGGTCTATACTTAAGAAAATACGACTGTATTCGAACTTATAATGTAGAAACTCAAAGTCAGATTTGATATTGTTATCCAAGTCCACCACTACTTTGGATAAATTGTCAACCCATATGCTATAATGTTTGTCCAAGAGTTCAAGTAACTCGAAACCTTGGCGGTCAAACATAGCTACTAGGTCTTTATGAAATTCTGATTCTGCTTCAAGCCCCTTAGGGAACTGGTGGTGGCATAAGTCTTTAGGAACCACCGTCCGTGAAAGGCATTCACAGAAGTAAGAAATCTCTAATTGCAGTTTTATAAGTTTCACTAAATGACTATCAAAACTTTTCAGTTTAGTCACTACATTTGGAGATGAAATGTTACATCTACCAGCCGGTCCTCCTTCACTACTATTAGACACTCATCCAGATAATGAAAAACCATCTGTTATCCAAGATGACAACAAAGGTAAACTGGTAGATCCTGTAGTACTGTTAGTTGCATTTTGAGATATGAATCCAGCCGAAACTTGCGTTTGGGCTTGTACATTGTTTAAACCTCTTGTGGTATTCAATGCTGGCTGGCTGCTATTTGGTGCCAAAATTATACCAGGAACATCACCCATGACTGCCTCAGAAGTTTTCTGTTGAACCAACCTCTCGTTTGTTGCTGATAAACTCTCCAGGTTTCCACTACTAACCGGAGACCAATGTGGCCGGCCAGAAATAAATGAGAGTGGTTTGGAATCACGTATTTCATGCTGGTTTCTGTCAAAATGATCCAGCCATGAAAAAATAGACTCGATTTTGTTGAATAGAGATGGTAAAGTATTGTTTGAGTCAATGTGGGCAACATTACTGTTGGAATTCGCTCCCAATGACTCTGATTCTTTATTAAATGGAAAAAGTCTCTGTCTGGCTGCCGTTCCAGACACCATAAAAACTACTAAAATAAGATAGGCACACCAAACTGATAAAAGCAAAAAAACGCTGTCACAGCAAGCTGCCAAAGTCCGAAATCCAAACTGTCGATTTATTGACCAAAAAGTTGAAGAGCTTTTTGTTTGCTTCCTAAGCAAACTTCTTCAGAAAACAACCTGATGAAGGGGTACATCCCTGAAAGTGCTTACCTGTGTTTTACAATAAACTTCCTAGCTGTGGTACAGTTGGTGTTTGTTTGCTACTTTAACTTTATCTATTTTACGCCAGCTGTTTTATTAGTTGGTAGAGGATTTTTGTGTTTCGCGTTCTTCAGAAAACAGTTTACAAACTTCAATTCATAACTCGTGTTAAAAATAGTGTGAGGTGATCACAATAACCAATCCTAACATAACCACATAACATCCATCCTAATCTACTTGATCTCATCCTATCCAACAATTTTTTTTATGTTTGGAAATGATTTTTACTTACAAAAAGTGTGGGTTGCTATGGGCTCTCCATGTGGAGCTAGCATAGCCAATTTAGTAATGGCTTACTGGGAGTCAGAATTTGTATTTAAAAATGAGAACTTAAGAGACTCCCTAGTATACTATACACAATACCTTGACAATACTTTCATCTTATTGAAAGGTGACTTGGAGGCTAGTAAAAATGTGGTGGACTTTTTCAATCAGTCAGTACAGTTCTTACAATTTACATCTACATTTGACACCAAGGTGATAGCCTACTTAGACATTTGGCTAGCTAAAGATAGAGTCCAGCATTGCTTTGTAGCTAAGATTCATAGGAAGAGTACTTATTCCAATGCTTTCCTACATTTTTCAAGTTGCCACCCCTACCATCAGAAACAGTCAGTCATTAAAGGCCATTTGGTAAGGGCTGCACATATAGTAAGTCAGGATGAAGAATTTATTGATGAATGTTACTTTTTAAAAAGCATGTTTCTGTGCCGTGGTTACCCTGAGGCCCTTTTGGACTCCTTGATTGATGAGGTCCGAAAAAAGAGGTCCACTCACGTATACAATCCTATTTTAAGTGTGAAGGAATTAGTTTTGGCACAAGAGTTTATGCCAGATGTAGTGACTGTAAATAGTCACAATGAACAGACATGTGTAGTTGAAAGAGATTTCCATTCAAGTTTCATTACTACATTCACTATGCATAGTTACTCATGTATTAGGATTATTCAGAAGAACTGGGAACTATTTAAAATTAATTCAATGTTATTCAGTAAAATGGGTGACTTCCCTAAAGTAACTTTTAGGAGTGGTAAAAACTTGAAGAACTTGTTAGAACAGCAGTGTCGTAGTATCTCTAAAATTACAGGCATGGGTAAATGTGAATCCTGTAATTTCTATAAATATGTAGATGTGGCCAACTTTTTTTTCATCAATGGCATCCGTTATAAACTTAAATTGAGGTTCAATTGCAATTCCAAATATGTGGTTTATTTAGCTAGGTGCCAATGTTGTCCTGTATTTTACATTGGCAAAACGGAGCGTAGGCTTCGTGATAGAGTTTACAAACACCAGTATGCAATTTCCAAAGGGAAAATTGAAAATGCCCTAGCTAAACATATTCAGGTTAACAAAGAACATAAATTTAAGTACATGGTTATTGATCAGGTATTGCAAGATATTAGGGGTGGCCCCACGCCCCTACAGTTGGGGGAGTTAGAACTATCCTGGCAAATCAAGCTGAACGCTTATAATTTTTCCAGGGTTAAATGAAACTTGTTCCATTAGCTGCATTTTAAAACTGAAGAGCTTACAGAGATGACTATGTTTATGTTGTGTGAGCCATAGTTCACCTTTTCTAAGTGATGTTACATATATTAGTAATTATTTTGACTCAAGTAGTATGTAAATTAGATTTGTCATGTACTGTTTTGTATGTTGTATTAGGATAGCTAAAGTAATTTTTAATATCCTATCAATGTTATACTAGCACATGAAATATTGAAGTTATTTGGTATACTTCGTTTTTATTGCTAGCTGCAATTTTTGAGAGGGAGTTTGTCTTTAAATGTTTGACTAGATGTTATGTGGTTATGTTAGGATTGGTTATTGTTATCACTTGACACTATTTTTAACACAAGTTTTGAACTGAAGTTTGTAAACTGTTTTCTGAAGAAGTTTGCTTAGGAAGCAAACGAAAAGCGCTTCAACTTTTTGGTCAATAAATCGACAGTTTGGATTTCAGACTGGCAGCTTGCTGTGACAGTGTTTTTTTGTTTTTATCAGTTTGGTGTGCCTATCCTATTTTAGACATTTTCAATTTAACTTTTTTTTTTGCATGCACACAGGTGGACACTGAGAAGTTTGAACAGTGTTTTTGGTCATTGTGGAAGAGACAGACAAGTAATGGGATATTGGCATATTGGTATCAGAGGTAGTTCTAATTCATGACCCTGCATTGGGCTCCATTTTATTCACAGTCCAGCATTGTTGACGCTGTAGGTGTATGTTGCAGCAGTACAGCATTATTACCCATTTAAGTAGGTCAGACTATTAATCAGTGATGCCAGTTGGGTAAGCTATTCTTGATGACAGAGAAGATCCAGGAAGATGAAAAATAACATGTAACCCCCCCCCCAAAAAAATAAAATAATATGCCATATGCAGCAATAGTTCTGATTTTTGTATTTTTGGGGGTTGTTGAAGAAAAGCTGCACCATCTTATGTATTGCCTTTGTTTGCTTTATACATTGAACTAAAGAATAAATTCATTAATAGGCCTAGATTGTGTAATGTAGTCTAAATATGTAGAATTTTAATAGTTTAAACGTGTTGCATTTTCATAGTATATTTTTGAAGTACCTTCTTTACATCCTTTAGCAACTGGAAAGGGATGGACATTTGTTAGGTCTTGCAGCTTGCATTATCTGAAGCGATGATCAGGACCATGTTATCTTTAGCAATCATTATGTAATCATAGCTACATAATATAGAGATGCAGTCTTATTTACAATATTGAATTGTAAATGCTTTCCATCTGTCCACTTACAGTTAGTGAAGAGGACTAAAGTTCTGACTTTTTAATGAGCTGTTCCCTGTGGCAAGAGGGCATGGTTTGGACCTTTCAACCTTAGTTTACCTACTGTGTAACAATAGGCAAGTGACTTAACCAGAAAGTGCTTTGAAGCAATTAGAAATTTGGGGTAGGATCCATAATGGTCTCCAGCACTGGATGCCTAGTATCTATAAATCTGTTATCATTCTTTGATAGCCATTCCATATCACATAGCTGACCTAGCTCAGGGAATGCTATGGCAATATCAATAGCACACCAATTTAGTTGAGCACAGGCAATGTATTCTTCAAAGGCAGCGGGCACCACATTTGTAGATGAAGCACTGAAATGCAAAGTTGTTTGCCAGCAGGAATCTCTGCATTAATAATAGTTCTCTTTAATATGGAATTATTCGGATGACTTTTACTTCTACAGGGATTGTACATATTGATTTAACACATGTTACCAGGTGGTTAATATTTGTTATGCTGTCATAAATACCCTTCTATTTAAATTGTGCTACACATAACTGACTCTTATGGTATGATGTTACTGATCTTTATACAGTTTCATGTAGTTTATCTGAACCTATCAATAACGTACATGTAATACATTTCTTCATAAGAATATAGAGTGTACACAGTCAACAAAGTGGCTATAACTGCTATAGAGGGTGACGGCTTTCTGTTGATGAAGTACCTTATGATGTTGTTATCTGATCATTTTAAGCTGTGTTTAATCTGGTTTTACAGAACTAATGTGCATGTGTGTGTGTGTGTGTGTGTGTGTGTGTGTGTGTGTGTGTGTGTGTGTGTGTGTCTGTGAATTAAACTGGAATAATTTGCTACTGTGTGCTTGTGTGAAACAGATTTGAAATATCTGAGTTTAGTCATTATTATTATTATTATTAGTAGTAGTAGTAGTAGTATTATTAATATTAATATTATTATTATTATTATTATTATTATTAATAATATTACTATTTTTATTATTAATAATAATATTACTATTATTATTATTATTATTATTATTATTATTAATTTGTTTAACACAGACATTTAAGAAGGAAACAGTTAGCAATGTAAGCATATTTGCTGAGTGTGGTGGATGTCTATGGATTAAAATGACTGAGCCTGCTGAGCTGATAAAGTAAAAAAGTCAGTAAAAAATATATATAAGCTATCCCAACTGCTAAAGGAGACTCACAAAACAAAGCAGCAAATCCAGAAATACGTATAAGTGAGTCAAACCACCATGGTCCAGCCAAATAAATGTCCCCCGCAAAAGCACTAACCTTTTTCCAATAAACTGTTTGCTGTTTTACATATCTTCTGGACATTTATTTGGCTGGACCATGGTGGTTTTACTCATTTATACTTATTTCTAAAGTTAAAAAGTCATTAGTCTGTCTTTGTAGGACTAAAGTATATTTGTGCAAAGCAAATCAAAATATTTTACTGTGTCCATTTTATCACAATCAGACATTTGATGTTTACTCGGTCAATAAAAGTGCCATAATTGTTTGAATGTGGATATTGGTGGACTATAATGACAGCAGTTTGAGTGGCCTTTTATAGCCGAGATGTTCTAAAATTCATACTTTTGTCACTGCTAGTTCATACTTTTTGTTTAACTGCTTAGTGGAAAAATGTTCAAAACTACAAATGAAAAACACACTCTAATAAATGTATTAAAAAATTAGAAAGGTGAATCAAAGAACAGATACTTTTATGCATGGTCTTAAAAAGCTGTGCTGGGGGGTGGGCATAGTTCAAAAACAACCTGGGGCCCAAGGTTTACTTAATCTGCCACAGGCCAGATGCATTTTCAGTAAATGTAAGGCTTCAAGGGGAGGGAAGTTTACTATTCCACATGCAAAGTCTATTTTCAATGTGAGACTGATTTGTTTCATTTTGTTTTGTTTAGCAAAAGGCCATTTGTGCTATAAAGTTTTTAATTAAATCCAGATCTCTGAAATCATTATAAAAGTAAAGAAGAAAATTGTATGCACACTAACAAGTTTGAACAATGATTATCGCATCTGGGGAGAGACAGCCTGTTAATGGAACACTGGAATGGGTACAGGGGAGTGGGGGTTGGTTCATTACTCTGCCTATGGCCCAATTTTACTATGATCTGGATCTGGTTGGTAGTTGTACATCCTGATTTTAATTTGAACTGCTAATCTCTCGTCATGATTTTTGCTACTCTGTGTATTTATTTAGCAATCACCATCTCTGGCATTTCCATACACTGTGATAGGAGTTTGGTATCATTTTAAACATATTTTCATATCACTGTTGCTGTATTGTTCACAGAAGGAATTTCCGGTCAATGATAGCCCCACGTCTGGCCAGTATACCAAAGCCTTTAGATCTTATAGATGCCATACTTCACATGTATGCTTCTGGTGTAGGTTGTAGGGCAGAAAGGTGACATACAGACACAAATACTCAGAACCTCTTTGCCTTCAGTCTGAATACCCTTCTGATTACCAGGTCATTTTACAGATAAATGCCCTGTTGGGGCTTCTTTCCTATTTTTTTCCATTTAATTGCTTACTTGTGTTCATGTCAACCACGAAGGGAAAATATAAGTGTATGAGGCAAATTCCTCATAAAGACCATCACAACCAATGTCTTTTTTTTGTATCAGTGCTTCCCATCACCAAAAGCAGTGGTCTATCTGTCATGTGTTTGTCCCTGAAAACCTCTGTAATCACTTACCTTCACTCTCCATATACCTTAAAAACCAGCTTCTTAATTTGTTGACTCAAGGTGCTATGGTGGAATTCTCCTGCCTCAACGGACAGCCATCTTCTAAGAAGGTCAAGGGCTGTAGGTCTGATCCTATTGCTGTCATGCCTACACTGGATATATGTCTCTCAAAGTTAGTGAAAGCCATGAAGACTGCCTTGTGCTTGCATTAGATTCTTCTGCCATGACCTTGTTGGAGGCCAGTATGGATCTGAGTTCCCACATGTCCTCAGTGGTTTTTCAAATGTCTGCTCCAGACATTGAGGGGGGAACCACGGCTAATTATTTCTGAAGAGCTATGGGGAATTCCTAAAATCTTAGTCTGTGAGGAGATTCTTGGTACATTTATTGAATCTTGTCAAGGTATCAAACTACCAAGTGTTCATAGGGCAGGTGTCCCTCTTAAAAAAAAACAAAACACAAAGCTTATTACCCCTATTGCTAAAGATGCCAAGCATGAATTGCAGGATTTTACCCAAGATTTGTTCAATTGCTTGATTACCTTGAAGCCTCCCAAGGGGTCTAAGACCTTGCTCTTTCCTGGTCTTCCACTCCTGTTAATAGGGCAAGGGCCCTGGATTGTTCAGATGAGGACTTAGATTCTGGAGAGGAATCTCTAGCTTACTCCTCTCAAATCTCTTCTTCTCCAGATTATGTCTCAGAGGAAGAGGATTCTTTGAGCCCAGAATCCCCCTTGGAAGGATTATCCTTTGGATATCCTTTTGCACATATGATGGAGTATTTTACGTGGGATTGCTACCAAGTCTCTGACATCCAAAAGAGATACTATGAGTAAATGAAGTCACCTAAGCCATCTCATTTCATTCTGTTTTGGTCTCTGTTTTGGATACCTATTCTACTGCCTTTGTAGCTCTAGATTTATAGCCTCCATCACCTAAGAAACCTGATAGGTTCTACAATGTGCCTGAGGACTGCAAGTTTTTGTTTAAGTGTCTTTCTGCTGATCCTTTTGTAGTTTCAATCTGGACTGATAAGACTTCTAAACTTTTGCCCTCCTCTAAGCACCTTCTTTCCTTCTGATAACGACATTAGAACTATGAAGAGAGTGGGTAACAAAGTATATACTGCTGCCATATTGTCATTTCAAGCTATTAATTTTCAAACCCATATAACAAGGCATGTCTTCATTCTCCATTCTCAGGTAGCTAATGTTGTGACTGATCTGAAGGGAAAGCATCTGCTCTGTCCCTGCTTGGGCCCACTTCTCAGGCTGCTTGTCACTCCATAAAATGCAGTTACGATGCTGCTGATGCCTCTTCCAGTGGTGCTGCCTTTGACTCTGTGATGAGGCATTATTCTTAGCATCACCTTCAGGTTTAGTCTAATCAAATTAAAACCAAACTTTTGGATGCTCCTCTGGATAATAAAACCTTTCTGGGACAGCTGAAGCTGACCTCTTCAAGCTCCTCCAGTATAAGGGTAAGGCCATGCAGCAACTCAAGCATATTTTTGTCTCCCATATACCTAACTTTCAGAGGAATTACTTTTTTAAGTCAGCCATTGGCTGTAAGCAGACTCGTCAGCCTTCTACAGGTAGGAAGAGGTCTACATGTATTCCTCCTGCTACGTCTACTCAGACTCCTGCATCTCAGAAGCCTTCCTTTCAGCACAAACTTGTCTCTATTTAACAATTTGCCTCATACCCCCCTCAGCCAGGTCCCCTTGTCCTTCTGCCTTTCCCTGTCCCTCCCAAATTGGCAACAGATCACCTCAGATTCTTGTGAGATGCCTATCATTCAGCAGGGGTATTTCATGGTGTGGAAGTCCATTCCCCCTTTTAAGGTATTCTGCAAGCTCCTTCAGACCATCTGTCTCATTTCTGAGAGGTTTTGCAGTCCCTTTTGGATCAAGACACTATTCAGCCTGTTCCACTCACCCAAGTAAGAAGCGAAGTTTACTCCAGGATATTTTTGGTCACCAGAAGGAGGGGACTTGGAGATCAGTTCTGAACCTTTCTCTACTCAATTCAGTCATCAAGGTCCATTTTTTAGGATGCTGTTTCTTTAGACCTTGTTTCCTGTCCTTCTTTCTCAGGCTTCCTTGTTCTCTTTCAATCTCAAGGATGCATATCGTCATATTCCCATTCACCCCTTGGTCACAAAATGTTTACATTTCTCTGTTTCTTCCTCTCATTTTCAGTTCTCTGCTTTGCACTTTGGCTTTTCTACTGCCCTGAAGGGTACTCACCACCTGTCTCACTCCTGCCATTGCTTTTTGTAGGCTTCCAGGGAGACAGATATTTCCCTGTCTAGATCACTTGCTCATTTAGGTTCTTTTTCCCAGCAGTCTTCTACAACATCTCCTCTTTACTACTCTGCTTTTACAAAGTCTGTGGCTCACCATCAATCTCAAAAAGTTGGTCCTTACACCCTTCCAAGACCAAACTTATTTATTTATGTATTTATTATTTATTTACATTTGTTTACTGGGAAATTCTGACTGTATGCAGGTCCTTTCTCAGTAGATGCCCGGGGAGAAACGCACCACATCATGTACATGATAAATAGAGATACAAAGTTGCAGCAATAGTAAACAATATTACAGGTTGTTGGCTTTAATACAATAACAAGATATTGATTATCAATAGTATATACAGTAAATGTTGCACGTTAAGATAGATTATTTTCTATTTTTCTAAGTTGCAGGATTCAGACCATTGCCATGTTGGCTTCTCTTCCTTCTTCCAAGGTTTTGCCTCTGAACACTTTTCAGTTTCTTCTTCCTCTATCATGGCCAGAGAACATCTCAGGGTTTGTAGTTTACATCTTCCACCCTTCTCATGCTTCCTCTTGCCAGGCTCTATATGAGGAAGCTAAAATGGTACCTCAAATCAGTGTGGCTTAAACATTGTCACCTCCTGAAGCTCCTTGTTACTTTGCTTCTTTGCCTCAAACTTAAAATCTAGTGTTGGATTCAACAAATTTATCTCAATCCACGGCTGCCCTTTCAGGCTGCAGATTCTTCCCAAGAAGTTTATATGGATGCCTAATATCTAGGATGGTGTGCTTTTTGTGTCCCTCTGAGACTTCAGGGTGTCTAGCTTTCTCATCAGAAATCAGACCAATTAAACATGAAAGAGAGGGGGGGGGGCTCTGCTTCTGGCTCTATAGACCTTCCATTCTCTTTTTCTCCCTGACCCCCTTAAAATCGTCACAGAAAAAATACCATCATGATGTGGTATATCAAAGCATGGGGGTTATGAGATCTCATCTCCTTTTCAGAGTACTTCTTCAGGCCTGGGATCTGGTTATCAGTTATGAGGTGACTCTTCAGATGGTTTACATTACTTCAGAGCACTGCCTGTCCTCCAGTTCCTTAATATTCAAACATATAGGGCGGCATTCATAGTCACTACACAAATGCTCCAAGGCAATCAGTGTTGTTCACACCTAAGTGCAGTTCTGCCTTGATTCATAGAGGCCATTTGTGCTTACATCTGATGGCCTTAATTAAATATATTCAACTGAAGGAACAATGAGATGGTAGTCTGAAATAATGTTAAAATTCTTATGCTAATAATAAGTGCTCTTCTCGTCTCTTTGTATTTCATAGTAATTTTTTGATGCATTTTCACACTGTCTGCAGATACTTTGTAAAAGTTGAAATCACGTCTTTTCAATCAACTTTGCAATTGATGAAGGTGCTTTTTCTTGTTGCTTAGCTGTTTCTCATTGTGAACTGCTTGTCTTGGCAGAAAAAAAAATGTTTTCACTCAGTAGCACTCATTGGCCAAGAAGACTAAGATATAAACAAGGAATTATCCATTAAAATTGTGATAATCTAGAAGTTCTTGATGCGTTTAGAGTAGACAGTGATATTGTAAGGGCTTTAATGAGAATGTACGGCCCCCAGATTTAAACTTGGGGGATGTGTGGCTTTCCCATGCCTGTTGATGATAAGGTATGTGTAGCCCTCACTATATTTGCCATGGGGACTTTCCAAAAACAGACTGGAGACACATTGGGTATTTCTCAGACTTCTGCCTTAAGGATACTTCAGCAGTTTTTCAGTATACTATTGGAATGTGTGGATAAGTACATCTATTTCAGTGTGTCATATCAAGACCATGCCCAGACTATGAGTGTCTTGTATGGGATGGCATATTACCCTGAGGTGCTTGGTACTATAGATTGCACCCATGCTACCATTAGGGCCCCATTAGATCCACTGGGGTAGAGTATTGGAATAGAATGGATTACCATTCCATCAACTGCTAGGTAGTGTTTGATGCATGGGGGTGCATCACCAACATGTTGGCCCAGAATTCTGACAGTGCCTATGATTCCCATATTTGAAACACTAGCTCAATCTACCACCTCTTTCTGCATTGTAATCATCATTTCTGTGAAGATGAGGATGAAGTAACACAGTGCTAGTGTTGATGGCAGGATACTCATGCAATCTATTTGTTTACATGTGTGTTATCTTCTTAATAGTGTGAAATATTTTATTATCTTCTAAGTAACCATCAACTTTACCTTTACTCGGCTGAAACTCTTAATAATCAGTGAGTTCTTGATGGTGTTAAACACTGCAATTTACATATTATGCACTCCAGTTTCTTTCCAGATTATTTTATTTTACTGTAAGCAGTGCCATTAATCAAATGAAATACATGCATATGGAAAGCCTCTTAATAAAGGTTTACATTGTACATGAACATATTCATTTACTTTGCATGTTCTGCAGTTATATAATATATATATATATATATATAATCCCATCCCGGACCCGCCGTACTTCTAACCAACAATTACTTGATATCTACCACCCAAAAAGGTCAGTATGCAAACTACTGTAAAAACACTCCCTTGCCCATGCTTGGAACAAACTTCCCCTTGACTTACGTTCAATCTCTTACACCTCACACTTTAAAAATGAACTAAAAGCTTATTTTCTCAATTCCAGAACCTGCCCTTGCCATGACTCTACTTAGTCTTCCTTCCCTTTATGTACCCTCAAAAGGACCATACTTAGTACCTCATTACACCTCTCTCTCCAATGTGTCTACAATGCATTTGCACAATTTTATACAAACAAAAAAATGTTTATTGTTGATCTATTGAACTATATCAATGTAAAATTGTTACTTTGCTTCTTTTTAATGCAACTTTAATTTTATGCATGTAACACAACATATGTGAATGGTTTTGCTATAACTGCTATTATATCAATATTGTTTAAAATTGTACTTGTTTTAAAATGTATTACTGGAGCTTTTCTCCTCGGGTTTCCACTGAAAATGCACCACAAGCCCAGTTGGATAAACCCAGTTAACAAATGTCAATAAATAAATAAATAAATAAATAAATAAATAAATAAATAAATAAATAAATATATACATAGTTTTCCTGCATGGTCTAAATTGCTTTCAAAGTTAAACAGCAACATCATTGTACTGAAAGGCATGGTACTGAACGAGGTCAACGTGCCTTGTTTGTTGTAGTGGTAGTGAAGTGAAACATTTCATATATTAAGTACCTGAAATGTCATGCCTAAATCACAGTAGGTCAAAGTCAAATATGTCATGTACAACATACCCTAAAGATAGGGCTGGTGAAAGTGCTGCTATCTCGAAGAGGGGCTGTTATGTAAGTTTGATGCTGTCTTACTGTGATGACATTGCCTGTTTGATGCAGGTGATCCTACAGACACTGATCTCATAGTGCTGTGTGACCAAGACCTTGAATGAGAAGTTCTGCTACATGTAAATACATGCTGATGTGGTCAGCAATAATTTTGTTACCTTTGGTCCCTGCAGTATTCACACTACTTCCCTTCAATGCTGACTCTTATTTGAGTCTGGTAGGCCCATACTAGTACATGCATAGAGGTAGAGATGGCTGCTGAGTGTGCCACCATACTGCAAATCAATGTTTATTTATTTATTTATTTTATTTATTTATTTTACATTTGTTTACCAGGATGGTCTGACTGAGACAGTGCCCATTTTTAGCGGAGGCCTGGGGAGAAAAGCTCCTGTCTAAGCTTACATAAAAAAACTATCACAATAAGTAATAGAAATTATAAACAAAATTGACAAAAAAATGAGTGTTAACACATCTACAGGATAAAAATGTAAAAACAAAAATATATACATGTGATCATTGCATTATCATTACTCTCTACCATTTCCATATAGGGCTGGAAATTCTCATGTACACCCTGCAGTGCACTGAGCCATAACAATGTCACAGCACTTTTGCTGCTGCGCAGCCAATGCTTTACATGTTTACTGAGGAAGCTGTGACATGTGACTGTGCTTGTCACCCATTTGAAAAGGTGTCACAGTGGATATTGTTACCTGTGAGTTTGTGTTGCCATTGAGAAGGTGTCCCTGTTGTTACGGAGACACTAGGGTTGAGGTACATAAGTTTTCTCGCTGTATACCATCTAGTATAATGCAGCCATGTACCTGACTTTATGATCCAGTGTCACTTCCTTACTAACATGTTGAGGGATTTTAGATTCTGCCATTAAACTTGGCAACTGTGTGCCACTTTTCTCAGTGTGTCTCATAAATATAGCTATGTCATCGTCATCATTAGCCATTCTTTTTTTTTTCAGATTTGATATTTATTGAGATTTCTGTACAGTGAAAATTATAAAATACAGAACAACCAAGTTTTGATGAACAGTAGTAATAGTTGATAACAGTTTACCAATGTTAACCATTACAATATATAAAACATATTTGCAAGATATTTACAAGATACAATGCCACATGCGTGATAGTTTCCATTTATCCTTTCCCCAGTCAATTTGATCAAATCTATTGTTGCTGTAATTTGACAATGGCCTTCTTCATTGTTAGTGAAATTAATCTTGATGTATATTCCAAGATTAGTTAATTAAGATAGTGTCAAAAAGGTAGCTCCAATATTTTTGGAAATATGTCTTCTTATTTGGATTTTTTGTCATTAGTGTATGAGAGGACAAGAGTTTCATTGCGATATGTTTGAAATTTTCCCAGGAATTTTTTAATTTATCCAATCAGTTTCTAGTGATGAAATGTTTAATTAAGGTGCATATTTTGATAAGTGCATGTTTATGGATACCCGTTAAGAATTTGGGGGTTATATGTAGAATTGCTGTTTCCCAAGAAAAAGTGTTTTTTTTCATAACCCATCTTTTGCAATTTAGTTTTTAATGAACACCATAATTTATAGACTGTTTTACAACTTCAAAAAATGTGTAGTATGTTGACATTTTTCTGGGGATAGAAAGGGTAAGTTAGTGTTTTTTTTTTAGCCAGAGTTTTTAAGAACCGATCGAGTATAGTAGCATTATTGTTGATCATGAGCTGCTTGTAGATTAATTTTTTTAAAGGCAACAACCAAAAATGAAAGGCATTAATTCAAGTGTGTTTTTGAGCGATTGGTATTTCTGTGCAGTAGTTATACTATTGTTCATCCCGTCTCAATATTTGGAGAAGAGAATTGAAGTTTGGAATTTTATTGAGGATATCAATTTGTATGCATTTGATAAAATGTTTGCTTTGTAGGTTAAAATTTTTAAAATTTGTTTGGTGAGTTTGATGTTATGGTAATTTGTTTTGATTTTTGAGAATTTAATATTTGCAATTAACTTAATTTGTCTACGTATAGGGTCATACTGTTTAGTTACTCCAAGGATGGTTCTTAATTCTGTGTCATTTAGGTTTTTGGATTTATGCATTTGCCATACAGTTAGGTCTTTAATCTGGGGATAATTTGTGAGCTCAATCATTTTGTTGTTTAATTTCAAATTTGGGTTGAGATGAATTAGTTGTAGGAGTTCTAGAGTCTCTTTAAGGTGAAGTTGTATTTTTAAGTTTTGGAAAATTTTTATTTTGTTTTTAATCATGGGATAGATTTTAGGGGGGTTTATGCTCTTTGGATTTAAAAACGGAAAAGATTTTCGGTTTATTTTTATTGATTTTGTTTGATTGAACCAGATTTTCCTCCATAGTAGAGTCTATTTTTGGCTGTTTGGGTCATGATTTTTAATTTGGACTAGTCTACTTGCATAAATGATGTTGTAGTATAATTTGAAATCAGGGAGACCTAAGTCCCCTTTATCCTTTGGTAATGTTAGTTTGTCATAACATATTCTAGTGGATTTTGGGTGCCAAATAAATTTTGAGAGACTGATTTCATTTTAGCAAAGCATTTTTGGGGATGTCTGAGTTGATGGAGTTAAACTGATATAGCATTCTAGGTAAGACAGTCATTTTAATGATAACTGCTTTTGACAAGGGTGATAGATTTATATTTTTCCATCTAGTTATGTCTTGACTGATTTTTTTCCCACACTTTGTGTATATTTTCTTTCATCAAATCATTTTGGATATATACAAAATTGATACCTAAATATTTTATTTGTTATTTTACTGAGATTGGGGTTTGGGGGAATATGATTCATTGTGTTTATAAGAGTTGACAGGGAATATGGATGATTTTAGGGGGTTAATCTCATAACTTGATATTTTTGAATAATTTTCAATTGTTTTTAAGATTTCTTTGCAGGTTGGTGTTTGAAAGCTCAAAGTAAATATTGAGATTGTCAGCAAAAGCAGTATATTTTATATCAATATTGGAAGGTCTTTTGCGCAATATAGAGTAAGAGTGGTTCAAGATATATATTGAAAAGATAGAGGGATAGTGGGCACCCTTGTTTGGTTCCATTTATTTTGATTGGTTTCAATTGAGTTTTGTTTACAAATAATGTGGTTGATGGGTTTTTGCAGATGATTTTAATTATATTGATGAATGATTTGGGACTATTGAAATATGGCATAACCTTAAAAAGGAAATTTAGATCCACTCTGTCTAAGGCTTTGCTTGCATCGACCATTAGAGTATATATAGGGAAATTGTCTTTTTTAATAGTATCATTATAGTGTCAAGAGTTAAAGTATTGTCCTAGACTTGTCAATTTTGCATGAAGCCTAGTTATTCAAGTGAGATTATATATGATATTACTTTTTGAAGGCTATATGATACAAGTGAGGTAAGTATTTTTATGTTTAAGTTAATGAGAGCAATAGGTTATGTCGGAGTTTGGTTGAGGAATCAGAATTGTTTTAGAATTATCAACATAGAGGTCTGTTATGCCATTTTTTTATGATATGGTTGTAAACTTTAAGTTAAGGTGATAGAGAGTTATGTGTTGAATTTTTTATAAAATTCAGTTGTGAAGCCGTCTGGGCCAGGAGCTTATTGGATTGTCAGTTTGTTTATAAGAAGTTTGTTTTATTCTGGTGTGAGTGGGATTGTTAACAGCTTTATCTGTTCTTTGTTTAATAATGGGAATTTTAGGTCTTTTATAAATTTGTCAACTGATTCAGAACAATTTTGTATCTGGGAATTATATAGGTTGTTATATATCTCAGTGAATAACATTATTTTGGGAGGGTCTTTTTTATGTTTATTAATCTTGCTAATGTTTTGGAGGGTATTTGTGCTCATTTAGAATAGCTGTAGAGGAGTCTAAGCTCAGTGAGGGACTGCTTTTCTATTTGAAAATTATATAGTTATTTTGTAGGTTTAGCATTTTTTTCAGTCTCGATTGAGAATTTATTTTGGAGTTGTTCTTCTGTCTTTTTTAGTTGTCTTTCAAGTCTGTTTTTTTTCCATTTTCTCTTGTCTTTTGAGAGTTCAGGATTGTTGTATAAGTATCCAGCAGATTACCACCTTTATGGCGGCCCATTGTATGTCAAAGGGTATTTCACTACTGCTGAAGTCCTGTTCCAGTTTTGATAGTATGAGATTCATTTCTTGTATTACCCTTGCATTGTTAATTAAGTTTGCATTAAGAGATCAGTTTGGATTATTACAGGTTATGTTTTTGCGTTGGTAGGTGTTACTACTGATTGAGATTTTTAATGATCAGAGATTGATCTGACATTGACATGGTATTCAGTGATTGCGTTTATTAAGTCACTGGATATTAGAAAAAAGTCTTTTCTCGACCATGTTTTATGGGTTGGTGATAAATATGTGTATTTATTTGCAGTGTTATTATGTTGATGTGTAGGGATTTATTAATTCATAATTATTTCTTAGTTCTTCCAATGATAGGGTACATAGAGGTGATTGCTTCCTTTTTTAATGGGATCCATCCTTATGCAGGATCAAACAGAATATCTCATCAGGCATAGTGATTATAATAGTGCACAGACCTTATATGTCTGTTTTTAAAGACAATTCTGAAGAATAATTTATTTTTCTTTGATGACACTATTTACTTACAGAAAGATGGTGTCGCTAAGGGCACCTTGTGTGCCAATAGCTATGCCAAAATGTTTTTAGCTTTGTGGGAGGAGAATACACTGTTTCAGATGAAGTCTTACATGAGGCATGTTCCCTTTTATCAACGTTTTGTCAATGACTGCTTTTTGATATGAGCAGGTGATACAACGAGCTTGGACAATTTTGTCCAACAATTGAATGATGCTACTGACTACCTTAGGTTTACGATGGTATCCTCTAAAACTAGGAT
The DNA here is from genome assembly GCF_019279795.1 of Protopterus annectens. Classification (NCBI taxonomy): domain Eukaryota; kingdom Metazoa; phylum Chordata; order Ceratodontiformes; family Protopteridae; genus Protopterus; species Protopterus annectens. The sequence goes on along the minus strand of NC_056744.1, from coordinate 580,397,969 downwards.
CAAATACTTGGATGTTTATGTTGAGAGGCTGAGTAATGGTTTGGTCAACATGGGGGGGGTATATAGAAAGAGCTGCTATAGGAACCACCTACGTCATCGATATAGCTTTCATCGCCAATATCTTTTTAGGAACATAATTAAAGGACAGGGCATGAAGGTTTCCAGACTCATGCATCGGATGCAGGCTTTCAATCTGAATTATTGGACTTGAAGAAAAAATTTACTGATAGAGGATATAGGACCAATGAGACTGAGAAGGGGCTCTCATATTTATACAGCTTAAGGGGAAGTAGTGCATCCTCATACTATGCACCCACTCAAGATTATAATACCCATATTACAAATAATGATGTTGTGAGAGGTATGAAGATGCCTTTGTTCTTTACCAATGACAAAAATTGTATTTTGGACATTATCAGGAGAAAATGGGGGATTTTAACAGTGGACCCAGTAGTTAAATAAATTGTGGGTGTTGAACCAAGGTTCAGATTTAAGAATAAATATAACTTGAAGAGGTTACTTTGCTACCCAACAAACAAGTCGGATTGATCCTTAGTGGTTAGACCCTACACTTATCCATGTGGTAAGTGCTGGCTCTGCTGTTTTATTAATAGTAGTGTGAGTTTTAAGCATCCAGACACTGACCAGAATTTTAATTTCAACATCTCTGCCTCCTGTGAAACATCACATGTGGTTTATTTAGCTGAGTGTATTTTTTGTCACTCATTCTATGTAGGAAAAATGGATAGAGCTCTAAAAGATAGAATAAGGGAACACCTATATAGTACTGGAATATGTTCTAGTGCCTTATTCTAGCATACCTTATTGCAAAGAAATGATCATCCATTTAAGTTTATGGTGCTTTATATTAATGTACCTTGCCTACATCAAGGTGACATTAGAAACATGACAGAAGGTAGAGAGGTCAAGTGAATACTCAGACTGAGAGCAGACAGGGGTAGAGGCCTCAATGAGAGGGCATCCCTAAAACCTACACTTAAATCTAGGAGACTGAGAAGTATACAGACATGATTAAGGATTAGTCTCACTTTGTTTATTAGTATGTATTTAAAAAAAAATCAGAGGTCATCATATCTTATGTTTATTGCTAGGTGCTTTTATTTATATGAAGATCTTATTATATACTTTTGTAACATTTATAGAAAGCTGTTTTATAATACGTTTGTAGTTAAAAGCTGCTATTTTATTTCGGCCTAGCTACAATGATAGAGGCAAGTTTTTGTAAGGATGGTATATGGCTTTAAATTTTGGACTTACATTTGAAAGTGATTCTCTAAATTCTATTGGTTGACTAATTATATTTAAATGTCTTTGTTTAAGAAGCTTTTACTTGTCTGAAGAAGCTCACAGTGGAAGCGTTTACAATTTTTTAATTTTATGTAATAAACGTTTTATGGCTCGTATACTGCCTGGCTGCATCACTGCTATTCTGTGTGTTGGATTATTTGGATTTATACTTTTAAGCAGTGGGACACTTATCCTGTGATGAGCTACCTAGATATTTGTTATTTTTACGAGCTTTTTTATCGCACTCCTCGAGGATATGGCAGAAGGATTTAATGAGGATTTGGAACTTGAATATAGACCTGGAGGGTCGAGAGATACTATCAGGAACTTGCCAGATAAGTTTAATTCATGTGTAAGTTCTGAAGGGAATTTCTTGATGGTTTATAAGGTCATTTCTGGCAATGGTGAGTCTAATACAGAAGCATTTGATAATGAAAGTGTGTGAATGCCATGCAGAAGCTGGAGTTAGATTTCCTTAAGTTAAAGCATCTACAACTGCAACAACAACATTTTGAGGTATTTTCGGCAAGGAAAATCATTCCTAGGGGCCTGCGTATCCTCATAATGCCCACCTATGGAGCTTTATACCCTGATTTACTTATTAAATGGCAGCAACTGAACCTAGAGGTAAGCGCCAAGTATTTGGTTCTGCTTATTAACTTTTTCAAACCTGTTGAAGATAAATTGAAAGAGTCTAACAGAGGACAGTGAAAGCTTATATCTGATAAGTATTCAGGGCTACCTATTGATTGGTTAATGGAGAGTTTGTTGAATGGAATTGTTGTGTATGAAAGGAAACTGTTACAACAAAAGAAGGTCAAAATAGACAGAGATACCAATGACTTTAAGAGGGGGCAAGTTTTCACATGGCCGAGAAATCAAAGAGAGAATAGACATTATAAACATGATGGTAGTCTTAGTAACTCTCACATAGAGAGAATAGCTACCTTAGTGTCTGATAATGTTTTAGAATCTGACAATGCCTCCCATAGGACTGCAGTGAATGTTATCCATCAAGAGAATGAGACAGGGGGACGTAGTTCCACCATTGCTGAGGAGACTTCTGTCATCTCAGCATCTCATATGAGTACTAAATCTATGCCTATAGGTACAGCTCAGCCTATAGGTGTGTCCAAAATACACTATGGGAAGGATCTGAGACCAAAGATCTTAAATACATTTTATACGTCAGTTACAGAAGAACCGTCTAGTTCTAATGCCTGCTCATATACACATTTCCCTTTACCCATTAGTGGGGAGAAAGGGGCCAGGAGAACTCGATCTATGAGTCAGGGGCACCAGAAGTGCAAATTATCCATGGAGAGACAGTCGAATCAGTCCCTCAAGAAAATATGGAACCACCTGGGGACTCATTAGTATGGAATATATCTCAACTCAGTTTAACTGCAGACGAAATATCAGTTTTGAGCAAAGGTCACAGTTTCATTCCTACTAAGCACAGTGACATTACAGATCCCATGCTGGACGTTAAAATGTTTAGTAGAAATGTGATGTTAAAATTAGAGTTGTGAAATAGTATGAATATTTCTGATCACATATTTAGGAAACCTAGTTTATATTTACCGAATGCTCATCCACTTGTTGAAGCATTTAATAAACTTGTTGAGGATGACTTATATAAGTTCTATGATGATAAAAGAAATGGGAATGTATCAAGAAATCTGAAGTATAATCTGAAACTTAATGAACATAGAGCTTTGAAACAGCAACAGAATGATGACACCATAGTCATGAGACCAGTCATTACAGGCGGTTCTATAGTCATAATGGATAGGGATGATTACTATGTGTCTAAGAAGATGATGCTGAGTGATGTCAGATACTATTCTGTTGTTAACATTGGATATGTGCATGCAATGGAAATTAGAATTCGGAATATGTTGGAGGATATTTTGAAAAGTGAATTGATTGACTCTGAACTGTTTTAAGTTTTTAAAATGTGATTATCCTCTCATCCCTACCATACAAGGATGGCCAAAAATACATAAGAATGGAGTGAAACCACCTATGAGACCCATAGTGGCTGATAGGGGCTGGTGCACAGAATTGTTTTTATTATACGTAGAGAGATACTTATGTCCTGTTCTAGACTTAAATAAGTTTGTTCTCAGAAATACCAAACAGGTTTTGGTTGATTTATATGGCTTTACAAATGCATTACCCATAGACACAGAATTCCATTTTGTAGCACTAGATGTGCAATGTTATTTACCATCACACCAAATACACTAGGGGTGGCCTCAGTACAAGAATATCTCATTAGGCATAGTGATTATAATAGTACACAGATATATCTTATACGTCAGTTTTTAGAGACAATTCTGGAGAATAATTTGGTTCTGTTTGGTGGCACAATTTACTTACAGAAAGATGGCATAGCTATGGAGACCTCGTGTGCCAATAGCTACGCCAACATGTTTTTAGCTTTGTGGGAGGAGAATACACTTTTTCAGATGGAGTCTTGCATGAGGCATGTTCCCTTTTATCAACGTTTTGTTGATGACCTCTTTTTGATATGGACAGGTGATACAATTAGCTTGGACAATTTTGTTCAACAATTGAATGATGCTACTGACCACCTTAGGTTTACGATTGAGTCCTCTAAAACTAGGATTGAATACTTGGATGTTTATGTTGAGAGGCTGAGTAATGGTTTGGTCAACATGGGGATGTATAGAAAGAGCTGCTATAGGAACCACCTACTTCATAGTTTAGCATGCATCCCCAATAATTTTAAGGAACATAATTAAAGGACAGGGCATGAGAGTTTCCAGACTCAACGCATCAGATGAAGGCTTTCAGTCTGAATTATTGGACTTGAAGAAAAAAGTTACTGATAGAGGATATATGACCAATGAGATTGAGAAGGAGCTCTCAGATTTATAAAGCTTAAGGGGAAGAAGAGCATCCCCATACTATGCCCCCACTCAAGATTATGATACCCATATTACAAATAATGATGGCATGAGAGGTATGAAGATGCCCATGTTCTTTACCAGTGAATGTAATGCTATTTTGGTCATTATCAGGAGAAACTGGGGGGGTTTAACTGTGGACCCAGTAGTTAAAGAATTTGTGGGTGTTGACCCAAGGTTCAGATTTAAAAATAAACATAACTTGAAGAGGTTACTTTGCTACCCATCAAACAAGTCAGATCGATCCTTAGAGGTTAGACCCAACACTTATCAATGTAGTAAGTGTCGGTTCTGCTGTTTTATTAATAGTAGTGTGAGTTTTAAGCATCCAGACACTGACCAGAATTTTAATTTCAACATCTCTGCCTCCTGTGAAACATCACATGTGGTTTATTAAGCTGAGTGTATTCTTTGTCACTCATTCTATGTAGGAAAAATGGATAGAGCGCTGAAAGATGGAATAAGGGAACATCTATATAGTACTAGAATATGTTCTAGTAACAGTGCCCTATCCAAGCCTACCTTATTGCAAGGAAATGATCATACATTTATGTTTATGGTGATAGATATTAATGTACCTAGCCTATGAGAAGGTGACATTAGAAAAATGACAGAAGGTAGAGAGGTCAAGTGGATACTCAGATTGAGAGCAGACAGGTGTAGAGGCCTCAATGATAGGGCATCCCTAAAGCCTACACTTAAATCTAGGAGACTGAGACGTATACAAACATGACTAAGGATTAGACTCAGTTTATTATTATGTATTTTTTAAAAAACTTTTCAGAGGTCATCATATCTTATGTTTAGATATATTTATTGCTAGGTGCTTTTATTTATATGACGCTCTTATTAGACACATTTTTAACATTTATGGAAGACTAACGAAAAACAAACAGTCCTCTGGGAATGAATGGTACTGATCAACCAAAATTTAATATAAAATAAAATAAAAAAGCACCAAAACACAGCAATGAATCTATCAATGTAGCTAGGCTATCATAAAATAGTAGCTTTTAACTACAAACTTATTATAAAATAGCCTTCTATAAATAAAATAAAGTAAAAAAGCACCAAAACACAGCAATGACCATAAAATAACACAGTTTTAGTAAGAAATATAAAAGGTAAGCGATTTCACACAATGAATGTGCTTCATCAGAGACCAACTGCAAGAATCCAATAAAATAAATGGCAAAAGCAGTAACAATTGTCATTTCAAATCATGCAATAGAAACAACATTCAATAAAACAATTACATTTCACTTAAAGAGATGTCTAGCTTTTAAAACAGGTTTAATGGAAGTCCCCCCCATTAATACCTGGAAATCTATCTGCCTGTATAGTTATAATCTAAGAGAGCTCACGACTCTCCATGTAATTTTTAAAGTCACCCCCATGTATATCTTGACTTATTGTCTCAATGACTCTAAAACAAAGATGTGCTCACTTCCATACTCTGCATAGTGTTTGGCTAGGGCATTCCGATCATCTGATCTACGTATACAACACAAATGTTCCCTCATCCTCTCTCTGAGAGATCTGTTGGTTTTACCTATGCAAAAACAACTGCATGCATTGTAGTTAGCAAAATAAATCAAGTTCCTGCTGCGACAATCAGCAGTCACATTAAACTGATATTTCTTATCTGTAACTGGATGAACAAAGTCTACAAAAGGGTTAATGTATATACAGAAGTTGCATCTAGAGCAACTACGCATCCTATTAGCATCCCTTGTTGATGTATATTTTTTATAGCATAGTTGCGTTTTCAAGGACTTCTATTTCTTAAAATTAAACATAGGATGCTCACCTGCAATAGAACAAATTTGTTCATCTACGTGTAAAATAGACCAATTGTTTTTAACAACCTGTATAACACTATTAACATCACTGATATAATAAATGGATAAAGGTACTGTCCTTTCAGTTGTAATCAAACCATTGCTAATATTGTTCACTACTGATGGCCTATAAGAATAAAATGGTTGACCTCTGTCTTTCCTGTGTCTCACAGTGTAGTGCAAAGCATTATCTAGCTACTTCTTCCTATAACATTATCATTAAGCTCAAGCCTGAGGCTATATTTTTCTCTCTCAAACAAGACATCTTCATTATTCAACCTCGAGAGTCACATCCCTTGGCCGTTATCTATGTTTTTAAATATATGGCCTGGATGCATGCTATTCCATTGTAGGAGTGTATTTTTTGGTACATTCTTTCCTAAATATGGTCATGGTTAACTTACAATAGGTATTCCCTGAGATTTTAACATCTAAAAAATCTAATTCTTTCACAGATGACTTGTATGTGAAAGGCAAAAAAAGACACAGTGCTCTCTACAAAATGTACAAATTCAATTAACTATTCACCAGTACCGCCCCGAACCAGAAAGAGGTCGTCTACAAACCTCGTATAAAATTTTGTGTTAGAAGCAAAGCAGACTCCAAAACAAATCTATCCTCCCACTGAGCCATTACTGTATTGGCATAGCTGTTGGCAAAACTAGAGCCCATACCTACGCCAATATTTTGTAGAAACAATCGCTAATCATACATGAACACATTATTCTCTAAAACTGCCTCTAAAAACAAACATGCCAAATTAATGGTTACTAGATCGTACCCACTTCTGGCTGTCAAGAACTCTTCCACCATACTAATCCCTATATTGTGTGGAATGCATGTAAAAAAAGACACTACATTCAAACTCACCAATAAATATTGTCCTTCAAAACACATATCTTTTGTATATTCAAATAAATTCTCTAAAAATTGTTGTGTATCTTTCAATACCTGTTGCTGTACATTTAACACGGGTCTTAACTTTTTTTTCTATAAAAATCGACAATGGTTCCGTAACCAGCCTTTGCCGGATACATTAGGTCTAAAGGGGGGTTTAAACAGACACTTATGAATCTTTGGTAGTCACTGAAACAGCAGAATGAGAGGAAATTCAACTGTAAAAACATATATGTTTTGGTTGATCAACACCATTCATTCCCAGAGGACTGTTTGTTTTTCATATTCTGATACTTCTTTGCTTCCTCACAGAAGCATGGCAGAAGGGATTGAAACTGATATTGAACTTGGGTATGTCCCTACCAGGAAAAGAGGTGAAGACCAATTCCTGAAAATTTTGAAGACAGAAGTTAATCCATTGCTGGTGAGGTCAGGACCCAACAAGGAGGTGGATAATGCTTTGCACTACACTGTGAGACACAGGAAAGACAGAGGTCGACCTTATTATTCTTATAGACCATCAGTAGTGAATAATATTAACAGTGGTTTAAGTACAACTGAAAGGGCAGTACCTTTATCCATTTATTATACCAGTGATGTTAATAGTGTTATACAGGTTGTTAAAAAAAATGGTCTATTTTACACCTAGATGGGCAAATTAATTCTGTTGTAGGTGAACATCCTAGGTTTAATATTAAGAATAAGAAGTCCTTGGAAAGACAACTATGCTACAAAAAATATACATCAACAAGGGATGCTACAACAGGAATGCCTAAAATGCGTAGTTGCTCGAGATGCACCTTCTGTAAATACATTGACCCTTTTGTAGACTTTGTTCATCCAGTTACATATAAGAAATATCAGTTTAATGTGAGCGCTGATTGTCGCAGCAGGAACTTGATTTATTTTGCTAAGTGCATGGCATGCATTTTTTTTTTTTTACATGGGTAAAACCAACAGATCCCTCATAGAGAGGATGAGGGAACATTTGTATTGTATACATAGAGCAGATGATCAGAATGCTTTAGCCAAACACTATGCAGAGTATGGGAGTGAGCACATCTTAGGCTTTAGAGTCATTGAGACAAAAAAATCAAGATATACGTGGGGGTGACTTTAAAAATTACATGTAGAGTCATGAGCTGTGATGGATTATAACTATGCGGACAGATAGATTTCCATGTATTAATTGGTGGACTTCCAATAAACCTGTTTTAAAAGCTAGACATCTCTTTAAATGAAATGTAATTGTTTTATTGAATGTTGTTTCTATTGGATGATTTGAAATGACAATTGTTACTGCTTTTGCTATTTATTTTATTGGATTTTTGCAGTTGGTGTCTGATGAAGCACATTCATTGTGTTAAATTGCTTACTTTTTATATTTCTTATTAAAACCATGTTATTTTATGGTCCTTGCTGTGTTTTGGTGCTTTTTTATTTTATTTTATTTATAGAAGGCTGTTTTATAATAAGTTTGTAGTTAAATGCTACTATTTTATGACAGCCTAGCTACATTGATACAGGCAAGTTTATGTAAGGATGGTCTATGCCTTTAAATATTGGACTTCCATTTGAAACTGATTCTCTGAATTCTATTGGTTGACTAATTATATTTTATTGTCTTTGATTAAGATTGTTTCACAGGTCTGAAGAAGCTCACAGCGAAAGTGCTTACCATTTTTTATTTCATGTAATAAAAGTTTTATGTTTCTTATACTGCCTGGCTGCCTTACTGCTATTCTGTGTGTTGGATTATTTGGATTCACTGTTTAGATATGCATATACTGGGTCAAGTTTGTATATGTGAGTGGCATCATTTATTCCCCTCACAGCCTTAGTACCTAACCACCTTTCCCCCTGTACTGGTATTTGAGAGTATTTAGAGCTAGTGTGGTATTTATAGGTTACTTCAGGTAAAGTGATTGGGGTGAGTTGTAGGGGAATGCATATCAATACTTTTTTGCTTAACCAAGTGTCTACAGTCATACAAACTTGACAATTTGAACATCTCCTAAATATTAATATTTAAACATTGTTTATATCCAGCACAAACAGAACATATAAGTTAGATTAGTATTGTTTAACCCTGACCAGATTAAAATGATTATTGACCATCACATCACATATGAACAATACTCTTTCATTTAGATACCTGAATGACCTTAACCTTTTTAATATGAGAGCCTTTTACTCAATTGAATTTGATATATTATAACAGTAAGCTGCCCCTTCTCCAGCAGAGATAATGGGCAATTCAAGCATAAAATGAAAATAAACTGCCAGCTTCCATGACTTGTTTAAATTACTGAGATATTTAATTTATTTTTTTTTTTTTGATACATGGACTGCACCATGGAACCTTTATGACCCATCACCTGCTATAGTAACTACTAAGACAAAACAGCTTTATTAGGAAAATCTAAATGAGTTACAAAAGCATAAACTATTTTAGTAATACAGGGATACGTAGGCCACTGCGAAACACCAGGAATTTAACAATACTCCTTGATTACCCAAACTGAGTAAATGCTTTTTTTGGGTAGCCTTTCTGTGTAGCATCGATGGTTTTACTAAAATTGTAAACACCACAGCAGATTTTTAGCATTGATAGCCATCACATGTAGTACGTTAAAATGTGGTCATGAATACAGAGTGCTTCTAGTTAATACAGAAATAATAACATAAAGGAGAAACCACAGAAAGTCAGATTCTGGATAAATGAGGTTAGGGTATTCATTCTGAATGAACTTACTGTAATTCTCATCTGTCACAGGAAATATGGTGCTGTTTATTGATATATCATCTTTTGCAAAATACAGATAAGCACGGATATATTTGGGCGAGAAAATGCCCAGAAAAAAAAATAGCCACAGTGGACTGGGAGTAACAGAAGTGAAAAAAAGTTTACCTAGCATTTAACTGGTTGGTATGATTCTTATTAACTAAGTGCTGCTTGTAAGGAATACAACCACAAATTTCAGAGTGATTGACATTGCTATAACATGATCATAAACCTTCTGCACTTTTATTTCTACCATGAAATCAGTGAATGCTAGTATGTCAGAATTCCTAAGCATCATCATCACCACTTTGGTTGGTGAAAGCCAGCATGACCAGAATTCCTCTGTGTTGTCACATCACACTGATCAAGGAATGTTAGTGTCCGAAGAATTGCTATGTTGCTGCCATTACTCAGAACAATTAATGCTTTCTTATATATATATATATTTTTTTCCTTTCTCACGCCTTTGATATCCACTTTCTCATTTATGGGAATACATTTTTAACCACACACTTACATGATGAGAGACCCTCCACATTGCTGTTAAATGATTGTTTCCTACATGAGATTAGTCAGCTTTGTTTATTCTCCCGTTGTTGTAGGAACAATCACCTAGTATGTAGCAGTTGGACGATCCATTATTTTGGTACTTTAAGTAATTAATAATATTTATTTTATTTTATATTATGTTTTGGTTGATCAACACCATTCATTCCCAGAGGACTGTTTGTTTTTCGTATTCTGATACTTCTTTGGTTCCACACAGAAGCATGGCAAAAGGGAGTGAAACTGATATTGAACTTGGGTATGTCCCTACCAGGAAAAGAGGTGAAGACCAATTCCTGAAATTTTTGAAGACAGAAGTTAATCCATTGCTGGTGAGGCCAGGACCCAACAAGGATGACCAGCCATCTGAGGTGGCTGATATTTGCGTGATTAATGCCACTAGAGAGCTTGAAAATGAGTTATTCAAGCTAAAACGTTTCCAGCGGCAACGTTTACATCTAGAGGCGTGTTTGTTCCACAAGATGATACCTCGAGGACTACGAGTATTGGTTATGCCCACCTATGGTTTGACTCACATAGGCTTACTAAGTAAGTGGCAACAATTGAACCTTGAGCTAAGTTTTAACTACATATGCTTGATAATAGATTATTTTAAACCTTTGGAAAGAGAGCTAATTGGTTTGGTTAAATAGAAATATGCTGAGTTTCTAGACCAATATAAAGATGATGTTTTTTCCAGATTTGATGGTGTGATAGACAATGTCTTTGCTTATGAGCAACGACTTAAAGTGCAGAAGTCTAAAAAATTGATAAGGGACACTACATTCTTTAGTAAGGGCAAGATTTGTACATGGCCAAAAGGTACTCAGTCGATCAATTCTGAAACTGCTATAATTAATAACATTCAGAAGGAGAAAGATGTTGTGTTATTTGTGACTAAACAAAAAAATGAATAATGTAAGTGAAAACAATGAACGATTAGATTCCAATAAAGCATCTAGTATTTCTGCCCAGTCTCCTTTAAATCTGTCAGCTTTTAACAAGCTTTTGGATGTGTGACCCAAAGAGTCAAATATGACTGGTTCAACAGGGACACTCCCTTTATCATTACCTATTCATCAGAGGGAGAAAGCACATTACCCATGCTCTCTGAGTCGTGGGAGGAAGTGGCAGCGTTTAATGGAAGACAACAGAACAAAAACTATAAAAACAATGTGGACAGATGCAATAAATCGGTAATTTACAATATTCCCAGTAAAATATTGACTTCAGCACAAATATCGTTACTAGAATGAGGTTTGACTTTCATTCCAACTCAGAGATCCAACCCTAGTGAAACTGTTGTTGATATCAAAATGTTTGTTAGAAATGTGATGATTAAAACCATATTTCCTGCAACTAGTGATAATGATGTTTAATTACCTGTTCTTTTTAAAAAACCTAGTGTTTTTCAACCAGTTTTACATCTGGTATTGGAAACATTTTTCTAGAAAATGTGAGATGGACTTGATGGCTACATATGATAATGGTAACATAAAAAGAAGCTTTACTAATTTAAGTGTAGAGGAAAGACAGGCATTGTTAGAATTGCAATGTGATAAGGATGTGGTCATCATATCTGCCGATAAAGGGGAGGTGCTATTGTCATCATGGACTTTAAATTTTATCATGATAGCATGTTTGAATTATTGAGTGATGGGAATGTTTATAGTGAGGTGGATTTTGATTATGTAACTTCATTTCAAGATAGAGTGAATGCAAGGCTAAACGATTGTTTTCATAGCGGGCTGATTTCTAATGACTTATATACTTATCTTACAGTTGAATTTCCTCTCATTCCGCTGTTTTACGGACTGCCAAAGGTTCATTAGTGTCTGTTTAAACCCCCCTTTAGACCTACTGTATCTGGCAAAAGCTGGATTATGGAACCATTCTCCATTTTCATAGAAAAAAAGTTAAGACCTGTGTTAAATGTACAGCAACAGGTATTGAAAGATACACAACAATTCTTAGAGAATTTATTTGAATATACTAAGGATATGTGTTTTGAAGGACAATATTTATTGGTGAGTTTGGATGCAGTGTCTTTATTTACGTGCATTCCACATGACATAGGGATTAGTATGGTGAAAGGGTTTTTGATAGCCAGAAGTGGGTACCATCTAGTAACCATTGATTTGGTATGTTTGTTTTTAGAGGCAGTTTTAGAGAATAATGTCTTCATGTATGATGAACGATCGTTTCTACAAAATATTGGCGTAGCTATGGGCACTAGTTGTACCAATAGCTATGCCAATACAGTAATGGCTCAGTGTGAGGGTAGATTTGTTTTTGAGTCTGTTTTTGCTTCTAACATAAAATTTTATAGGAGGTTTGTAGATAACCTCTTTCTGGTTTGGGGTTGCACTGGTGAGCAGTTCACTGAATTTGTACATTTTTTAGTGAACACTGTGTCTTTTTTGTCTTTCACATATAAGTCGTCTGTGAAAGAAATAGATTTTTTTAGATGTTAAAATCTCAGTGAATACCTCCTATAAGTTAGGTCTATATTATATCCTCGAACGCTTAAAAAAGCGAACGCTGATTGATCGAACTTAGTTTCGTGAAACTGCAAAATATCGAAGCAGCAGAAACTCAAATTTTTTCCTAGGGAAAGAATTTGGTTGTCCGTTTTTGTTGCTTCGGTATTTTCAGTGTTATGGTGGAAAGTTACCAGTCGGATTTAGGTAAGTGTGCGATTGTGTGGATGTGAGTGTTAGGGTGATTTAGGTGAGTTAGGGTTAGGGCTCGGGTTAGGTGTGTGTGCAATTGAGTGGACATGAGGGTTAGAGCGGATTTAAATGAGTTAGGGTTAGGGAGCGGGTGAGGTGAGTGTGCGATATTGACGGACCTTAGGGTTAGGGTTTGGGTTAAGGTAAGTGGGTAGTTAGTGGTGTGTGCATAGTTTAGTGTAGGGTTAGGTATCAGATTTTAGGTGTATGTGTGTGGATTTCTGTTTGTTTGGTGTGCTTGTGTTGTGTGTATGTGTTTTGGATCAGCGATTTTTTTCCCTGGGAAAAAAATCACTGATCTGGCAGTTCGAGATTGTAAGCTTTTGGTTAAGTTAGGTCGATCAATCAGTGTTCGCTTTTTTAAGCGTTCGATGATATAATATAGACCCTATAAGTTAACCATGATTCTATTTATGAAAGAATGTAGGAAAAATACACTCTTACAATGGAATAGCATGCATCCAGTTCATATATTTAAAAACATAGTTTAAGGCCAATGGATGTGACTCTCGAGGTTGAATAATGAAGATGTCTTGTTTGAGCGAGACATAGATAGCCTCAGACTTGAGCTTAATGATAGTGGTTATAGAAAGAAGGAGTTGGATATGCTTTGCACTACACTGTGGGACACAGGAAAGACAGAGGTCGACCTTATTATTCTTATAGACCATCAGTAGTGAATATTAACAATGGTTTAGTTACAAATGAAAGGGCAGTACCTTTATCCATTTATTATGCCAGTGATATTAACAGTGTTATACAGGTTGTTAAAAACAATTGGTCTATTTTACAAATACCAGTTTAATGTGACTGCTGATTGTCACAGCAGGAACTTGATTTATTTAGCTAAGTGCATGGCATGTATTTTTTTTTACATAGGTAAAACCAACAGATCCCTCATAGAGAGGATGAGGGAACATTTGTATTGTATACATAGAGCAGATGATCAGAATGCCCTAGCCAAACACTATGCAGAGTATGGGAGTGGTATCACAGAGTACAGAGTATCTTTGGATTTAGAGTAATTGAGACAATAAATCAAGATATACGTGGGGGTGACTTTAAAAATTACATGTAGAGTCATGAGCTCTGATGGATTATAACTATGCAGGCAGATAGATGCCCATGTATAAATGGGAGGACTTCAATTAAACCTGTTTTAAAAGCTAGACATCTCTTTAAATGAAATGTAATTGTTTTATTGAATGTTGTTTCTACTGGATGATTTGAAATGACAATTGTTACTGCTTTTGCTATTTATTTTATTAGATTTTTGCAGTTGGTGTCTGATGAAGCACATTCATTGTGTGAAATTGCTTACCTTTTATATTTCTTATTAAAACCATGTTATTTTATGGTCATTGCTGTGTTTTGGTGCTGTTTTATTTTATTTTATTTATAGAAGGCTGTTTTATAATAGGTTTGTAGTTAAAAGTTACTATTTTATGGCAGCCTAGCCACATTAATAGAGGCAAGTTTATGTAAGGATGGTATATGCCTTTAAATTTTAGACTTAAAATTGAAACTGATTCTCTGAATTCTGTTATTGACTAATTATATTTAAATGTCTTTGTTTGATTAAGATGCTTTCACTGTTCTGAAGAAGCTCACAGCGAAAGTGCTTACCATTTTTTATTTTGTGTAATAAAAGTTTTATAGTTTGTATACTGCCTGGCTGCCTTACTGCTATTCTCTGTGTTGGATTATTTGGATTCAGTGTTTAGATATGTATATACTGGGTCAAGTTTGTATATGTAAGTTGCACCATTTATTCTCCTCACAGCCTTAGTACCTAACCACCTATTCCCCTGTGATGGTATTTGAGAGTATTTAGAGCTAGTGTGATATCTATAGGTTACTTCAGGTAATGTGATTGTGGTGAGTTGTAGGGAAATGTATATCAATACTTTTTTGCTTAACCAAGTGTCTACAGTCATACAAACTTGACATTTTGAACATCTCCTAAAGATTATTATTTAAACATTGTTTATTTCCAGCGTAAACAGAACATACACGTTAGCTTAGTATTGTTTAACCCTGACCAGATTAAAATGACTATTGACCATTACATCACATAAGAACAATACTCTGTCATATTTTACAGCATTTTGAAACACATACTGTAAAGTGATTTTTAGATACCTGAATGACCTTACCCTTTTTAATATAAGAACCTTTTGCTCAATTGAATTTGATATATTATAACAGTAAGCTGCCCTTTCTGCTGTGGAGATAATGGGTAATTTGAGCATGAAATGAAAAGAAATTGCCAGCTTCCATGACTTGTTTAAACTGCTGAGATATTTAAATTTTTTTTGATACATGAACTGCACCATGGAACCTTTATGACCCATCACCTGCTATAGTAACTACTAAGACAAAACACCTTTATTAGGAAAATCTAAATGAGATACAAAAGCACAAAATATTTTAGTAATACAGGGATACACAGGCCACTGCAAAACATTAGGAATTTAACTACAACACTCCTTGATTACCCAAACCAAGTAAATGCTTTTTTTGGGTAGCCTTCCTGTGTAGCATCGATGGCTTTACTAAAATTGTAAACACCACAGTACATTTTCAGCATTGATAGCCATCACATGTAGTACGTTAAAACGTGGTCATGAATACAGAGTGCTTCTACTTAATACAGAAATAATAACATAAAGGGGAAACCACAGAAAGTCAGATTCTGGATAAATGTGGTTAGGATATTCATTCTGAATGAACTTAGTAATATTAGATCACTATAATTCTCATCTGTCACGGGAAATGTAGTGCTGCTTATTTGTATATCATCTTTTGTAAAATACAGATAAGTACTGATGTATTTGGGTGAGAAAATGCCTAGAAAAAAATAGCCACAGTGGACTGGGAGTAACAGAAATGAAAAAGTCTACCTAGCATTTAGCTGGTTGGTATGATTCTTATTAACTAAGTGCTGCTTGTAAGGGATGCAACCAGAAATTTCAGAGTGTCTGACATTACTATAACATGACCATAAACCTTCTGTACTTTTATATCCACCATGAGGTCAGTGAATGCTAGTATGGTCAGAATTCCTAAGCATCATCAACACCACTCTGGTTGGTGAAAGCCAGCATGACCAGAATTCTTCTGTATTGTCACACCACACTGATCAAGGAATGTTAGTGTCATAAGAATTGCTCTGTTGCTTCCATTACTCAGAATAGTTAGTGTTTTCTTATATATATCTATATATATATATATATCTATATATATATATATATATATATATATATATATATATATATATATATATATATATATATATATATATGTGTGTGTGTGTGTGTGTGTTTTTTTCCCTTTCTCGCACTTTTCATATCCACTTTCTCATTTATGGGAATACGTTTTTAAACACACACTTACATGATGGGAGACCCTCTACATTGCTGTTAAATGATCGTTTCCTCCATGAGATTAGTCAGCTTTGTTTATTCTGCCGACCATATGAAGATGAAGCTCCCATTGTAGTAACGATCACCTAGTATGCAGTAGTTGGATGAGCCGTTATTTTGGTACCATTTTACCTTCTTTATTGACTGGTTCTTGCTTTCATGTTTCTTGTATTCCTTTTGCATTTTCTTGCTCTTGTGTGTATTTTTACTTTAAGATGAAGACATGAAGGGGTACGTACGTAGTGTTTTACCCTGAAACATAGTTAGCACTTCCTGAGGCAGTGGAACTTTGCAATGGCAAGCTAATCTCATAGAACCAAAACTGTATAAAGCTTTCTTTTTGTTTTAACAGGTAAGTTAAAGGAAAATGAAGACTTTTGTTTGTCATTGGTGTTGTTTTTATAGTCTGGTGCTGAGGGTTTTATTGTTTTGCTTAACGAACACAATTTTTATTTTGATGTTTCACTGAATGCTTTTAGGAATGCTGCTTTTGCCTCTTCTACATTTGCAGCTTGTTAATTGTTGTTCTTATATTGGAAGGTTAGCACCGCTGGATATCTCAACTGAAATCGGAGCTTTTTGTTGATTAAATATGCACAGTAACTTGACAAATTTTGACTCTGTTGCTTTTTAGTGCATGGAAGGTCTTGCAATATTTGGATACGGTGACCTCTCCATGTAATGTTTTTTTCTTTTGTTTTGCAGCCATTAAAATTGCAGAAACATGAGCATAGTTTAATATTTTTAGGTAAACTTGCCTTAGAATTGCAGGGTCTTGAGTTTTACATAGGGATGTATACACTCTCTCTATGGTGATTTCTCATACAATGATTTTGTTGTCGAGTACAGAATCTAGTATTTCTTTTAATATAACAAGTAGTTGGGAGTGGTCAAATTTCTCCAGGATCCCTCTAATTAATGCATTATTTATCCTGATGCGTGCTTCCAAGTCTATTAGTTTCTTTTGCATTTCAGCTAGGTTTTTACTGTTGTCTTTCACTTTATTTTGTAGTTCATTGACTTTTAGCTCATTGTCCATTATTTTTGATTCATTTTTCTCAATTCTTGTTATTATATGATCTAGGTTGCTCCCAAATATAGAGAGTTTGGTTGAAAAGTTTTGAATTTATGTTTGGATAGGTTGCAAGGCTGCTTTTAGGTCATCCATGGTGAATGAAGATTCTGCCTTCAATCTTAAGACCAGTTTAGTAGATTCTTGCTGAGTTTTTGCTGGTTTTTGCCTTTTGCTAGTTTTGTCCTTTTCTGGGGAAGCAATGACAACTAACTTAGTTTTAACTGTCTGAGCCTTGATTTGTTCAGGTGATTAGTCTGGTTAGATATTGCTGTTTTTATTTTGTTGATCTTTCTTTTCTTAGGCCTCTATACTACAGGAAGGCCAGATAACCATGCGGCTGTACTGTCTGCTCAGGTAAGATTTATTTAGAGTCAGTTTTTTCTATTTATTGCAGAAATAATGCTATTTTATGGTTTATTGTAGCATTTACCTCTTTCTATGCTATTTCTGTGTATTTTTGTTGTTTGATGTTGGCTCTGTTTAGTAGATAGAGAGCTAGTAGTTAGGAGCTATACTAATCGCTTGCTTAATGACCAGCTTCCATCTTGACTCAACCATCCTCAGCCATTCTGCTATCTTCTAAACTTACTAGTGTAGTGGAACTGCTTATTTCTGCTGCTGACCCTGCAAAAAATTGATAGATTACCTTACAAGTCAGATACTGTAGTACACTACTTTATGCTGTGTAATGAGCTATGGAGGACAGTTATCATGCATGCTCTGTTCAATGTCATTATGTACAGAGGTGGAGGGTTCACCTGCTAATAGTAAATGTTATGTGGTACATGTAATCATTTAACCTCAGTAATGATCTCCTCTATGTAATTATGCTGTGGAGGTCAAACTAACCTTCCTGAACAGGTGTCTGTGGATGATGCTAACAGGGATGATTCCAATGTCCACACTACCTCTGATTATGCTTGTACCATCCTCATTTGTTTCATAGTTATCTCTATGAATGCAGAAGAGGTACTGCTCATCAGGTGTTAAAGGAATAAGTGTATGAGGTCCCCCTGAATGGCTACAGGCAATTGAATTCTGCCTTGTCCTTGCTCTGGCATGTCCTACCATATCATTGCCACTTTTCTTACACTGCATCAATGTTAATTTCCTTCTGCCAGTAGCATCTGTAGCCATAATTATTTGGTTCCAGGCCTTTTCCCACTCAGCTTGTTTGAGTCCCATTTTTCCAAAAAGGCATTTATCATATATCCTAAGGGCTGACATGAGGTTGCTGTTCTCCTCATGGCTAAAATTAACTTTTTCTTGGTTTGGCTCCCTACTGCTGTTTCATGCATTCATCTAAAACTGCATACAGAAGTAACATACTGAAGCTCGATTTATGAAAATAAAACCATTCTTTAGCCAAGCAACAAAGTAATGAAATCATGCCTGTATTCTTCACAAATAAATAATTTAAAACTGTTTTCAATAGCACAAGATCTGAGTACAGCAACATTTGTCCCATCACAACAGACATATTCATCCACATACCGCAAATCAGACTTCATCCAGTTTAAACTGTGTAGTACTAACTTGTAAAGCATCATCTACAAATGCAGCATAACATTACTGATACTTATCATTACACCGCCATCATATGTTGTTGGGGCATATGTGAAATCTTTCCCAAGTCATTTTCTGCATTTATACTGCCATTATTTTTCCTTCATGAGTGATGGTCACAAATCAAGTCCCACAGTCTGGCAACACTTATCCTGACAACACAATACATTGATGTAAATGCAGTAAATCAGAATTTAATCCCTTAAAATAGCATAATATCATTTACTGCAATATGTGCAAATGCAAAAAAAAAGAAAAAAAAAATGCAAGCATGTATTATTCACATTGACACCAGTAGTCCTTCCCCATACAGTTCCAGGACAACCATCATGAATTACAGTTTATGAATGATACTTCTGTCATCAACATTTACATGGATTGACTGAATTTGACAGCTTCCATCATGAAAAATACATCTTTCCTGGCACTAATTTGCATACACATTGAATATAAATTGGTAGGCCAATAGTTTATAACTATATTGCTATTTTTACCTTGCTTGAAAAATTTAGCACTTTTCCCAAAACACTTAGCACCTAACTCAATTGACCAAATCTAACTAAAGCAGTATTAAACTTATTGACATAAAAATCAGGCTTACTTACACTTTTTGATGCAGATTAAGCTGAGTTCCATTTATCTCTATGAAACACAATAATGCATGAGTGTGTATTTCAACAGATTCACATAAGTAGACCTTGGGTAGCTGTAGAAGAGCTACTCTGAGCTGAGATGAGCTAAGCCAAGTTGACCTTGGTTACATGAGAAAGTGCTCAATATATCTCAAATATCTCTATTCATATAAAAATAAAAATGGAGTCAACAACATTTTGGTTGCAGAATCCCGAAATGTAATACTTGACTATCTTGTATACTCTAACACACCATACCTCTTCATAACACTCAGTTGTTTTGATTAAAGCAACGTGACACCAAACTTAACTGTTATTTATAAAATGAATTTAAAAAGTACAAGCATTAACTAAAGCATTACTTCAAAAGGCATGCTTACTTAATTGAGTAATGGATGACCTTAATGTAAAATGCACAAAGATGATAACATTACTATGCAGAACCAATGACACACATAAGCAGCAACAAAGTAATGCAATCATTACTGACTTTCATTTGCCATAACACCATCATGTATAAATATTCCTTTAAAAATATTCTCCATGTGTATTTGACAATGTAGTTTGGTAAACCATGGTTCCATGTCTAAAGACTCTGTGTGATAATTGGGTTAGGTTATGGTGGTGTCACACCTTAGATGGTGTGGCTCTCATCGTCCGAATCACAGCCCTGCAGTTACATTCCTCACTTTGTATTTGGCATTTCAAATGATGCAGCACGTTAAAGGCATATGGTCAAAATCCAATGTGGTCTTATGACAAGACAAAGAGCATGGTCTACCTCTTGCAGGAGTCATAGCTGGAGAAAACTAAACATGCAGTACCTGGCACTGAGTGAAAAAGGTTGACATCTTGGAAGAGTTTTGTGAGCACCTGGCATTGCCAACAGGGATCACCTGCTCTGCAACCCACTGCCAGCAGAAGTATGATGATCTGCAGAGGTGCAGGCCTCACCAGTGGGCTGAGTGAGAAAACCAGCTTAGGGCAAGAAGACCAGAGTTATACACTAGGAATTTAACATTCTATTCTTTCATCTTAAGTAAAATAGGTTTTAAAAATGCTAGAGAATTATTGCATAAATGTGGTTAAATGCAAGAAGACATGTATGTATAAATGCAAATATGTATATGCAATCAAAAAGGTATATGTAAACATAAATATATCTGTAAACAGAAATGTAGCTGTGTACAAATATAGTATGTATATGTACAGAAATACGTGTATAAATATGCATGTACATGCATGACTAAATAGCTATATGTATACATACATAAAAATGTAAAGATGCAGACATATATATATCTGTATGTGTATATAAACATATATGAACATATTTGCAAGGGCACATATGTATTTTAAATATACTATCATTATAAGCTTTGTAATGATTTGCATTAACAGTAGACATCTTTTACAAAAATACATTGCTCTGTATCTGCCACAAGCTATTCATTAATATGGTAATTATATCAGACGTTCATTCTTTCCAAAATGCTAGATTGGTGGTATGGATTGTTGAAGCAATTGATTGAGCAGAAAGAGGTTAGTGAAGAATGCACTGTTCAATGTCATGCTTTCAGCTTACAGCAACTTTACATGGTATAAGTTAAAAATGCAGGTAAGATATGCAAGGCATAGTGCTAAGCAGTCTTGTAAAAGGAAATATCTGCATAGCTTGAAGAAAGTGCCAACCTGCTAAACAGACAAGCTGTAATCAGACAACACAATATCCCATTTTTAAGGAAGTCGTGATATCCTTCTGCTTTAACTTGAAGTAAATTTTAAATACTTCCTAATACAGATGGATTCAAAATGACTTGAGGATGTCCTGTGCTTTGCTGTGTAATAAACGTAAGCAAATAAGGGAGATATGGACACAGATATATGACAGGTAAGTAACGATGCCCCATTTATGTCTTCCTTATGCAGATGAAGAGGAGATAAAGTATAATTCTTAATAGCAACCATAGAACCTGGTCAGATTAACTGAAATTGCTTGTGAGTATGCATACATGATTTTAAAATAAAAAAATGATCATTAACCAAAGTAATCTGTTGAATAAGAACTGGATTTTTAAATGTATTTTATAAGTACAAATCCAGAAACAATTCATAAACAAATCTAACAGAAGAAATAGCATGCTTCCCATACACAGCTGCACAATTCATAAACAAATATAACAGAAGAAATAGCATGCTTCCCATACACAGCTGCACAATTCATAAACAAATATAACAGAAGAAATAGCATGCTTCCCATACACAGCTGCACAATTCATAAACAAATATAACAGAAGAAATAACATGCTTCCCATACACAGCTGCACAATTCATAAACAAATATAACAGAAGAAATAACATGCTTCCCATACACAGCTGCACAATTCATAAACAAATCTAACAGAAGAAAGAGCATGCTTCACATACACAGCTGCACAATTCATAAACAAATATAACAGAAGAAATAGCATGCTTCCCATACACAGCTGCACAATTCATAAACAAATATAACAGAAGAAACAGCATGCTTCCCATACACAGCTGCACAATTCATAAACAAATATAACAGAAGAAATAGCATGCTTCCCATACACAGCTGCACAATACATAAACAAATATAACAGAAGAAATAGCATGCTTCCTATACACAGCTGCACAATTCATAAACAAATATAACAGAAGAAATAGCATGCTTCCCATACACAGCTGCACAATTCATAAACAAATATAACAGAAGAAATAGCATGCTTCCCATACACAGCTGCACAATTCATAAACAAATATAACAGAAGAAATAGCATGCTTCCCATACACAGCTGCACAATTCATAAACAAATATAACAGAAGAAATAGCATGCTTCCCATACACAGCTGCACAATTCATAAACAAATATAACAGAAGAAATAGCATGCTTCCCATACACAGCTGCACAATTCATAAACAAATATAACAGAAGAAATAGCATGCTTCCCATACACAGCTGCATAATTCATAAACAAATATAACAGAAGAAATAGCATGCTTCCCATACACAGCTGCACAATTCATAAACAAATATAACAGAAGAAATAGCATGCTTCCCATACACAGCTGCACAATTCATAAACAAATATAACAGAAGAAATAGCATGCTTCCCATACACAGCTGCACAATTCATAAACAAATATAACAGAAGAAATAACATGCTTCCCATACACAGCTGCACAATTCATAAACAAATATAACAGAAGAAATAGCATGCTTCCCATACACAGCTGCATAATTCATAAACAAATATAACAGAAGAAATAGCATGCTTCCCATACACAGCTGCACAATTCATAAACAAATATAACAGAAGAAATAGCATGCTTCCCATACACAGCTGCACAATTCATAAACAAATATAACAGAAGAAATAGCATGCTTCCCATACACAGCTGCACAATTCATAAACAAATATAACAGAAGAAATAGCATGCTTCCCATACACAGCTGCACAATTCATAAACAAATATAACAGAAGAAATAGCATGCTTCCCATACACAGCTGCACAATTCATAAACAAATATAACAGAAGAAATAGCATGCTTCCCATACACAGCTGCACAATTCATAAACAAATATAACAGAAGAAATAGCATGCTTCCCATACACAGCTGCAACACAATCCATTTCAGCAAGACATTTAGCTCATCATCATCATCATCAATCCCATTCCCGCATTTTTACATGGGGTTGGGTTGTCACATCAATTTCAGAAAATGTGAGCACTGCAAAATGTCTTACCAGTTCATATGTTACTCCCGCTTATATCCTTATTATTAATAGACTGCAAAAGTAAAAAAACAACACCATTTCAAATAATTTTAAAGACTGGTCCATTTCCCAGAACACTTTTTTTTTTCTGGATAAGATTTAAGTGAAATAAATAGGCAATATTAATAAGGTATGTACTGATGTGTATTAGCAAATTATAAGTCAATTTATTATATCCATTTATTGTTTGTTTCTCTACCTTCTCTCATCTCATCATCAATTGACAATACACTTACATATCAACTTGTTAAAAATACATTGGGCTGGATTCTGTAAAGTTTGCAGATTTTGGTGCATCACACCAATATCAGAACTAAACTTTCAGATAAAGTTGCAATATGTAAATTTACCACAAGAAACTCAGAGTACCTCAGTGCAACAATGGTGTATCACAGTAGAAACAGTGCACTAAGCAAATCCACAAGTAATAATGTCCACAATCTCCCTTCCTTTAAAACCTTACTCCACTCTTATCTCTCCTCTCTCTGGGAATGCTCCTGTACGTACCTTCCTGAATCCTGACACCTCTCGTTTTCCTATCCTATTCAAAACACACCCATTGCATAAATAATTCTTTTGTTTCCATTTATGATGTACTAATTGAACATTAATTTGTTATTCTTGTAAATATCTTAAAAATGCTGTACTTAGTTATTACTTTTGAATGTTTTTATAATATTGTCTTTCTGTCTGGAGCTTTTCTCCTTGGACCTTCATTGAAAATGGGTTACTTTGGCTGAGTGGACTTTCCTGGTTAACAAACTGCAATAAATAAAATAAATAAAAATAAATAAATAAAAATATGTAAGCACTGAGAACCTGGCATCAAAGTATATTGTACATTAACAAAGTTAGGGAAAGATGGTCATAATTCAAGCATCCAGTACAGCTATTTATATAAAACATAATCTTATAATCCTTCCAGCAAGGTTAAGGACAGCTATGAATTATAACTGACTCCATTATGATATAATAAAAAGAAAGGCATGCCAACTATCGCAATGTAAGCTGCATGGCATTCATAATACATGTTTTCACAAATTTGCCAAGAAACATTACAGACAACTATGGATACTTCTGTAATCCATTCACTAACAAAAATGCTTGCTTCAAAACTCCAGCCCCATCTGTAATATAGATCATCAGCAATCTTTTCAGTAAGCTCAGAGACAACTACAGATATCTCCATAAGCCATGTACTAATACAAAAACATGAATTCAGGTGAAGGCAATCACAGCCACGCTGCCACAGCTAACATTTTCTAACAAAGGGTTAGGGGCACAAGTCATGCACATATCCACGGAAAGTGGGACATAGAAAAGAAGATGTAGGGTATGGGTGAAGAAGACAGAAACACAAGAGGGATGTTGGAAGAGGAAAATCTGAGACCAACTCAGAAGGCCATGGGCATATTTTTTGTTACAAATAGAAAGAAAGGAAGAGAAAAACATCATAGCATGCATATCCAGAGAACAAGCATCACAACACAAGACAGGCATAGGTTGGAAAACAACAGTAAGGGTGTGTAAGTTACATAGATGACACACTGCACTACACAGACAATGGAAAGTTTTCAAGCAGGGTGGGGATGCATGCCAGCCATGGTGCAGTGCAGAAAACATATCTACCTATGCTCTATCACATTATGACAAACTTGGTGGCAGCTGTAGCCTCAGATGAGGAGGGGAACTTGTCTAGACATTTTGAGAATGATGAGACACTAGATGTTGAACAGGTGGAGATCATTATTGACAAACCAAAGCTGAGACTGCTGCTGATGGCAGTTCCCAACAACAACCTGAAACAGGGTATTGCAGTAGATGTAGGCATGCAGATGTTGTGCAAGGCCAGGTGCTAGAGGGTGTCCACCTCCTGCTGCAGGCAACAGTCAGACATCCGTGCACTTGCACATGCCACAGACTGTATGGCATACCAGCTATGCCTGATGCATGAAGAACAGAAGTGCAGATATGGTGAGGCAATGGCTGCATTGGCCACTCAAAATGAGAGTCTGCTAACTGTGGCACAGTCTGTAAAAACCCTGTCTTCTATGATACTGCAGCAGTATTGTAGTACCAGCAAGGTGCTGTGTTCACTGATTGTGTTCAGCAGATTGCAACAAGGGTGAGACAGGCCACCTGACCACAGAACTACCACTGGCCATCAAGCATCATTGTCTATTGTCCAACATGCACAGGGTTCAACTGCTGGCCAATCTGTGGTGGTCCCACTAGTCATAACAATGCTTTCAACTTGCAGTCATGCTCCTACAACTCAACATGGTGTCACCCCACCAATCTCCTCAATGAAACAACCAAGGCAACATGTTTCTGTACCTGGTCAACGTAGAGAAGACTGTGGTGTGAGACATCAGTGAGGTCACTCTAGACTGCATTAAAGTGTGTTCAACAGTGTCATAAACATAACCCACTCATATTATTGAATAACCACTTTACTGTGATATATTTTCTGCAGCTATTAAATGTTATGCAGTATGTCCTGCATGTTTTTTCTTTTTTCATGTTATTATATTGTACAGGCAGAAATGTGCAGTACTGAAGTGTTTTCCTTACTGTTTTCCATACAGTGCTTCTATGAACCTATGAATCTATGAACAACAATCTGAAATGGGTCAATTTTATATCCAAAAAAGCCAGAAGACCAAAGACCAAAGGATCGAGATGAAAAGTGCGAAACTCGGAATGACTAATCGGATAAGTATTCTCAGGGAAAGTGAATACTTTCCCAGAACAACATGAAATCACACCACAGTAGCCAAAACGCACCTAGGTGCGGAGCTGTGCCCCCCACACCCCCCAACCTATATATACCAACTCCAGTACTGCACTACAGTGAAGAAATTGCACAAATCCTCCCCCATTGGACAAGTGTTAACTTTCCCTGAGAATACTTATGCAATTCGTGATTCCGAGTTTTGTGCTTTTTGTCTTGATATTCTGGTCTTTGGTCTTCTGGCTTTTCAGGATATAAAAGTAGACCCTCTGAGTGTGTTTACATACTCAGGTCAGTTGTGCCCTGAGCTGATGTTCCCTGTTGTGACACATTTGCATATGTCCATATTATAATATATTATGATGATGGCATTGTGTCTAATGCTCAGTGTGTACAGCTAGTGGGTAATTGCCATTAGATGCAATCTGTGCTGCTGTGGTGGGGTAACACCTAAACATCAGTGTTTAATATGTGTACTGATGTACACATGGCTTGCCATGACTCAAAGCTGTGGGTCAGATGCTGTCATGTTGCATGGGCCTGCATTTGTGGTCATACCCTATGTTGCCTGTGCCTGTGTCTTCTATACCCTACATCCTCCTGCTCATACTCTGATACCTGTGGGATGTCCTCTTCAGACAGCTGGTGTTCTTGGGGTTGATCATCCACACCTACAGCTGGAAAACCATCATGTGCTGTAGTCAGCATGTTGTGTAGCATTGTACACATTGTTATTATCTGTCCTGCCTTCTCAAGTGTATATTGCAGTGCACCCCCAGATGTGTCCAGGTACCTGAACCCAGCTTTCAGTACACCAAACACGTTTCTGGTTGTTGCATGTGCTCTGTTGCTGGCATCCTGTGGGGGGCTTGATAGGTCTGTGTACGAGAGCAGTAGTCACAGCTCAAATAAATAATGACAGTCACCTGTTGTGGCGAATGAAAACACATTTGGTCAGAATGGCTATTGTTGTGTGGGGTATCCTTAGCTTACATCCTAGCTGTGTTTCTGGACTTACCTAGTAGTATTTCCTCAGGTATTTCACCTTGCAGGAATGCAGCCCTCGGTACAGTTTCCCTCCATATGGCAGCATCATGGTCACTTCCAGGGTGTGTTACCATGATGTTTCTTATGCTGCCATCTGCCACATACACAACCTGGCAGTTGATGAATGACCAGTCCTTTCTGTTTATATATTGATCCATTTCAGAATGTACTCATGTCTTGAAAGGTATGTGTGTGCAATCTATTGCACCAAGTACGTGTGGGAAGTTTGCTGTTACAGAGCTGATGCACTACAGTTCTCTGCTTCATGGGGATAGATGGAAAGTGTATGTAGTCATCCACATTGTTGCACATTGCTTCCTGGAATTATGCCAGGATACAGCTGGCAGCTGTCTATGGCACTCCACCATGTGTACCTGGAATGTCTCAGGTGCAAGTACAGCCAGACTGAGACATACTTTTCAAGTTGGATGAGGTTTACTCACAGGATCTGCACAGATGTGTGCAGCACACATGTTGCAGTCAGCCTGCACAAGTTGTCGGTTTAGGTGGTACCTGTCAATTATTTGCTGGTCTGACAACTGCTTTAGTTGCAGCCTTGCTCTTATTCTAGCTGTCTGCCTTCTAGGGTGCACAGCCACAGTCTCATTGATGGCTTGAATCACTGCAATCTGTTGCAGATCATTAACCGCAGGTTGCATTTGTATGCATTTTTTAGTTGTTATTTTGCTACAGAATTCAGCAAATTCCACAGTATTAGCTTTAATTCCTTGGGGTGCATAAAA
Organism: Protopterus annectens; assembly: GCF_019279795.1. NCBI lineage: Eukaryota > Metazoa > Chordata > Ceratodontiformes > Protopteridae > Protopterus > Protopterus annectens. The sequence goes on along the minus strand of NC_056744.1, from coordinate 580,369,901 downwards.
TATATGTCAAGGATTTCAGAAATAATTGGCATGTCAGTTTGTCACATTTAAGTTGCATTGTGTGTGCACAATCTATTTTGGAAGCAGACAGGAGTGTGTGGAGTGTGTAAGTATTCTACACTGAATAGCTAAGTACTTGAACTGTCTTCAGTGTGATTTCTGAAATCACATCCACAGCAGGTGAAATGAAGTCTTCCTTTGGTGTGCTGCGCTGTACACAAATACCTTCTGCAAATGTTATGGAATCTGGCTCATTAAATTATTTAGAAAACAACATTAATTAAATCTTTGTGTCTTTAGAAAACATTTGATATTAAAGAAATCATCCAGTCCTGGCATTTTTCCTGCCACTACAATAATCTTCCATTTGGTGTCTTTACGTTTGTGCAGTGCATCATCAAGGTCAGTCAGATTTTGTGTTGTTTAAATTTTTGATGGCTGGCCATCCAAAAATGTTGAGATTGTTTAGTATTCAGAAAATTCATAAGAACTTGCTAAAGCCACTATTTAGACATATTATTTCCACTGATTTTTACAAATACATATCTATTTAGATTTTTGTTGATTCTGTTTTGAATGTTGTACCAAAATTGAGATTTTATTTGAAAGATTATTGAGTGTGGTTTTGCTGCACAGTTATGTTTTACAGGGAATGAGGTTATGTTTGTTACACTGGATGTTGTCTCATTATATACCTCTATTGAACAAGAAAAACAAACTGGAATTTGTTCAAAATTATGTTCTTACTTTTACTGATTTTGACAACCAGTTCCTCAATTTGATTATTGCTCTGTTAGAAATTGTTTTAGAAAACATTTTTTTACATTCAACAACAAATATTACAGGCAAAAGAAAGGAGTAGCTATTAATGCAAGAGATGCACCAGTTCTTGTTAACTTAGTAATGGCATGGTGGGAATATCAATTTTTGAACACTCACTCACCACTTGAAAAAGTCAACATTAATAAACAATTTATAGATGATCTTTTTTATGAAGATTTACTAAAAAGATTTGAAAAATTGTACACAGTGATTTAAACAACAGTACTGATTTCTTGACCTTCACCAATGGTGGTCAAGGTAGCAATATTATTTTTCAGATCAAACTTTGTTGTTGGATTTAACTAAAAAGCAATTTGAAAGTAGCATACATAGAAAATCAACTTTTGTAAATAAGTATTGATTTTACAACAGTCAGCCTCCATTTCACGTCAAAATGAATGTTATTATTACACAATTTATTAGATTTAGTAGACTTGTTAGTAATGACAGTGTTTTTGAATAAGAGTCTGATTAAAAAGTTTATTTTTGGACTGAGGTTAAAAATAACATACGGAAAAGATTTTTCTTAAAGTGAAAGTCAACAGTAATGAGAAGTTTAAGCCAATTTTAAGGAACGGTTATTATTTTCAATGAGGCAACACAACCTAGGGGAAGCCTTTCCTAAGGGCATTTCCATTACCTATCTCTGTTGATGCATTTACTATAAAAAAAGACACTCAGTTCTAAATGGAAAATATACATACACGTGTTTTGGGCAACCAAGATTTAGCAAGGGTTGTAGGAAGCAACCTTTTTTTATGTATGAAACAGAAATTACCATTAAAACATTGCCTGAGACCAGCAGGATTAGTGCTTGCTGTTCAATAGCCACGTTTCATTGTAATCGGTGTAAACATTGTAGATTTATACAAGGAGGGTCAAGTGTAGTTTTGAAAAATACTGGTAAGCAGCTTTGGGCAGATAATAGATTCAATTGTGATTCAATGAGGGTAGTATATTCAGCCTTGTGTGAATCATGTACAAGTTTCTATGTTGGCAAACTGCACATAAACTGTCTAAAATGATTTGAACACAATAAAGCAATTAGGAATAGGGATTTTGGAAATGCTTTAGCAAAGTACTCCAGTGAGTGCAAAGACTTTAGAAAGTTTTTTTTTTAGGTCATATAACAAGAGGTTCTTTTCACAGAGACACTGACACACTGCTTGAACGTAAAGTGACCAAGAATTTGAAATTATTGTGGATGTTCTGATTTTGATAATAAGAACAAAAGTATTTAACATTTCCAATTCTGGTTGCTAGTCATTTAGTTATTTATATTTATTATTTATTTGTCTTTGTTTACCAAGAAAGTCTGACTGGATAATACCCATTTATTTATTTTATTTTATTTTACATTTGTTTATCGGGAGTGTCCAATTGGGCCATAAGCCCATTTTCAGTGAAGTCTAGTGGAGAAAAGCTCCATATAGAAAAAATGTATAAGAGGTAACAACATGACAGGAATACATTTTGACTATGTAAGACAATAATACAAAAAGCTATTTATGCATCAAAATGCAATTATATTTACAAAATACATAAGCCAACAATGTGAGCACTTTCTAATAATTGCAGACTAGATAGGTACAAAGTATAATTTAACAGTTAGATTTACTAATTCCGAAAATTATACAATTAGGCATTTTCAACAGAGGCCCAGGGAGAAAAGCTCCTTTTGCTTACATTGCATTATACTAAGTAACAGTCAAACACAGAGTAGTTACATTTTTATTTACATGTATACACAAACAGTAGCTACATTTATATTTGCATTTATACACAAACAGTAGGTACATTTCTATTTACATTCATACACAGAGAGCAGTAACATTTGTACATGTATATTCTAAGATTTTACAGAAGTGGACGCTACTAAAGAGAAAGCCCACGCACAACTTAATGGATTGTTCACGCAGCAGTTATGTATAAAAATTGTTTTGTCATTTTAGTAAGAGGTTGAGAATGTTAGATTGAAGGAGAATATTTGGATAGTATTGTAAAGCGAAAAAAAATTAACCCTGTGATGCATGTACAGGACCAGGATTGGTTAAGATGTTGTTTAAATAGTAGTTTAAAACTATAGAGCTTGTTGGAGAGTTTTATTTGCATGGGGATGCTATTACAGAGTTTAGCAATGCATTGGGTGTACAGCAAGTCTCCTGCAACATTATTTGACTTATTTGTAAGTAATAAGAATTTGTTACTAGAATGGAAGTTCCTTGCTGGAGAGTAAGGTTGTAATAGGTTTTGTATTGCAGGTAATTTTTCTGGATGCTGAATGAGTTTGTGTACTGTAGTCAGTTGTGACTATGTTAGACAGTTGTTCAGTTCATATCAGTTTAATTACTTTAAGCTAAGACAATGGTGAGTCCTATAAGGAAGAATGGTTGCAAATTTAGTTATTTTATTGTAGTAAGAGGCAAGTTTCTTTGAGTATTGTTTATGTTTGTTAGGATAGGTATGGCGTATAAGAGATTCAGAAGTAAGAAGGTGGTGGCTAGAGTTTTTCTTGCAGTATTGCTAAGAAATCAATTGATCCTATAAAGGGAGCCTAATTTCTGGTGTGTAGATTTAATGGTGTGCAGCATATGGTGGTCATAGGTTCATAGTTTCATAGGTAGGTACTAGGCTATTGGCCCTAGGGCCTATATAAGCCTACCCAAATGGTACCCTGGCTTTTGCCACCCAAGAAAATTATTTTCCTGTGCCCATGTCGAGCAGAGCCACAGAAGTGATCCCCGGGTTGAATTTCCTATCTCCCATCCAATCATCAAGATTTTTCTTGAAGAGTGCTAATGAGGAACTTTGTTTGATATAGATAGGTAGTTTGTTCCAGAGTATGGGAAGTCTTTGGGACAGGAATCTATCCCTCCAGCATGTTCTGTTTATTGTGGTGACAAGGTTTAGGTCCCTAGAGCATGTAGCTCATAGGGATTGGGATTTCTTTAAGTGGAGCATGTCCAACAGCTCTGGGTTTGACATAGCTTTGTATGTTAGACAGAGATCGCCTCTGAGCAGGCGATATGTGACAGAGTATAGCTGGAGTTTTTTTTAAATGGTCTGTGTAGGGCATCTGTTTGAGGTTGGTAGTCCTCTTCTGAGGTATTTCTGTGGCCTTTCCAGTTGTTGTAGATATCTTGTGAGGTACATAACAAAAGGGGCATTGTACTCTATAATAGGTTTAATGAGTGATGAGTAGAGGGGAACAATGACCTCTTTTTTCCTGGATGAGAAACCTTTTGTGATGAGGTGTGCCATGTAGAAGGATTTCCTGACTTCTGTGATGATGTGATTATCAAAGGAGAGACTACTGTCCTCCTGTGTCTCAAGGTCTCTTATCACACTTTTGGTGTTAATTAGACTACCGCCTATGTAATAGTTCATGGGTACAGAATTTTTACCAAACGGGATGACAATGCACTTTTTGGCATTGAGCTTGAGGCCGTGGCTTTGACACAAGGCATCTGTCTCAGTGAGGCCCTTTTGTAGGATGTCCAGATCATTAGGAGTTTTGATTATGGCTCCTTGTTTGCAGTCATCTGGGAACTTTGTTAGCCAATAACCTTCTGTGTTAGCATGTACTTCAGAGAAGTAGATACCAAACAGGAGGGGACCTAGTACCGAACCCTGTGGTACTCCACTTGTCACTGTTCTGAGGTTGGATTTAGAGTCTGCTACTTTCACAGCGTGGGTTCTGTCAGTGAGCCAGTTGGCAACCAATCTTCTGATATAGGGATTTATACCTAGTTTAGTGAGTTTATCTATTATTTCAGAGTATGGGATGGTGTCAAAAGCCTTGGCGAGATCTAGATAGGCTGTCTTAACCACCTTACCATCATTTACGGCTTTCATGACCACTTCAAAGAAGTCTATCAAGTTTAGGAGACATGATCTGCCTTTTACAAACCCGAACTGGGTAGGGTCCAGAGTCTGGAAATTACCAATGTCATTGTTTTAAGTTCCATGGTGATACATTCCATAGCCTTGCAGACCAGTCTCATCAGGCTAATGGGGCTGTAGTTCCCGGGGTCCGTGGTGGCTCACCCTTTGTGAAGTGGGATAACAGTTGCTGTGTGCCATTCAGTGGGCACAAAGCCAGAGGTGAGGTTATAATTGAACATGGTACTTAGGTGGGGTGCCATTTCATTCTGCAGTTCATGTAGAATGCAGCCTGGGATGTTGTCAGGTCCCATGGATGCTGTGTTCTTGGCTTTGGAGAATATGTTTTTTACCTGTGCAGTCGTGATTACAAGAACTTTGCATTCTTTCGGTATAGAGATGGGCCCTTTAGGGGATGAGATAGGGGTAAAGTTAGCACTGAACCTATCTGCAAGGATGTTTGCAATATCAGTTGGTTCTGTATATTTAGTGCCATTGTGCTGTAACTCAGAGCAGATATGAGTATTGCCATTGAGATTCTTGATATAGCTATAGAATGCTTTGTGGTTGTCTTTAGAATCAGTGCAATTTTGTTTTCGTAACTAGCTTTGGAGGATTTTATAAGGGATCTCAGCTTCTTACTGAGGCTGACCACGGAATTCCTCCAATCATGGGATTTTACTCTTTTTTGCAACAGTTTCTTTCTTCTGTTGTAGAGTTTGTTTATGGCAGGGGACCACCAGATTGGCTTCCTTTTTTGGAGGATAGCATCTTGGTTCTGTTAGGGAATGCATGATCCATGCACTTGTGCAAGTGCTTATAAAGTGCAATTGCATAGGATTCAGCAGTCATACCTCTATTGTCCATCAGCATGGGTGTCGTGAAGTTTGCCACTTCTGTCTTAAGAAACGTGAAGTTGGCTTTGGAGAAATTTTTTATGGTGGTTTCTCTAATGGCTGTCACCTAACACCTACAAGTTTACTGTGGGTTACAGTTTCAGTGACAGTATTATTTGCTGACTTTATGGTAAAAGATTGCTTTTGAGTTTGGCAAATTTTTAAGGTGAAAAGCATTAACTTAGTTTTCTTGGGGTTGAGTCGGAGGTTTGATTCTGTGAGTCAGGTTTCCACACAGGAAAACAATTTTTGGGTAATGTCTTGGAGCTTATTTATTGTTGAGAGCAGATACATTAATGTTGAGTCACCTGCATAGTCAACTAAGCTAGCATGGTGAGTGGAGATGTAGAAGTCATTAATAAATATATTAAACAGTAGAGGATCCAGGATAGAGCCTTGAGGGACACCTGTAGTAACTGGTTGAAACTGGTTGAAAGGAAGAGTAAATTTTTTTGCCATTTAATGTCTTGTTGCCTTTCAGATAGATAACTAAAGAACCACAACAAAGAGTACTGAGAAAGTCCTATTGAGCAGAGTTGAACAAGCAGTTGCTGATGTGAAATGGTATCAAATGCCTTTGATAAGTCTAAGAACATGGTGGACACAAGGAGACTATGGTTTCTATGTTGGTTTATTATTTTGGCAAAATGTAGTAGACCAGTAGTGGTGCTGTGCTGGGGCCTAAAGCCATATTGTGTTTCTGAGAACAGGTTATTTGAGGTTAGCTATTGCATCAGCTGCACATGGATGCATTTATCTAATATTTTGCAGAGTGGGAAGAGAATAGCTATCCGTCTGTAGTTATTAAACTCTGTAGATGTGCTGCTTTGTGCAGAGGTATGATGTAAGATTTTTTCCACAGTTATGGGACATATCTTTCTGCTATCCACCTATTTAGTAGTATGGACACAGAGAAGGCCATGACTTCTGCAGGCATGTTTAGCTTATGAGTGAAATAGATACCGAACTAAAATTGATTAGCTGTGAGTGGTTTTGACTGGACAGGGGTAGAGTGGGGGGGTCAAATGTGTTAGTGTCTAAGATAGATACTATTGATTGTATAAAACAGGAATTAAACTATGTGGGGATAGAGTCTGTCATATCAGCTGTTTTTGGAGAGGGGCACGTGATCTTTTCAGGGTGGAGTAAATGATTTAGTGATGACCAATAAAGTTTTGTATTGTTTATATGTTTGTCTTGTAGGTTGGTATAGTATGTTTGCTTATTGTGTTTGACATGGAGTTTTCCAAGGTTTCTAAGATGTTTAAGTTGTAGGAGGGCATTTTGAGTTCTATTTTTATACTAGTTTTTCCAGGCCTTATCCCTTTATCCCTTTTTATCATGATTTTTTTTGTTTCCATTACATCCATGGTGCAGGGTTGGACTTTACTCTTTTAGTATGTACTGGAGCTAGATTATTTAAGGTCTGTAAGAATAGATATGTTGGTATGTGGTCACTTATGCTATCTGAGAAACAGCCTACTTTTGTCAGTTTGTATGGTTTGTTTATAAGAATCTAATCTAATATTGAGTATCTCCATGAAGGTTTATTGATTCTAGTAGGTGTGGTTATTAATTGTCTAAAGTGGTAGAAGTTTATGGATTCAGTGGAAGTAGTTGAATTTATAAGTTGTCAGTCTATATTTAAGTCTCCAGTTATTATATTTTCATGGTTAATTTGTTGGGATATCCAGTACAGGTTGCTTTCAGCAGTATCAGTATCATTCCTCTGGTTGTATATAAAATGTGGTTAAACATAATAGTTTTCCTATTGTTTATTTTTAGGTGTATTTTTACTAGATGAGGTTTGGTAACAAACCAATTTATCCAAGGACATCTTCAGTGGGGAGTTAGATAACGATCTTCTTCTTCTTTCAGCTGCTCCCGTTAGGAGTCACCACAGCGGATCAACTGTTTCCATTACTTCCTGTCCTCTGCATCTTGCTCTGTCACACCAACCACCTGCATGTCCTCTATCACCACATCCATAAACCTTATCTTAGGCCTTCCCCTTTTCCTGTTACCTGGCAGCTTCATCCTTAGCATCTTTTTCCCAATATACTCTGCATCCCTCCTCAGCACATGTCCAAACCAATGTAATCTTGCCTCTGTGGCTGTCTCCAAACCTTCCAACCTGGGCTGACCCCCTAATATACTTATTCCTAATCCTGTCCATCCTCATCCCATCCAGTGCAAATCTTAACATCTTCAACTCTGCCATGTCAGGCTCTGACTCCTGCCTTTTTGTCAATGCCACTGTCTCCAACCCATATAACATAGCTGGTCTCACTACCCTCTTGTAGACCTTCCCTTTCACTCTTACTGGTACTCATCTGTCACAAAGCACTCCAGACACTCTTCTCCACCCACTCCATCCTGCCTGTACTCTCTTCTTCACCTCTCTTCCACACTCACCATTACTCTGAACTGTTGATCTCAAGTATTTAAACTCATCCACCTCCATCACCTCTACTCCCTGCATCCTCACCATTCTTCTATCCTCCGTCTCATTCACACACATATATTCTGTCTAAGTCCTGCTGACCTTCATTCCTCTTCTCCCTAGAGCATATCTCCACCTCTCCAGGGTCTCTTCCACCTGTTCCCTACTCTCACTACAGATCACAATGTCATCTGCAAACATCATAGTCCATGGGGTCTCCTGTCTGATCTCATCTCTCAACCTGTCCATCACCATTGCAAATAAGAAAGGCCTCAGAGCTGATCCTTGAAGTAATCCCACCTCCAACTTAAATGCATCTGTCACTCCCACCGCAGACCTCACCTCTGTCACACTACCCTTGCACATATCCTCTACCACTCTTACATACTTCTCTGACACTCCCAACTTCCTCATACAATACCATAACTCCTCTCTAGGTACCCTGTCATATGCTTTCTCTACGTCCACAAAGACACAATGCAACTCCTTCTGACCTTCTCTGTACTTCTCCATCAACACTCTCAGAGCAAACATCGCATCTGTAATGCTCTTTCCTGGCCTGAAGCCATACTGCTGATCACTAGTCATCACCTCCCTTCTTAACCTAGCTTCCACTACTCTTTCCCATAACTTCATGCTGTGACTGATCAATTTAATCCTGCTGTAGTTACTACAGCTCTGCACAACACCCTTATTCTTAAAAATTGGTACCAAAACACTTTTTCTCCATTCCTCAGGCATCCTCTCACTTTCCAAGATGTCATTAAACAATCTAGTTAAAAATTCCACTGCTATTTCACCTAAACACCTCCATGCTTCCACATGTATGTTATCTGGACCAACAGCCTTTCCAGTCTTCATCCTCTTCATAGCTATCCTTACTTCCTCCTTGATAATCCACTGCACTTCATGATTCACTATCCGCACATCATCCAACCTTCTCTCACTCTCTTCATTCATCAGCCCCTCAAAGTACTCTTTCCATCTGCTCAACACAATCTCCTCGCTTGTGAGTACATTTCCCTCATTATCCTTTATCGCCCTTACCTGCTGCACATCTTTACTAGCTCGGTCCCTCTGTCTAGCCAATCGGTACAGGTCCTTTTCTCCCTCCTTAGTGTCCAGCCTTTCATACAACTCTTCATACACCTTATCCTTAGCCTTCACCACCTCTATCTTTGCCATGTACCTCATCTCCTTATACTCTTATCTACTTTTTTCATCTCTCTGACAATCCCACTTCTTCTTCGCCAACCTCTCTTTCTCTGTATACTCTCCTGTTCTTCTTCATTCCACCACCAGGTCTCCTTGTCCTCCTTCCTCTTTCCAGATGTCACACCAAGCACTTTTCTAGATATCTCCCTTACTAGCTCTGCTGTAGTTACCCAGCTATTCGGTAACTATTCACTGCCACCCAGTGCCTGTCAACTCTTCCCTGAACTCCACCTCACAATTACCCTTTTTCAGTTTCCGCCCTTTGATCCTAGGTGCTGCCCTCACACTCATCCTCCTCTTCTTGATTACCAATGTCATCCTACAAACCACCATCCTATGCTGCCTAACTTCACTTTCCCCTGCCACACCTTTACAGTCTCCAATCTCCTTCAGACTGGCCCTTCTACATAAGATATAATCCACCTGTGTGCATCTTCCTCCACGCTTGTATGTCACCCTATGCTCCTCCCTCTTGTTAAAATATGTATTCACCACAGCCATGTCCATCCTTTTCGCAAAATCCACTACCATCTGACCTTCTGCTTTCCTTTGCTTAACACCATACCTACCCATCACGTCCTCATCCCCTGTGTTCCCTTCACCAACATGCCCATTGAAATCTGCTCCAATCATCAGTCTCTCACCCTTGGGTATAGTCATCACCACTTCATCCAACTCACTCCAAATTTTTTTCTTTCTCATCCATCGCACACCCAACTTGTGGAGCATATGCACTAACAACATTCATCATTACACAATCAATTTCCAGCTTCATAAACATCACTCTATCTGACACTCTTTTCACCTCCAAAACACTCTTAGCATACTGTTACTTCAGGATAACCCCTATGCCATTTCTCCTCCCATCCACACCATGATAAAACAATTTGAACCTGCCTCTGACACATCTAGTCTTGCTCCCCTTCAATCTGGTCTCTTGCACACACAATATACCAACCTTCCTTCGGTCCATCATATCAGCTAGCTCTCTCTCTATGCCAGTCATACTGCCAACATTCAAAGTTCCACCCCTCACTATCACAGTCCTAGCCTTTACCTGCCTTCAGGCATGCCTTCCCCTTCTTCTCTTCCTTCGGCCATCAGTAGTGCAATTTCCACCAGCACCCTATTGGCCAACAGTACTGGTGGCAGTCGTTGTTATCCTGGGCCTTGACCGATCCGGTATGTATATTTGCATTGTTGTCCGCATGTATGATTTGGCAAAATTTTACACTGGATGCCCTTCCTGATGCAACCCTCTCCATTTATCTGGGCTTGGGACCGGCACAAAGAAATGCACTGGCTTGCGCATCCCCAGTGGCTGGGTTTTATGGGGGTTAGGTAACTATATCAGTGAGATTTAAGAAGATGGGGGGTTAAATAGGAATAAGTGATGATTGAGAGGAAATGAGGTAAGGGTAGGGAGGTTTATGCAATTGTAACTGGGTAGGGTATCACATTTTGACATGACTTGGTTGCTGTATGTTTATGTCTGAGATAACCTATAGGTAATATGGTGGACAGGAAGGCCTTTAGATGAGTGTAGCATACATGGAGGAGGTGAGTAGTAATTACCTATTAAACCACTTTTTTCTCTCTTCAACCCAGGGGGAGCTCTTCCTTCCCTGTAAGAGGCTGTGGGAGGTCGAAATGTGAAAAAAAAAAAAAAAGAAAAAAAAAGAAAAGAGGGAAAAGACTTGGTTTGCAGCAGGTGTGGTTTGGTGCTTCCTTTTGTTGAGACTGGTGCCAGTGAAGTTGAGTGCAGGACTCTCAATGGTACAGATTTTGCAGAATGCCCAACTGGGAGGAGGGCTTAGATATAAGTCAAAGCCAAAGGAAATGCAACAAGTACAGCCATTTTTTTTTCATTGTGGCTGCTGCCAGTGAGGTTGGGTGCATGCCGCTCAGCTGTATAGATTTTGCAGAATGTCTAGCTGTGGGAGAGATTCGATATTATACCATGACCCCCCCATTAATATTCCAAAACGTTCACGCTGATTGGCCAGCGTGC
>NC_056744.1:580218632-580353632 GCF_019279795.1 Protopterus annectens | reverse complement strand
TAATTAACTAGATACTTCCCATTATAAAACAATCCTTTTTAACAAGATTTAAACTACATTAATGATTTACTCAGCGAGAAATGGTTTATGATGGGGGATATAGCAATGAAAGTAATTTTAACAAAACATAGTTCATTTGCAACACAGCTCCCTTGGTCAGCTTCTACTGTCACACAAAGCATAAAAATAGGCCATAGAAACCATTATCTTCTGCCATTAACAAGATGGCATTGAGGTGCCCATAACCAGACAGAGTAAAATACTTACTTCATTCAGTCTTTGAAACTTAATTTATTCTACTAAGGTTCATGGTAGAGCTGAAGCCTATAACACTGCTTAGCAGGAATGAGGCAGAAGATTAATTCTACATGGGGCAGTAGTGCATTGAGGAAAATCCATACATACCTAATCACAAATCAGTGGTGCTCCTACCACTAAATTACCTGACAGCATGCATTTGGGATGTTGGAGGAAAATGGAACACCCTACAATTCATGCTCATTATTATTTTTTTTAATCATGACTTTCTTTTTTACAGACATTACTTTTGGACCAAATAAAGATGTTGTTGAATGAAGGCAATAAAAACTTGTCAAGTATTGTTGTCAAAGCCATTGTGACATTTTTGTGGGGCAAATAGGTATCTTCAGTAATAAAGTTTAAGGCAGTGCTACTCAGTATGCCCCATTCAGGACTTTGAGAATGATTACTTTTTCTTTTTTAAAACAATTTTTATTGAATTTTATAAACAAAACAAATAATTATGTGCATTTAAACGGATTGAATAAAGTAAAACTATACAACACAGCTATTTACAATGCCCATAACATCCAAAAATTTACAGTGTATGTTACATATTATTTAATAAATTCTTTAGTTTTATCTATGATCATTTCTGATGAATTACTTTTGTTGATCTTAAATCAAGGATAAACAATTCTCTTTTACATACAGTTTAGGCCAGTAAAATAAACTCAGAAAAAGAGAGGATGTTTCTACTTTTCCAGTTTGATGTTATAATTTTCTTGCGATTGCAAGAAGAGACCAGAGAAGATGCACTTGTGTCTTTGGAATATGTACTGGTATTGATGCATTAAATAATATCAAAGAATCTGAAATGTCACATTTGTCAGACCACAAAGCCTTTGAGAAGGACTTAAAATCCTGCCAAAATGTTGTAATTGTTTTACATTCAAGAAACATATGCGCCCAGTCAGCACACAGAGTTTCTTCACATCTCCAACATTTTTGAGTACTAGTATGTGAGATCAATGCTAATTTATGAGGGGTGATGTAGCTCCTATGGATAAACTTCCAAGTGGAAATTTTCCAGAAAGGAGACAACGTTGTGTTTTTAATTGATTTCAGTGTCAAGGCTCTATCAGAGTCTGAAAATTTAGTTTATTCAATTTTTCAATATAACTCCGTAAAGAATCTTCTGGTATTTGTAAGTCTGCTCTTAGTGTTTTGTAAATCCTAGATAATAAAAAGCCTGTGTTGTGGTTAAGTCATATTCAGTTCACAGAAAAGACAGATTACTTTTAGATATAATGAAACCTCAAGCACTTGATTTGATTTGAGCTCTTTTAGTAGATGCTCTCTAAAAATCTGGATATTTAACCAGTTATTTTGATTAGAATTATACCTAGCCATAAGGCTATTTGTGCCAATTAATTGGTGTCAACATATTAGACCATTTACCTTCATCACCATTAATTTCCCTCTATTAAATGAATCTAGACATTTTCTTGTCAATGCAACTGGGAATATTAAGAATAAGATATGTCTTATAGTTACTGTTCATTATCTTTTTAAAATTGATTAATATGTAGCTGATACAATGAGGTATCTTTCAATTCTATTTTCTTTAAAAAATATGTATTTTACATCAAAAAACATCTTATTATTATCTGTAAATATGTCATTATTTATTGTCTCATTAAGGTTAGAAATCAATATAGTTTCATGCAGTTTCTTCCAGTTTGATGTATTTTTATTACTTAACCACTGACTCATTTATATTAAGTGTAGCTGCTTCATCATAAAGTTCCAGATTCGGAAATGTAATGCCTCCCTTATCCCATTCCCTACAATGCCAATCATATCTTATTCTTGGTTTCTGCAGATGCCATAAAAATTTAAACAGAAGTGAGTTGAGTTGTTTTATTAATTTTTTTGGAGGTACAACTATTATACTCTGAAATAGGAATTACATTTTTGGTAAAATACACATTTTTATTAAGGATAATTTTTCTTCCATAGAGAAAAAAAAATCCCCACTTGCTTAAATATTCCTTAACCACAGTTATCAGGTTATTATAATTCAAATGTATAATGTCTTTCCAATTTGTTTTTATCTGCACACCTAGATATTTGAAGGTGTCATTTTTCCAGTTAAAATGACTGTGTTTTTGTAATATGGTGCTGATTCTTTTGTTTAACAGTATAGTTTTCATTTTGTTAGTATTAAATTTTAAGCCTGAGATTTCTTCAAAATTTTTTTGAGATTTTATAATATGGTGTATTGAATAATCTATATTCCCATTAGTTAACAGAATGTCATCTGCGAAAAGTTGTATTCTACAAGAGTGATAAGAATGAATATCAAAGCTAACAATATTAGTGTCATTTCTGATGTAGTTGGCTAATGGTTCCACTGCTAAGGCAAATAATAGGGGTGAAAGTGGGCAGCCTTGTTTGGTTCCTTTTAATATTTTGATTTCAGTGGACAAGTAAGTCCCAATTTTGATGTAAGACGCCGAATTTTCACATAGATTGTTTATTAATTTTATAAAATCAGGTGAAAATTAAATGATTCTAGTACTTTATATAAATAAGGCCAAGTAATAGCGTCAAAAGCTTTGTCCAGATCTAAATTAATGATGGATAATTCTTTATTCTTCTTGTTCACTAGATGTTTTAAAGATAGAATTTTGCTGACATTGTCTTCAACTTTCCTGTTCGATATGAAGCCTGTTTGATCTTCTGCTATTAATTTTGGCATGAATTGGTTTAATCTTTTAGCGAGAATTGAGGTGAAAATTTTATAATCAATGTTCAAAAGAGATATAGGCGATATGATGTTTGGAATCTTTGTCCTGCTTTAAAATGGGACAGATTGTGGCATATTTCCAAGAGGGGAAGCAATTTACAGACTTTCTAAATTCCTCAAAAGCTGCTACTATAATTTTTAGAGTTTCATCAGGAAGAAGTTAATAAAATTCACCAAAAATGCCGTCTATTCCTTGGGCTTTATTGCTTTTAATGTTTTTAATATTTTCCTTAACTTCTAATAGGGAGATTGGTTTTATCAATTTGATTTGTTGTTCATTGGTTACTTTCTTATTAACATTTTCAATCAGAAACTTTCCTTTTAGAGTGTTGTTAGAATCTGAATTAGTATTGTTTAATGCCTCACAATGAGATCTAAACATGTCTAAGATTTCCTTTAAGTCTCTCACTTGCCTATATTATGCCTTGTGTTGTCATTAAGTTCTTTTATATAGCTTGTATTAGCTGACTTTTTTTGATTTAACTGCCAATCTATGCAGTTTTTTTTGGATTTGCAGAGTATGATTGTAGCTTAAGCCTCTCAAGATTTATAGCCACTTTATGATTCAAGATTTCTACATACTTTGTGTTTAATGTTTTTAGTTCAGAGTTTGTATTTATATCTTTGCTATTTAAATTATTTTTTAGTGCATCAGTTTTTGTTTGTAATGTTATTAATCATCCCATTGTTTCTTTTTGTTTAAGTACCAGTTTTTTATTTTACCATAAAGATATGATTTTAATGAATCCCAAACAATACTCTTAGAAGTCTCATTATTGTCATTGATAGCAAGAAATGACTTAGTTTAATTTAAGAACCAGTCTTTAAACCCATTGCGTTTCACAATGTAAGCAGGTAATCTTGGCCAAGCTATCAGATCTTTAGGACTGATGTTAATCTTGAATAAAAGAGCATTGTGATCTGACAAAGGGCAACAACTAATTAAAACATGAGTTTTAGAAATTAGACTATTAGAAATTAATACTTTGTCAATAGCTGTCTGTGTTCCATATCAATATGAGTAGTGTGTGTAGTTTAATGATTCTGGTTCTTTTATATCATATATGTCTCTGAGATTTGAAGAATTAATAACATTTTTTAGTTTTTTAGCTGGAGAAGACAATTTGAAGTTATCATTTTTGGTAGTGTACTTTTTATTAAGAATACAATTAAAGTCGCCAGCATAAACTATATCTCCTTTGGCTTTAATAGATATGAATTTTAAATATTTATTTGTAGTTCCTGCACCGATACCAGGGATCCAATATGTGCTAGCTAAAGTGATGTATCTTTTATTCAACTCTAGCACTACTAAACATAACATGCCATTCTCTTCTGAAAAAGTGTCTACTATTTTGGGCATCAGTAAAGATTTGTTCCACAGTATCATAGTGCCTCTTCTCTTAGCCTGGAAATGAGATTCCACAAGTATTGTGTAACCGTTGAAAGATATTCAAAGTCTTTTTTAATAAAGTGTGTTTCTTGCAGAAATGCTATGTCTATTTTATTCATTTTCAAATATTTTGATAGACTTCCTGTTTTTATGGGATTGTTAAGTCCATTAATATTTAAGGATAAACATTTATATGCATGCATTTATAAAGAAACAATTGTCATTCTTAAAGTTTGTTATGGGCTCGAATTTAAAACAAAACATATCTAATGAAACAAGTATAACTATACACAATCCTAAACATGGAAAAATAGATTCCTAGTTTGATGAATGCATCATCCAAACCGCCATCTTCACAACCTAAGACTCTCGTCAATATCCATCAAGTGCTTCTGCCTTCATTTAAATACTTATACAGATTAAATATGAGAATAAACCATTTAACGATATAAAAAATGATTTGATTAACAATAACTAATGTCATGCAATAAAAATATAGCATAGGTCCATACAGCATATATGAAAGTGAAATATACTAAATTCTAACAAACAATAGAACTTTATGTTGATTAATCTGACTGAAGTCACTAATTATGATATCTCAGTTCCTAATACAAAATAAAATATAAAGAAACAAAGAACATAAATAATTATTGTATTTATTTTTATTTTTTTATTTTATTTTATATTTGTTGACCAGGATAGTCTGACTGGATACATGTCAATTTTCAGCGGAGACCTGGGGAGAAAAGCTCTAAAGGTATGCATATACAATCATTACAATGCCATGTCGAACAGGAATAATCATAACTTAATACAAATATAACACATTTTACAATCTAGTTATATTTATGGAAATATACCACTTATTCTAGTAGATTTAAATTTGTACAGTCTAACAATCTTCTAAACTGGCTTAACAAAGATATTTGAGTAGCACTTACAGACATAGGAAAGAGACACCAGTATGCATAAAGATTTAGTCAGGCTTGGAGCAGGGACATATCCATTGAGACCTGAAATACTCCTTGAGAGCTATTTTGAATTAGGATAGGGTGGTATCCGGGATAATGTTAGCAGGAAGGGAATTCCAAATGTTGCCAGCAGAGTTGGCGAACATGGAGTCACCAGCTGAGTTGTTGGATTTGATGGTTTGCACTAATAGTCTGATCTAAATATTTAGATAAGGATTATATGTACCTAAATATAGCATTTAATAGATCAGTAGATGTAAAGATTAATTATAGTCAAACATAACTTCAACTATAGATTAATCTCATATTGGATATCAGAGAACATCTATTAACTTCTATACATTGCAGCATAAAAGTATATGAGAGGTGCTTGGCATATCATACTTGATCAGCATCTAGTATACTTAGTGAGATTTGTTTTATACATTCTAGTCATTAAAGCTGAACATACAACTAGTTAGTAATGAAATATACTTGCCCTTACAACAGAATTATAAACTTCTGCCTACACTTTTATACATATCTTTAAAATATCAACATAAATATGGGAGATACAGTACCATTTATGTGTAAATCTTTATATAAGCTATATCCTCTATTAAAGCAAGGTACCTTAGATATGTAACTGTTTTTCTTATACTCCTTGCAAAAAAAAAAAAAAATGGGGAGATAGTTTCTCATTTATTAACTACTCAAAAACCTGCCTGAACTCTAGCAAATCAAATTCTATTCAGAATTAAATGTCAAAACTCTAACTACTGTACAATGCATTTGACATCTATAGAAGCTTTCTTATTAAATGAGTATTGCAGTTAACATAATGTGTGGCAAGTTATGCATACATTGTGCAGAAATAGGCAGGTAAATATAATGCTGTAGCATTAATAGTATAAATGTGAACAAGTCACATTACTGGTAATATAAAAACAACGTCATATCAGAAACTGTATTAAAGAGAAACTACTATGCATAATGTATTGAATCATTTCTCTCATGACATGTGACGCACATTCCTGAAAACTAAATGCTATGAGGTTAATACAAGCCAGTATTTCTGTGATTAAACAGGAAGCTGATTATTTAAATGCAAGAACATCATTAAAATAATAGAATACAGCTTATTTTTAAGTTATAAACTGTAACTTACAGTTGAGTCTAAATAAGCTGCAATCTTCTTAAAAACAGCTATACAGCATTGAGGCACCATTTTCCTTCATTGCAGATGTTAAACAGTATGTGACGCGAGTTCAAAGGTCATCTGGCTCAGTCTTTCAGTTCTCATGCTCATACAGTGTCCTCAGGGCTCAGGGAAGCTGTAAAAACGCTTGAGGAATGGTTCTAGTGAAGCTTTTCAACTTTATGACGCCAATGCAAGTCTCGAGGTTAGTAAAGTATGCAATTTGAAGAAAAAGCCTTTTTAACAGGTGCTCACATGTTAAAAGCTGGAATTTAGTGCATTTAAAAGAAAAAAAAGAACCTGTTAAGTAGGTGTTACAGTAAATGTGTTCTCCTGCATAAAACATCACCCCTATCTATGTAACCTCATTAAACATACTATAAATAAATAATTACATAGTTTTTATCTAACAATAAGGGTACTAAGCACACTTAATTGACTGCAGTCAACTGCTGTTAATACAAACAAAGGAATCTTCCTAGCTGCATTTATATGACACACATCCCTCATTTCCCTTTCAAATGGAATAGTTGTCTACTTAATGTTAATACTGTATTTCTATACTGAAAGCATGTTACTAAACCATACAAAGGGATGTTCTTTAAGTGTGCATTCCCTATAAAAAAAAAGTCCTGTTAGAACATACTATGTTTTCCTGCAAGGGCTAAGTCACTCTCAAAAAGCTTTAACATTAGAAAGTATTAGATGTTTGATTAACTCTATATAAGAAACATCACTAAAATAGAAACTGAAAGAGAGAAATGAGTAGAGAGAGGAAAGAAAAAAGAACTAATAGTAAAGAACAAATATGAGGAAGAAGAACAAAGGAAAACAATAAATATGCTATTTTTTAAAGTATAATAAAGATTTTACCTTGCAATATATTTGCAAGTTTCTTATGTTTTAAAAGAAATAAGTCCATTGCAGGCAGTAAAGGGAAAGATGAGTTAACATACTTCCCTTTAAGTTTTTTAGTAGTTTTATCACTTGTTATTGTTTTTTCTATTTTTAGCTTGTCTTTTTAAGCTTGGTAAAGAGAGGTCCATGTCTTCTAGTTTATCTAATAGATTGTTTCTTCTGACAAAATTAGTAGCTTCTTCTAGATTGTTAAAGATTTTCTGTCCATCTGGTAAGGTAATCCTTATTCTAGCTGGTAAAATGATCTGAGCTTTTATGTTAGCTTTTTTAAGGTCTTTGATTAGAGGAAAGCATGCTTTCCTTTCAGTTATAGTGGTAGATGTATAATCATTGTCAAATCTAATGTTCCTTCCATTGTCTTGGATGGGGTTCCCTGCCAAGCAGCTCTCAGAACTAAATCTTTATCCTGAACAGATAAAAATTTGACAATAATAGATTGAGCATGAGTTTTTTGAAAAAGATGGATTAGATAGAGACCTGTGAGCTCTCTCGATTCCAAATGACAGGGGCTCAGGAAGGTTTAATACCTTAGGTAACCAGTTGTTCAAAAAAAAGAATCATGTTGTTACCTTAAGTGTTTTCAGGGACCCCATAAATTCTAATGTTGTTCCTTCTTGATCTTGATTCCAGGTTTTCTATTTTTTTCTGTTAAGGAATTATTTTGCTTCAGAAGAAATTTAATTTGAGTATCATTCTCCATTTGTCTTCCATCTAATTCATTGACAGATTCCTCTATGCTGGCAATTTGGTCTGAATGTTTTGTGATTATTTATTTCATATCTTTAATTTGTTTCCTGCTTTCTTTCTTCATGTTTTCCATTATGTGTTCCAAGTTGTCCATTTGTGTTGAGAGATCTTGAATACTACTAATTATAGTTTGGAGTTCTTTTTTCATGAGAGAATCTTGAACTGAAGATTTTGAGTGGCTCATGGCTTCAGCAATCTGTATACCACTTCAGAAGTTCTGACAGTAAAATGTGAGGAAAATTCAATAAAAGTTTGAATTTTTTCCCAGTAAATAATCCACAATAGTATAAGGAATAGTTATGATGTAAAATATTCAAAGTTTTTAAATAAAATTATAAAAATCCTGTCAGAAACATTACTTCACAGGCAGAGCAACAAGAAAGTGCCGTTCTCACTCTAGCTAACATCTTGGCCATGCCCCCAGGATGATTACTTTTTCTGATGATAGTGTTGGCAGTATATAAGGCTACTGTACTACCTGTTGATTAATTGTAGCTATTTTTGTACCTTAGTGAAACCCTAAATTATAAGGAAGGACTGGGAGGTAGAAAGCATTTTTGGAATTGCACTTCATCTCCCAATGCTGAAAACAGTCTCTGGAAATGACAGTCTTAAGTAAGAAACAAACTGGCAAACAGGTGTTATAAACACAATTAAAAAAAGGTCATTTAACAAAATATGTAACAATAGTCCATGATAATGCTTCATTTTAATAAAACTCTGGTAAATGTATAAGTCAAGGTATACATGTATACATCACTACCACATAAAGAAAGTGTATTGTATTACAGCTTGCTTTAGCCATGATTGATTTAAGGCTAATAACTGGCTCCTTGAATGGCATTAACCCACTTGATTCTGTTAAAATAATGTAGTCAGTTTGCCTAAAGTCTACAAATGTTTTAATTTGCTCATGTACGTTAGTTTAGTCAAAAAGAAAAGCGAAAGAAATTAAAATATAAGCAGTGCTATCCGTGCTCTTTGTATCAAACAGTCATAACTTGAAGTACATCTTTTGCTCAAGAGATCAGATGTAGAGCCATTTTGTCTAGAAACAAAGGGGCATTTAATTAATGTTATTGGATTTTGCATCTCATAAAATAACAGATGAATTCAAATAAAGGTAATAACATTGACCATAGTATAAACACAATCAACTAGATGCCTGAAAAAAGGTCATATGAAGATAATTCTTCTTAGAAGAAACAGGATAATGTTGCATTTAAGAAAGTATACAACAAAAGGGTGGAAATGCACATCTGAAGCTTTCCAAATATAATTTGCATGTTATAAAATGCTTATCAGATCACATGACATCTGTGTGCTCCTTAGTTATCTGTTAAATAAAATCAAGAATTCAATACACAGGAGGTTCAGATTTAAAAGTTTACTAGTGTACACCAGGAGGCAAAAAACGTACAAGTACAGAATTTTGTCTGACATGAAACAGGAAGCACACAATTTTATATAGGTTTAACATTTAAGCTATGCCCACCTTACTGACATGATATGTCACAGGGCATCTACATCACTTTAGCTTACAGTCTTCTATCCATAAAGCTGTTGATGCTGTATATTTTAAAAAACTTTTCCTCTAGATACAATACGGCCTTGCTATCCAGCTGGTCAGACATAATGTCTTTCTGTAAAGTTACTTCTTCAAGGTTTCATATCAGTTCGAATACAATAGTAGATTCAGTCTTTTAATAATATTCTTTGTTCTCTGTTACACTTTCCTACCAGCTGCTTGCTTATCTCAATAACACATATACAAGGCCAAATCATTCCAACAGGAAAGAGCAGAAGATTTCATTATTTCACACATTTAATTTCCTGACCCAGCAGATAATCACTTGTGAAAAGCATAAACATTAAAACTTGCTAAGCTAGCATTCTGCCAGGGTCGAAGGTCAGCTTTGCTTCAAGCCACACTGCAGTTTCAAAACTACTTACATTTACACATGAATTAATCCTTACTGTTATATGATTAATAGAATAAAATGCATTATATACTACTTTGATTTTAAACTAGCATTTCTCATATATTCAAATACACATTTTTCTAACATTTTCCCCCCTATTAATACTTTTTATTCTATTTTGAAGTATGCATAGTGTTATTTCATCTCCTAACCTTTTCCACTTAGGATTTTCAGCTAGGTGAGTCATTCAATCTATACTTCAGAAAAAATGTCATCTGAGATCAATCTTTCAATCTCAATATCTTGGTACAAAGTTTCAGTAACAGATACATCAATAAAATCTTTGATTAATCTTTTCATGCAGGGAATTCCACAGCAAACACATGCTCCTATTAGGAGTATACCCACAAAAATGGCAATCAGAATATTCATTAGGATGGAACCCCACCCCCCAATTAGATTCTGGAAAAAGTCCGTCAGTGGGTTTGGGCCTGGTTCAGTCATGGCTGATACTTGCTGAATTACCTCTAGGTGATTATTGATTTCATGCCTGTTATCTGGTATGTACGCACAGCATTCTTCTTTGATAAGCGCGCATGTACCACCTCTCGCCGCTAGGGTGAAGTCAAGAGCCATTCGATTTTGTAACACAACAGTTCTCATTGCATTCAGTTCATCAGTCACCAGTTCTAGGGCAGAAAAAGTCGCATTACTCATTACTTCGAGAAGTTTCGACAACTTTCTCAGCTTCCAGATCGATTTGACTGCTCCATAGGCTGGGAATATTCCTGTCCAAGATATAACACTGTCACTCAAGTCCATATGAGTCAATTTGCTTTTGTCTTTTACTGAATTGTGGTCTTTCCAGCCAGCTTCGATCTTTCCGACTGGATTCACAGGTTTTTCAACTGGACATTCAGGTTTTCGAGCTGCTTCTCTCACGTTTCGTATCTTACCCAAAGGTAATTCTGCAGTATGTCTTATTGCCGGAACCAAATAACCCAAAAAACAACTGCCGGACCAATTCTCAGGTAACCATTTATATGCCTTTTTCCCACAAATAAAATAACAGTTTTCTACTTTAGTACTAATACGCATCATCCCTGCATGAAACATTTTCTGATCTATAACTGACAATTGTTTAAACAAAACTGGATTTTTACGAATGTCATTCATAGTTGTTTTCAATGAGTTCAAATACGAGTCATAATTAGTATTGCAAAAAGTATTGCCATTACCATTCTTAATATAACATCGGTAAGATATGGTTATATTACAATTGCTCCAGCCCACCTGGAGGGTATCATTTTATAAAACATACAACTCCTTTTTGTGTGACAGGTAAAAATAAAGCTATTTTGTCCTGTGATCTCACAGTTCCTGTATCGAAAAGTAAATTCTCCCAAGTCTCATTTATCCCCAAAGGGACAGCGGACATTATCAGTCCTCCATATGCTGTTGGTATAGCTGTACAAACCCAGCAATTTGAAATGTTCATAGTCTCTGCATATACACGTTTCATGGCTAGGTATGTGTTAAAATTTGGATGCCAGTCTATAGACGTTTCATCACACCTTCCCACTTTCACTTGTGTGGTTGTGTGTAGGATAAACCACAACAAGAGGAAAATTGTCACAATTACAGTCAATAAATGTACACTCAACAAAATGATTATGCAACATCTCTGGGGTTGTTCTAAATTTCTATTCGCTTTGTTTTTGGCCATCTCGGTCTGGTTGTGTATCAGTCACAAAGTTTTTATCAAGTTGAAAGTTCTTTACCAGTTTACAATGTGTCAAATGAACCCAGGACGTCCTCTCGGCCACTCTAACTGCAGTAGGCATTGCCAACAGAACCTGGTACGGTCCCTCCCACTTTGGATTTGCCCAATTCTTCCTTTTCATCACTTTCAGCCAAATGTATGTCCCAGGGGCCAAGACTGCTTCCACCGGTCTGGTCTGTTCCTTATCTGAAAAAGAGTTAAACTGCAAAACAGATTTATTTGTTAACAGTTTCCTCATATAACTAGCTAATGAACTGTCAGCCTCTTGCTCTGCAGGCATGAGAGCTTTCCACTGAGGCACATAATATGCTCTCCCAAAAACCATTTAAAAGGGAGTCAAACCCTTTACATTTGGAACTGTTCTCATACTCAGCAGTGCCAAAGGCAGACAGTATATCCAATTATTTTGGGTTTCCTCTACTAGCTTCCTAAGCTTATTTTTGAGGGTACCATTGTACCTTTCCACCAGTCCTGCTGACTGTGGGTGGTAGGCACAATGGTTCTTTAAGGAGATACCAAAAAATCTCCAAAGTTGGTGGATTGTCTGGTTTACGAAATGTGTGCTGCCGTTGTCACTATAAATCCTTTCTGGAATGCCAAATCTAGGGATTATCTCTTTTATCAGGGCTTTCACCACTGTTGCTGCATCCGGGTTTTTGGTTGGAAAAGCTTCTACCCATTTGGAAAACATGTCTACAATAACTAAACAAAACTTTTTCCCTTCACACTTATTCAATCTATGAAATCCATACAAATAGTATGGAATGGGTATGGTGGTATAGGAAAACTTCCTTGCTTGGTTTTAAATGCTCCTTGTGCATGGTGCTTGTTACAAGTATGACAAGCTGCACAAAATGTTTGTGTATAATTTGTGAATCCGTATGTTTGGAATATTCGGTTTACTAACTGTACCACCCCCACTTTTGAGACATGGCACTGCCCATGGCTCAACAAAGCTGCATATCTAAATAAATTAGATGGCAATATCGGTTTCTCTCTTTGGAAATGTACAGTCCATTCTCAAGAATTGCACCTCGTTTTACCCATTTTTGTTTTTCTGCTTTTGTAGTAAGCATCTGCATTGTTTTTAACATGTCTAAATCTAAAATCTCAGAGGGTTGTAATTCCTCATTTAAAAGTAAAGTTTCTGAGTCTGAGGCTGCTTGCTTTGCAGCTGCATCAGCTCGTGTATTGCCTTTCGAAATCTTATCCTGTTGTTTTGTATGAGCTACACATTTACAAATAGCTACTTTGGTAGGTAACTGAATAGATTCTAATAATTCCAAAATAAATTGCGCATGATTAATAGGTTTTCCACTAGATGTTATCATTCCTCTATTTTTTCATTGTTGTGCAAATACATGTACTGTAGTAAAAGCATACTGACTATGAGTATATATGTTCACACACTTGTTTTTTGCTAAAGTACATGCCCTCGTCAAAGCTATCAATTCTGCTGCTTGTGCAGATAAGTTGTGTGGTAAGGATTGAGCTTCTAAAATTTCAGTGTCTGTAACTACTGCATACCCTACCAGATTCTTCCCTGTAGGACCCCTTCTGCATGAGCCGTCCACGTAATATGTCACCTCAGCATTATCCAAGGGCATATCTGTGAGATCTTGTCTAGGTAAAGCTAACTGTTCAATTTCCTGCAGGCAGCTGTGTGGTGTGCCCTCCACAGGAGTTAGAAGTAATGTTGATGGATTCAATGTCGTACATCATTCAATTGTCATATGAGGTTGGCTCAGCAGTATAGTCATACATGAAAGATGTCTAGCAGGAGAAAGGTATGCCACTTTTTCTTGCAGTAAAATTATTGCAACTGCATGAGTCACTCTCAATGTGAGAGGGTGGAATAACACCACTGAGGCTGAAGCCTGTACTGCCATTGCGGCTGCAACTACTGCTTGTACACAGTGAGGCAAAGATTGCGCCACTGGATCTAACTGTGATGAATAATAGGCTATGGGGCGTTGCTTATCCCCATGTTGTTGCGTCAATACTGACGTCATATATCCTTGCTTACAATCTATGGTTTGAAAGAATTGTTTATGATAATTTGGAAGTCCTAAAACTAATGAAGAAGCTATCAACTGCTTCAACCTGCAGAAAGCCGTTTCTGCTTCGGTTGTCCATTGTAAAATATCTTGTGCTGCCATTGGTGTCTTATATATCAAGTCAGTCAGTGGAGCAGATTCCAAAGCATAATTTGGTATCCAGCTCCGGCAGAAATTAGTTGTACCCAAGAAAGACATCATTTCCTCCTTGGTTGCTGGTTTAGGTGCTTGCAAAATTGCTGTTTTTCTTTCCTCATCTAATATTCTACCTTCATTGGATATTACATATCCTAGGTATCTAACTTGTTTTCTCCAAAGTTGTAACTTACTTTTGTTTACTTTGTGTCCTTGTGTTGCTAAAAATGTCAATAAAGCCACAGTATCTTCCCTGCATTGTTGCTGCGTGGGGGCTGCTAGCAAGATGTCATCTACGTAAAGTAGAATTTGACTACCTCCCGGTGGGGTAAACCCTGCCAGGTTGCTAGCCATTTCTTGTGCAAATATTGTTGGGATCTCACAATATCCCTGTGGTAGTCGAGTATACGTATACCTTTTACCCTGAAATGTAAATGCAAACTAATATTGACTATCAGGATGTATAGGTATTGAAAAGAAAGCATTGCTAATATCTACCACAGAGAAATACTTCTGTTGCAGTTCTAAATCGTTTAACAAAGTATGTGGGTCTGGCACCGTAGGTGCTCTAGGTATTACTGCATTATTTACAGCTTGTAAATCTTGTACCATCCGCCATTCCCCGTTTGCTTTTTTAACAGGAAACAGGGGTGTATTACATGGTGAATCAGGAGATTCTACCAGTACTCCTTCTTTGAGTAATGCTGCTATTATAGGCTTAATTCCTATTTCTGCATCCTTTCTCAAAGGGTATTGTCTTTCTGTGGTCTAAAAGCTGACTTTGGGGTTATTGTAACTGGTCCTGCTGTTCGAATAAGTCCTACATCTGACTTGCCTGTTGACCAGAGAGTTGTTGGAATTTCACATAAGGCCTTTTCTTCTTCTTCTAATAAAAATGCTAATCAGCTGTCCTCGCTAGATTGCAAGTGTACAGCTGGATGTGTCTGTGTCAACCAATTCAGTTTCTGTTTCTGTATCCCTTGTTCTGACAGTTCTAAATCAGTCTGTTTCTCCCATCTTGTTACTTTTTCTCCTAAGTCTGCCCATTTGACACTTTTGTTCTTTGTCAAGCTGACATGTGGTAACTGATTTGATCTATACAATGCAAGGAATTCTTGAGGTAACGAACAGCTAACTACACTGTTCCCCTCAGTATCCCAGTACAAAGTACGCAAAACCAATCTAGTTGCACGATTTCTAAACAATTCTTGCTCATACTCTCTACCAGGTCCTGGTGTAGTACAGTAGTATAGAGTACAGTGTAACAAATGCTGTTGATCAGTGTCGAGGGAGGGGGCTTTACTGATACATTCATCAATTCTTCGGTTACTGCCCCTGGACCAGTCGTGACTAGGTTCTGGCTGTACCAGTAAAAAGTTTCACCCTCCATTCGCACTACAAAGGTATCCATTTGTCTCTGTGCCTCCATACCTTGTACAGTTGGAACTACTGCTATGCCAAATATCTGCATAAGGTCCCTGCCCAATAGGTTTACTGGACACTTTGCAGAAACAACAATTTTACTTCTCTGGGTCATACCTGAAACAGGGTCAGTTATTGCTATATCATGGGAAAGTGGTTCCCTATATAGCTGTCCATTTGCTGCTTTCACTAATATATAATCAGGTGATTCGGAATGTTCTGGTAACTTGGAGGGGTGTATCAAAGTTCGTGACGCTCCTGAGTCACATAGGAATTTGACTTCCCTTCCCTCCACCAGAAGTATAACTTCCGGTTTCGTATCTGCTAAGTAAAGCTCTAAACTCAATAATGCTATGTCCAAAATTTCATTTTCTTCATCCTCCATATCTACTTGCACTTCCTCTACTCCTTCTATCACATTTACATTTGTTTTTTGTTTATTAACTTTTCTTGATGATTTCTGACTTTCACATTATGTATCTTCACTATCATATAGTCAGTCCTCATCTCCCTTATCTTCTGAAATTACCATTTTGTTTTGCCTACAATCCCTTGCTAGATGTCCCTTTTTCCCACACTTGAAGCACTCACCTCTCTTTTTTCTCTCTTCAAAATCTTCTGATCGTTTGTCAGACTGTTTGTTTCCCTGGGTATTTTTCTTGCCCTTTTTACCTGATTGTAATACAAATGCTTCAGCTCCGTCTTCAGCAGTGAAGACTTGCGCCTTCTTTTTCTTTTTACTATTAAAATGTCTTTCAGCATGTCTAGTGTATTCGAGTAAGGCTTGTAGCCTCCCTGTTCGATGGTCTAGCATATGCTTCGTAATGAAGCTACTAATAGGTGCCATGCAACCTTTCAAAAATGCATTTTTCAATTGTTGTTCATACGGGGAATAATTTGTTTGGTTCTCAGGAACTGACATACCGCCATGATTATTAAAACATTCTAATAATCTAGCATAGTACCCATCTATTGTCTCATTTTCCTGTTGTATGCATTGATTAATGCAAGTCCAGTCTGCTCTAGGTTTCCATTTCTCAGAGATTCGGTCTGTTAGACCCTTCACTCTGTTGTCTTACTCTGCGTCACTATGTGGGAGTGGTCTAAGCTCTGCATTACGAGGATTCCAGGTGCCACAAATCATGTGCCAATCTGGACCTATAATTTGTCTTACTACTTTTTCTACTTCTTCCCCATTCAAGTGGCAACTCAACCTCATGCCTTGTAAATCTTCTAAAAATTTCGTAAAATTAACTTTCGGATGGGGGATTCCCTCAGTAGCCTTCCGGATATCCTCTGGTGTCCATGGTCTATATACTAAGAGTGTTGGGTTTTGCCCTTCCTGTCCTGCCTGAGGATTTTGAACTTTTATAAGTGGGCATATTTCTTCCTCACTCTCATCCTGTAGATTTCTCTCTATTTGATATAATTCTGTGTCCCTATGTGTTTTACGTGTTCAGGACCTAGTCTCAATAGGATCTCTAACAAATGGTTGTGGTCTTGCTGAAACTTCAGGATAATGCGGAGGCGGACCAGCCTGTCCACTCGTTTCATATCCTGAAAAGGGTAAGGGAGGGGGCAAGGGAGGAGGAGGAGGAGCTGTTGCTATTACCAAGTTATTATCCTCTTTGTCTAAAAATAATGTTTTTGAATTTTTCAGCTTCTGCTCTCTACGATTTGCTTCCTCAATCCACCTGTGTGCCTGAGGAATGCCTAATTGGCGTTGCTTTTTTGCCTGACCTCCTGCATCAGATTTAAGCTGTTTAAGGAGTTTAACTAGTGAAGTTTTATCTAGTTTACCATCAAATTCATATTTGTTAACCCATTTCGTATAATACCTAACATTATCGGAACGTTGTGATTGCATGTATTTTGCGTCTTCAGTTAGGGGCGGATCTCGCGATGTTTTAGTGCACTGATTTCCCATGTCAAAGAAAATGTTACGTAACCCTTTTTTATCACGTGATATCAAGTTCTCCACAGTTTATCTAGAATGACTGCCTACCTTATTCTCTTACCCTGATCTAAGACCAAATATACAGTACTTCCTTTTGTCATTGATCTGCAAAACAAATCTTGACAACAATATACTGTAACCTAGTCCCTGATCTAAAACAGAAAAAAGGCAAATTCTTCCTACCTGAGCCTCCGGTATTGAACTGTCCAATGTCCACTCTTCGGCCACAGATCAGAAATTTGCCAGCCTCTTTAAACGACAATTCAGTTGGAGGTCTTTTCACCCAAGAAGAACCGTTTCGGTAACTTCTCCTGCGCAGTATTCGACCACCGGTAGACTCTGATCTGCAGCTGTCTGAAGGAATTTTCCGGTCCGAAGGACCAAACTGTTAAATAAAATCAAGAATTCAATACACAGGAGGCTCAGATTCAAAAGTTTACTAGTGTACACCAGGAGGCAAAAAACGTACAAGTACAGAATTTTGTCTGACATGAAACAGGAAGCACACAATTTTATATAGGTTTAACATTTAAGCTATGCCCACCTTACTGACGTGATATGTCACAGGGCATCTACATCACTTTAGCTTACAGTCTTCTATTCATAAAGCTGTTGATGCTGTATATTTAAAAAAACTTTTCCTCTATATACAATACGGCCTTGCTATCCAGCTGGTCAGACATAATGTCTTTCTGTAAAGTTACTTCTTCAAGGTTTCATATCAGTTCGAATACAATAGTAGATTCAGTCTTTTAATAATCTTCTTTGTTCTCTGTTACACTTTCCTACCAGCTGCGTGCTTATCTCAATGACACATATACAAGGCCAAATCATTCCAACAGGAAAGAGCAGAAGATTTCATTATTTCACACATTTAATTTCCTGACCCAGCAGATAATCACTTGTGAAAAGCATAAACATTAAAACTTGCTAAGCTAGCATTCTGCCAGGGTCGAAGGTCAGCTTTGCTTCAAGCCACACTGCAGTTTCAAAACTACTTACATTTAAACATGAATTAATCCTTACTGTTATATGATTAATAGAATAAAATGCATTATATACTACTTTGCTTTTAAACTAGCATTTCTCATATATTCAAATACACATTTTTCTAACATTATCCATGACAGTGGACATAAGGTATGCATGGCCATATGATACTGTTGATGATGTGATACATTAAAGCTGCAGCTTCAGTAGCTATGCAACATTCCTATTGGTAGTATGAAATAGTAAATATGTTGGATGTCATTCCAGTTAAATTACACAGTTTGATACTTAAATGGAATCTTCTTTAAGAAGCACCTCTTTCTGTGTGACTCTAAATCCATTATCACTGGACAGAGAGTGTTATTAACTTTTAAAAAGTATTAGCACATGGCTCTAGGCATAGCTGCATCTAAGTCGTATACATCCTCACAGAAGAACTTGTCCTACTATAAAATTTAGCATATCAGCTGAGTAATCACATTATAAATGTCTTCGAGTAGAACATTGCTTTCAGGTAACAAATTCTTGCCTTAGGTGCAATGTTCTACAAAGAACAATCTGGGATTCCTTCTCATTTGTTTAATGTATTTTTATGGACAATGTAGAAAAATATTTGCAAGTAAGAAGTCAAGCAGAAAATCACAATTCCTATTAAGGATTCACTTCTACAGCAAAAAGAACCAAATAAACTTAAATGAGAAACATCTATTATTTTGATTTACTGTCATACGTCTGGTATGTGATTTAAGTACATTCTCTATGAAGGTCTTCCAGTACATAACTAGCAGCATTCCTAACATGCACTAAGAACATGAGCATGATTTTCTGCTCTCATCAGTGGCTGAGTTTGAGAGGATTGGTCCAATATACTGATCACAAAAAATAATAGTAGGCATAGACTGCTACATAGCAGGACATTATGAACCCAAGAACGAAACAATAATATTTTGAGAATGGACGATCTGTTCATTACCACTCTGAACATTCTCTAGCAAGGTATTATCTGAAAAATGAGTCTGCACTTCACAGCAGCATATTAATCTGACATGGAGCTTGAACTGTAATGGAGATAACAGCTACCATTATTTTATAGTTGTTAAGCAGTGCATTTGCTGTTCACTGAGTCTAAAATTAAAACAAACAAAACATTAAAAAGAAAGAAAGAAAAAGAAAAAGAAAGAGGTGTGTGTCTGTGTGTGTGTGTGTGTGTGTGTGTGTGTGTGTGTGTGTGTGTGTGTGTGTGTGTGTGTGTGTGTGTGTGTTTATGTCTGTGTGTGTTAGTGTATGAGTGCATGAAAGTGAGAGTGAGATAGATCACGCCATTATTTTGCACTCGCAAAGAGGTGCTTTTGCTGTTTAGTGAGTATAAAATTAAAACAAGTGGAAAATTAAAAAATAGATGTGTGTGTGTGTGTGTGTGTGTGTGTGTGTGTGTGTGTGTGTGTGTGTGTGTGTGTGTGTGTGTGTGTGTGTGACCCCCCACATACACATACACAAGCACACGCATATATTAATATATTCCTTTGATTAAAAGTTTTGATGGTCAAATGTAAAAAAAAGAAGTAAGTGCAGATAAATGAAAATCAGCTAATCACACATACTGGTGTTTTTGTCTGTGCAAGATCTCACTTCAGGAGGAATCAAGGAATTTGCCCTTTCCCAATCTATACTTAGCAGGGGGATGGTGAGAGTCTAGTGGGCCTGCTCCTCAGTTAATGACAACTGATATCTTATCCGCAAGCTTTGAGCAGTTTCCTTTCTAACAAATGCTGTTTTTGAGCATGGGGGGTGTGGGGGCAAAGCACCCCACATGGAGGACGTGGGGGGGCACAGCTCCCCTCTTTGATCAGCTTTGTTTTGCTCTATTTTGGTTCAATATCATGGTGGCCAAGTGGTTCCTTTCACAGGGAAAGGAATTTGGCAGTCCATGCATTTGTTATAAAGGGGTTTCGTTGGAATGAGCTTGGGGAATTTGGATTCATTTAAACATACTTTCATTTAAATGAAGTAGATCCATATACATATTTACACACATTCTATTTAGCCTTTTGGAGAACTGGCTGTATGAGAAAGACATGTTGAAAGCTGTATGCCTCTCCCAGGTCCATATTCTAATTCTGCAATAGGCTATGAGAGGGCTGTTGTACCCTATTTTACCAGGGTCTTTAAGCAAGCTCCTACTTACCTCTTAGTTGATCCTTCACTTGAAAACTTTGCTGTCTAATATCATTCTTACAGACTCTTAACTCTGTTGAACACTCCCCTTCACAAGGCAGAGGTAACAGTACATACCATTTTTTCAAACCAATATGTTACAACCAACCCGTTACAGCAGAAAACTATGGCTATCAGACTTAGCATGATGGGCTCAAGAACATGAGTAACTCATTACCATTCTGACTGGATTGGCCATGTCCATATTCACTGTAAACTGGAAGGGATAATGTCCGTCAGCACAGTTTAGTATTAACAACCATATACATGCTTAGCCACAGTAAAGGGTCACACTCATTTGCCAAGCTGAAATGCCTTCCCAGTAAGTAATACTTCAAAACACAGAATACTCACTTTATTACAAGACACTGTCTGTCCACATGTGATTATGTGCTTGATTCACCAGCACTTAGGTTTTTTTTTTTACAGTTAGAAGTCATTAACAGATTTAGAACACAGCTACCTTTTTTATTTCATTAATGTTTTGTCTGCATCAAGAGGTCAATGCAGCTAGGCAGCAGTTTTCATCTTCATGAGATCTATCAAAGGATATGCAATATTTACAAAATTAAGTGTACATTATTTGTGCTACCTAACTAGTCCAAGAAAAGCCTTCACCCATCTTTTAGGGGATACACAGGTCAGATTTTTACTAGCTGTAATCTTACCACTCTAATTCCTATGAGGAATTGTAAGTGCTTGGCTTTTACCATAAACAGTTTACTTTCCTTAGCATTTACAGATAAGCAAGTCTGTCTGATGGATTTTAATGAGACTGTACTGTTGGTAAGTAAGACTCCCACTCGTTTGAATGAATGTCTGTGCTATCTACATAAGTCATAGTGGCATATTGAGAGTGAGGTCTTAGTATTTTATCCATCAGCTTCTGGAAAGTACTTGGAGCTCCACATAGGCCAAATGGTTGCACTACATAAAGAAACAGACCATCAGTTGTGCGGAAAATACTGTTTTATTTTTAAAGGTAATTCGTATCTGCCAATATCCCTTTGTCAAGTCAATTGTCATCAAGAATCTGGCCTTTCTTGAGTTTTCTATCGACTCAGCAGTTCTGGGATTGGGATAGCTAACAAAGTTTGAAATGCTGTTAAATTTTACAAACTCATTACAGAATCCAATATTCCCATCATGTTTAAAATTTAGATCTGTTAGTCTGATCCATTCATTTTGTGATTTTTCTATCATTTCTAGCTTGAGTATAATTTGAACTTGTCCAACTATGATCCTCTGTTAAATCACAGTGTAACCTTGACTCCAGGTTTTGTCGCTATAGTCAGTTCAATCAATTAAGCTTTCCCAGGCATCTCTGAAGATACGCTTTTGCTTCTTAATAGAGACGATAGTATTTCACAGTAATGCCAAACATTCCAATAACTGCACTTCAGATAAAGATCTATTGTCTGTCCTTTATAAACTTGCAAGTTTGCCACTGACCATTCCACTCCTTCCATGGCGGTATTAAATTAATGTAATAGATTTACTCGATTTTGTTTTTGACTGTCTCATCTTGTAGTTTATTTTATTTATTCTTTCAGTCAATTCAGATGATGGTCCTTGCCCTTTAGTCATTAGCAATAATACCTAGTCTCCTGGCTTAAATTCTCAGAGTTGAGTATTTTTATTGTAAACTCAGTGAAGTATTTCTTGAGATTTTTATATGCGATCCTTCATTTTGGGTACAGCCAGCTTTAATTTGTCTTGTGAACTAATGCAATGTTGTATCGTACTTTCATGTGCTTTGAGGTATTCTCTAAGTTTTAAAGCAATGACATAACTTATGTTGATAGAAACGAAGTTCCACGATCAGTAAATACCAAACTGGCAAACAGCAGTATCAGCTGTCTAACAAGAGCCATCAAATTAGCTTTGTATAATGGCATTGCATCTTGAAACATTGTAACATAGTCCTTTATTATACATTCATGAGAGCCATCAGATTAGTTGTGTGTAATGGCACTGCTTCTTCAAACATTGTAACAAAGTACTTTATTATACATTCATGAGTTTGAGTTCAGGAATACAAAGTTCCAACCCAATGGCCTTCAAAGAACACAGACTCCTTAACATTAGGATTGAACAAGTCTTTTCTCACCTAATTATCCAGGTTTTTCTTGGAAAGTACAAGATGTTTGAATTATGGATAAAAAGAGGATGCTCATTACAAAATACAAATAGATATTGAATGCTAGATGAGCTTCTTAACTTAGATTTATTATAATTTATGAATAATCGTACATTGTTATGTCAAAACGTTTTGTTTATTATTGACGATGTATAAATGAAATGGTACTCTTAGCTCTTTATTTTTTACTGCTAATATCAACTTGTCTCTGTAATATAAGTCTAAATTTGTCATCGTAGCTCAAGCTGGGAAGTGATTTAATAGTTTTTGAACTTTCTGTATAATGATTCCAATTGATTTAGTTGACCAGGTGTTTAAATACAAAATGAGCAAGTATTTTCCAAGACAAGTCAAATAAATGTTCTGCATAAATTAGCCATACAACAAACATCCGTAAAAGAGTTGTTGTCTAATAATATTCCCATTGTCTTATGACCATGTTTGCAATGATGTTTATGAGTTTATTGTAGGACAGATTATTTATAATACTTATATCAAAGTCCTTATAATGAAACATATCTTCTGTCTGATTCACTTTGCCAAAATATATGATTTTACATTTGTCAGTACTGAAAGTGATTCCTATATCCATTGCCGTTCTGCACCTTTAGATTTGATAGACTGTGTTACTAAATATAGTGAAACTGATACTGTACTCCTCTACATTTGTATAAGTTGAATAGCATTGGTCCAGGGATAGAACCTTGTAAAACCCTTAAATATACACACATAGTATCTGAAGGGCATACCTGTATAACTAATGCTTGTGATCCCAAGTCAGTCATCTCGTTGTCCATTGAATAAGATATTACTTATATCCAGTGTTTGCTAATATTCTGTATATCAAATCATGAGAAAGAGAGTCAGATGCTTAGGGTAAGTCAAGAAACAGTATTCTACATGTTGTTTAAATCTTTAAGCAAGCATTATCTGATCATAAAATTCAACTATGTTAGTTAGTGTGGATCTTCCTCTAATAAATCCATGTTGATATGCATCTATGCCTTCATTTTTTTGTAATTTTATGGCATCATATCAATCAAGCATCTTTCAAGGCAGTTTCCCAAAATGTGATTAGGACTGACAAGCTTATAATTAACAACATCTTTTGGGTTACCCTTTTTGAAAATTGGTTATGTGTGGCCTTTTCTATATTTGTGGCATGGTCCCTGTCCTTAGTAAGATATTAAAATAATGGTTAATATGTCAGATAAATCAGTGGCTACATTTATTAACAAAATTGCTGCAGTTTTGTTTATTCTCTTTAAGGCTTTGATGACACTACATATGGTAATAACTGGATGTGCCTCACACAGGCATGTAGAATGATGTAAAATGTTATTTGCACTTTTGGAACAATCTTTTCCTACAGTGGTGAAGAAATTATTGAGCTCATTAGTTATCCTTTTCAAATCGGTCAGTTTATGATTTCTTGCTTTTAGGTACATGATTGGGTTTCATAATATTCTTTAAAAATTAAAATAATAGTGGTATTCCTTTTTATTATCTGTATTTGCTAACATGATTTATTATTATTTTTTGTTTGATTAATTATTTAAATCCTTTGTCATTTTATTTTATTTCTTGCTGCAGGGAACTACTTCTATATTTAAAACAATCTACTATTTTATATGTATATGGATGTACTTCAAAACATCAAAGTATAAAAATGTCAACTGGCTAAATATTGATCCTAAAAGACTGAAAGCCAAAATGCAGAAAAAAAAAATTACATTTTTTAGGGATGCAAGCACCCTGCATCCCCCAGACCTCCTGTTGATTATATATGCCAACTTCAAGTTTGCTCTACTGTGAGGAAATGGCAAATTCCTTAATCAATACTATTTACAATCTTGAACAAACTTAACAGTGGCAGAAGCAATCAAATGAAACATCCTCAGTGATCTGAACATAATTCAGTAATCCATAATTATAGAGTGTGTGTATATATATATATATATATATATATATATATATATATATATATACTTTTTTGTCTTTTTATGTGAAATGCTATTGTGTCATGGTCTGATTTGCCCACCGTGGGGCATACTTTAATACTGCTAACTAGATTCTCTGTATTTGTTGCAACAAAATCTAACAAATTGTTTTTCCTTTCACAAGCTGAGTGAGGCCATGAAGGGATATAATATATATAATATCTATAAAGTCTTGTGCATATTCAAATTCAACAGTACATTTAGACCACTTTATTTTGTGATAATTGAAGTCCCCTAAAAATAAGATGTTTCTGTGATTAAGAATCTTGTCTAAATACTGTAAATATCTAGTAAAGTCTGAAACTGGACTGTGATAACATGTTATTAATTGTATATTGTAGGACGTAAGATGTCAACATTAAATAATTCTATTTGTCTAATGACATTAGATTAGAGAGTATTTGCATATTAATTAATAATCATAACACCCCCATCCCTCATTGTGGCCTAAGACATTCATATTTTTTTTACCCAGGGAAAATTACATCCAAAGAATTATGCTCTTCTTGAGTTATATCATTTTCAGCTCAGTATGCTTATTGGTGATATATGCTAATAAATACATAAAAAATATAAGATTTGGAAAACAGTATGAATACAGCATATGGTGACTAAAACTGTCAATTCATTTAAGGACCTAGGTATATAGGTAGATTCAGCTTTGAATTTTTCTAATCATATCAACAAATTGGTTAATGATAGTTATAGAACTATAGGTTGTATAAAATATTTAAAAGTCTAGGAAATCAGAAATGATGAAATAATTGTGTGTAAGGTAAATCCAGTCTAGAGTATGGAATAGCAATATGTAAAACTTATAAGAAAATAAGCATGAGTAAATTTGAAGATGTACGCTGGAAAATATGCCAAGGGTGTCAATGGATGTGAAAATCTAAGGTATTATGAAAGAATTAAATATCTGAGCTTATACAATGTTTTATACAGATATGTATGAGAAGACCTTATTCAACTATACAGGGCATTTAGAGACAACTGACTCCAGGAATATTTGGGGTTATCAAAAAAGTAGTAAAGAATCATCAGACAATCTATTGAAAAAGCGCCACTAGACAAACTTTGAAAACTGCCGGTTTTATTTTTAAACACTGAAATAAGAACACGTTTTTCGTCCCACCTAAATGTAGGACTTCTTCAGAAATAAAACACTCTGTGAACTTCAAAGACTTGTATTTATACTATTCACGCCCAAATTTGAATACTGATATATCATTAAAATTTAAAGAAACATACCTGAATATCAATACTATTTTAAATACTAAAAATTGTTCACACATTATTTCACACTCTTTCTCTCTAGGTGTACATCCATTAATGATTACAATTTCAGTTTTCCTTAAACATACAACTTTCCTTAAAAAACATCTTTTCTTAAAAAAATGTGTGTCTCTTCTTTATATTATAAATGCAGCTTCTTAAAGATGACATACACTGACATGAACTAAACATAAACATAAATTATACCTGATTACATCACTGAAAACTGTACAATCTTCAATGTTCATGCCAGCCTAAATATTTAACTAATTCTATCTGTCTCATCCATATCATACAGCTTTGATTCAAAAACCAAGGAAGATTTTTTTAGGAAGTGAAGTTGAAACATATAATATAAAATTCATTAATGCAGTATTACTACACCTCCTCAGTTAAATATCTCATACCTCACTTGATTCTTCCAAAACCTACTACCAATCTTTTTCTATACTTTACTTATTTTTAGTGTTTATTACATATTTTGCCTATTAAATATATATATATATATATATATATATATATATATATATATATATATATATTGAAAATTAAAATAACTGGTTTCAATATATAAATATATGAATATATAAATGAATATAAATAAACCTATGCCATTATTGTATATTGTATTTTATGTTGAAACCATATATATATATATATATATATATATATATATATATATATATATATATATATGAATAACAAAGATGTTCATATGATGCCTTATATAAATGAAATGTTTATACAGATTAAAAAACATTAATTTATGAAAATATATGAAAATATATATATATATATATATATATATATATATATATATATATATATATCTTTTCCAATATTATATTTTAATAAATTATATTTTATGCGAATTATATTTTATACAAATAGATGTAAAAATTTGTTTTTCATAAAAAGGTTACTGCCAAATAACATCAAATGCCCTACATTGTGTGTTATCTTTCTAAACTTCTCAATTTTAGTAAACAACTGATCGAGCATTTATCATTCAAACCTGGGTACATATGTGCATTTAATCTAATTTGCCAAAATAATTCCATTTTCTCTAACAATAACCCATAGGGCCCACCTCTTTCATCTTGTATAATCTGATGAATGATTTTAAATTTAAACTTATGATCAGGATGGGCCTCATATGTTTCGCTAATGCATTCTCCTCTTTTTTCTGAGTTATACTTCTCAAATGTTCAGATATTCTATCCCTGAACCTCTGCTCTGTTTTTCCTATATAAAAAGAAGGACATGCTTGGCATTTTGCAACATATACTACCCCCCGAGTGTTACAGTTAAATTTCCCTTTTAAATTAATCTGAAAACCATTAATATCTATTTTACTACCCACATCTATACTATGACAGTAAGACCAAGATCCACATTGCGACATACCTATACGTCTATAGGTGATAGTCCTCTGTCTTTGAAACAAGTTTTTGAAACTAATACCTTTCCTCCAAACAATTTTAGGCATAAATTTTAATTTTGAGCTTAACGCCACATCCTCTTTTAACAGTGACCAATTCTTGATGATTATTTCCTTAATTTGTGCATAGTCTGATGAAAAATTCATAATACATGCCAACTTAAAATCATTTGGTTGGTTATGTATTATGCCAATATTTTTTTCTAAGCTATGCATAGTTCTGTGTTGGTTGAACTGAGTAACTACTTGTGGCTTTAAAATTGGTTCATAAAATCCACTCAATCTTTTAGATGTTACTTCTTGTATAAGCTCTTCTATCATTATGAGCGGATAGGCCCTATTCTAAAACATTTGCTTTAAAACCAAACATTCCTCTTTACATTTTTCATTCGTCGTAATTATTCTTGCTGCCCTCACTAATTGACCTTTTAATACCAATCATTTTTGGTATATTGGATGGGCGCTTGTAAAATGTAAAAATTTATTGGAATATGTTGGTTTCCTATGTAATGTAGCTTCATAGTGCTTCCCTGCTACATTTTTTTGTTAAATTTACATCCAAAAAGACTATAGATATAGTCTGGAATGTATGGGTAAATCTCATAAAATCTGTTGTGTCATTCATCATTGCTGAAAATGTACATATTTTCCCAATAGGACAAGACCAAATTAGCATAACTGGAGCTGCATGGCGAGCCCATTGCCACTCCTTTCTTTTGTATATAAAACTGTTTGTCGAAAAATATGAAATTATATGATATAATTATGTCTAAAATGTCTTGTACTAAAGACATTTCAGCTTCAGAAGCATTTTTCTGTTGCATTCTTGCTATCACCCATTCTATTCCCTGTTGTTGTGGAATACAGGTGTATAACTCTCTTACATCTATTGTTAAAAAATTAAATTGTTCATTATACATGAGATTATTCAGACTACTCAGGAATGCCCAGGAATCTTTTAGAATCCATTGTTCATTTGAAACATATTTTTTCAATATAGAGTCTACAAATTTAGCACAAGCATATGTTGACGAATTCCTTCCATCCACTATTGGTCTCAGGGGGGGATTTTCAAGATTTTTATGAATTTTCAGGACTCCAAACATATATGGTACTCTAGGAGCCAATATCATCAGATAATTGAACGTATGTAAATCAATTCTGGCTTCAATGAAAAGCTCTTTAAGAAAACTCTTAATAAATTGGTTGGCTTTATTATATTCATTCAATGAAGCTGGCTGATACATCTCACCTTCTAAAATGTTCCTAACATGATTTTCATAATCTATCGTATCCATAAAAAACAAACCTCACCCCTTATCTGGATTCATGATCCTAATATTTGCAGACAATAAGCATTCTAGATCTGACCTTTCTTCATGATTTAAATTGTAATTAAAATTTGACCTATTAGTGCTTAATTTTCTTAGGTCTAACTCACAAACCTTTTCAAATATATAAAGTGAGTTATGCAATGGTGGGTTATAGCTACTTGCCACTTTAAACTCAATGTTGTTCATTGGTTAATTTTCTTAGGTCTAACTCACAAACCTTTTCAAATATATAAAGTTAGTTATGCAACAGTGGGTTATAGCTATTTGCCACTTTAAACTCAATGTTGTTCATTGGTTGATTTCCTAATAGATAATTCAGATTTAATTTTCTTACAAAAATTTTCACATCACAAATGAACTCTGCTAACTTTATTTTACAGGATGGAACAAAGGTTAACCCCTTTGAAAGGATATCTGCCAATTGTTCTGAAACATGGAAGGAAGAATAATTAAATATTGTAAAATCCCCTTTCCTGTTTTTAATAAGTTTAGGTAAATCATTATCGTTAATATCCATGTTCATCTCTTGTTGTTCCAGTTTTTCTTCCTGTTCCATTGTTTTCTTTGATTCCTCTTTCGAAAACCCTGATTATTGGCAGGCTTCCTCCATTATTGTTAGTTGCCAGATCATTGTTGTTACGTTCCCTTATTCTCTCACTTCTCCTCAACTGCTCATTGTCCATAACTTCAATAACAGTTTGTTATGGAGGGGCGATGATTGTGTCAAATTGATGAAAATAACATTATTATCACTGTTAATTTGCCCATTATGTTCCAATGCCATATTGATTGTTGGACCTTGTCTGTGATGGTGGGGGTGGGGGTATGCTGTACCCTTGGTATATTGCAAGCGATCCCTCTCCAATTTTTTGATTTTGGTTTGTCTCATCTTCTCCATATGTTATTCAATGCTTTGAAAACAATGTGCATACTCATATTTATACCTAACAAAGTCATCATGCTGCTTGATGGATACATCTATTTTCTCAATTTTGTCCCTCAATTCATTGGCCATGATGGTATAATGTTTTATCATCATTTGCATTAATTGTAAACCTTGTTGATTAAATATTTTGATAAGATCCTGATGAAACTCAGACCCTGCTACCAACCCCGTAGGGTATCGCCATGTTCTTAAACCCTTCGGCAGTATTTCCGCTCTGATACATTCCTGGAAATATTCAATTTCCAAGTTTAATTTTTTGTATTTTAACATAAAGGCATCTAAATCATTCAACAAGATTGATACAATTATTTTCTGTCCACTCTCTTCTAGTTCTCTAGATTTTAAATTGTTGAGTCTGTTCAGACAATCTATGTTGAAGGTTTATTTGGTTCTCTGAGTGAATATCTGATGTATAGAATAGACTTACCAAAATATATTAAAGCAAGCACTAGTTCAGATATTTTAAGAACAACGTGGACACTTACTATGGGAATAACTATTATATTGGCAGGGTAGAAGGGCTGTATTGCCTTGCCTGAAATATGTGCATGTATGTAACAGTCATTACCAAGTATCCCTGTATTTCCAATTCATTGGATGTTACAAAAGTAATCCTTTAAAAAAATAATGAGCTGTATTACCTCTAGTTACTGTATGTGCAAGTCTACTAGAAAGGCTTGATATTTACTCTGATATTTTATCAATCAAGAAACTTACTCTATAGTAACTTAAATGTTTCCCAGTGTTGTTATTTCAATATTATAGGCTAGGCTAAATGGCCATAGTCATGTATTGAAACTACATATCTTAGTGAAAGAAAATCTTTATATCCGAAGATGAAACTATCTAACTAAAGGGGACTTGTATGTGACTGATTTCCAAAAAGCACAGAATTTGCAAAACAGTCTGTTTCATATATTTTAGGGTAATATCACAGATGTCATTTGTCTCTGGATGTATGATTATATTACTATACTTTATTTACCCATTTGATGTTTTTTTTTTTTATTATTTCTAGTATGGTGGGAACCTGAAATGATTCTAGACTCAAAATAGAGGAAACTGTAGTGCTTATTTATTTTAATTATATGATGCAGAATTGCATAGGATTTAGTGTGAATACTTAATTCCTAATATACACCTGATCTCATATATAAAATATCTTTCATATACATGAAAGGTATTCTGAATAAGACACAAATAATTTTTCTGTGCTTTTGTATAATAGGTGTGCCTAAAAAATAAATGTTAATGAGATCTATATAATTGTTAACATCTGTATAGTTAGGTGAGTATTCAAAACAAATCCTAAATATTTACTTATGTATATCTAGCACAATTAGATATCAAGCAATATCCATTCATTGAGTTTGCAAGATGACATCTATGTGCTAAATATGAAAGAAAATCCACCAAATACTCAGACTCTGTATTTGGTACTATACTAAAAATCAGAACCTACTTTATCATCACCCTAATTTCAAATTACTATTTTTGGTGTATACATTTTAAATATCCAACTCAAAGTTACATCAGACTGAAAGTATATAATAAATACGTTTATGATTATTAGGAGGCAGGTAATTAAGAAAAACTACAATACCAACTCTAATTCTGTGTTACTGATCTTAAGAATTAGCCGTGTTACAATTTTGTGGCAAATGGCTCCTAAAATACCAGAATACCAGTCTTCCAGTATCATTCCAAAAGGTACAAATCACATCCTGGCACCTTAGTGTCAATGTGAAACTTAAGCATCTACTTGTTTCGAATTTACTTGAGAGAGGATGCTTCTTGAAAAGGATGATTTCCTTATTTGTTACAACAGCCATCATTCAGCCAAAAATATACTATGCCACCAGGAAATTAATTAAAAAGGACAAATATGTGTTCCCTGAGTTTTT
The DNA here is from genome assembly GCF_019279795.1 of Protopterus annectens. Lineage (NCBI taxonomy): Eukaryota > Metazoa > Chordata > Ceratodontiformes > Protopteridae > Protopterus > Protopterus annectens. The sequence continues at coordinate 580,321,851 of NC_056744.1, read as the reverse complement.
AAGAAGACTTGGAAGAACATAATAGATGAATAAATAAACATATGCCCCCTTAGAGTCCTTATAAGGAAGTGAGGCGAGATACAGTATAAAATAAAATAAAATATCTGCTTTTTGAAGGAAATTGATTCCCCTAATAACTGTAACAGCAGTATGTCAGACAAAAACATACCGTGTTAGCACCAGAATGGAAGCCAATGATATATATTGCTGGACAAAGCTACACAATATCCATAGTGTTATGCCTAGATGGCAGCTGCATAAGAGACATTGGCATCAGTGGGTTGTTAAATCCACAATGAGGTACAGTTTTCTGTCATTATAAGCAAGAAGCACAGAAGTATTCTTGGTCTTTTATTATACCTGCCCATTTAAATCTGACTTGTACTCCTGCCATAGTTTTTCCCATTACCAAGTGACCTTGTAATACACAATGTGGCTTGCTTTATTACTAGTGTCCTGTAATGTTTTGGCACAAGTAGTTGGTGTAGAATATCTTCTTAAATTTACCTTAATATATAAAATAGGTCCCTTTTTTAATCAAAATGAAGGTAAAATGGATATTGGGAATGTCCTTCCCCATAACATTGGTTATATTGTCTCCTTTCCTACTGAAAGTGGTATCCTCCCATTATGCCTTTTTAAAGTTTATGTGACTTACTTGTAAATTCACTTACTTACGGTCACTTTCTTGAGTAACTTGCCTCATTGTGGACATTGCGATGTTGCCCATGTCTTTTGCTACAGATGGGTATTTCTAGACAACAATCACATACTGCTTTACTTTCTCTATCTGTACATGCCTGCTGAATTCTATTCCCTCTTTCATTTTCTTCTCCCCTGCTTTGTGTAAGTAGATCCTAACCACTCAGTGTTTCCCTTGACTATGTTGCCCACCTCTCTCTACAAACTGGAAGTCAGAATACATTTATTTTCACCCTTTTCTTTTCCTTACTTGCAGGTACCTGTTGTTTAGAATCTGGCTTTACATGACTTTTCTGCTTGACACTAACAGAAATTGGTTCAGAAATTTGACTTTTCATACAAACCTCACTTTTTGTACACAATCTGTTCTGAAAGTCCACACTTACATACCCTTCTTCCTTTACTTTTGATTCAGTTTGTTTGCAAATTCTTCTTTTAAGTCTCTGTGCCATCTTCTGCCTTGTACTGTTACAAATTTCAGGCTCTCCTAGCAACTTACCTTCCATTCCTGTACAGACATCTCATACAGTATTGGGTTTCTATTCTCTGTCATTGAGGCTACTTCTTGCTATTAGACAAATGCCTTGTTATGGCCCAGCCATAACCAAATTTTACCTCCTTTTATAGCTTTAAAATACAGAGTTGATATTGTCAGCCCATGCTTTTAACAAACAGAAATGTTTTAGCCTTCCTTGTTTCCTGAAAACAGGTCAGGAACCAGAAGAAATGTCCGAGGCTTTTTCAAACAGCTTTATGTTGTATCAAGATGAATGATTTCATCGCAAGACTTCCTCAGATTTGTCAGCTGAAATGTCTGGAATTTTGTTTGGTCTACTTGACCCCAATTTTATCATACAAATACTCCTGTTTATATTTTGCTATTTCCCAACTTCAATCTAACATGTATCACCATTCCCAACAACCTTTTTCCCTCCAGTACTGCTTTGCACTACATTTATTCATACTCAGCACTCCCCTAACAGCACTTATCTGTTATTCTACATTTCAGCTTCTACTTCCCCCAAATAAACCCTCACTACTTCTTGTGTTAAATGAATCATACTCCTTCCCTTTAAATCCCACTAAGTCTCACATTTCAGAAACATAAGAAAAGTTACCAGGGCACTCTAACTCTCTTCTTTCATAGAAAATACTTCCTTCTATCTACCTTTGACCAGCTGTGAGACTCCAGCATCACCACTAAAAATCCTACAGCCCTGCACCTTCTTCCTTCCTTCTCATTTCCTACTTCCCCACTACCTGCTAGCAATAAAAAACAGATCATTTTACCTAATTATGCTACTCCTCATCTTATTCTCTACTCTTCTCCAGCTACTGAGCCATCTTACATCCTACCATGACTTAATAATAGCTCCCAGCATCTCTCCAACTCTGTCCCATGCACCTATTCATACTTCCCTAGACTTTCTAACATTGCAGCAATATATATATTGACATTCCTCCCCTTCACCTCAAATATAAACTGATTAACTCAATTTCCACTCAAAAGAAAATAAAATTTAATGGAAAAATACTCTCCTAATCTTGACCCCACTTATCACAACTATCAAAACAATTTTCGTCCACAAACTATTTTAACCCCAGAACAGTCAACCCCCCCCCCCACCCCAGTGTTCTAACTTTTAAAACCATAATTATTAGAAGCATAAGAAATAAAACTACTGAACTAAATGTCTGGATCTCTCAACACAAGCCTGATATTCTCACTGTAACTGAAATGTAACTTAAGTCCAGAATAAATAACTATGAAATTAGAGCCCCCTGCCTGTAATATCATCCATAGTGACCATATATCATCCATATTGACCATATAAAGAGGAAAAATTCTCAACAACTACTACATTTCCCCCTACAATAAGCCAATACAAAAATTCAGTTCAGCAGAGTTTCTTATCACTTTCCTGAAAATAAACAAATATCTATTACTGTCATATACATCGCTCCTGACAACAATACAGCTACACTGGATGATATCCTACATTGGATATCCATAACAATTCCACAAGAAAAGATGTTACTAGTTGATTTCACTATCACTGTGTTGAACATAACATCTAACTTCTCTATATCTAACTCCTCTATATCTAACATGAACTAACATGGTTTCCCACAACTAATTAAGAACTGCACACATTATACCAAAACATCAAATTCCTTGTTAGACTGAATCCTTTTATCAGACCCTAGCAAATTCACCACCACAGGTACAATATCAGCCTATCTCAGTGACCGTTTCCCAATCCATATAACCAGACATCTCACAAGTCCAGAAGTATTCATTTCTCCCTAACATCTATTAACTGAAACATTCTAAAAATCCTCTCCTTAGATGATGCTGTAAATGAATTCAATACAACTTTCCAAATATAGTTAATACGCGTACACCTCCTAGAAGGAATAGACTAAAAACAAATAATGCAATCTGGCTTTCCAGAAAGAAGAGAATGTCAATGCAGGATTGAGAAAAAGCATGGAAATAATGGCAAAATATAAAACACCAGAATACCTCAAAAATCTTCAGATTGCTCCACAACTGTATGTTAAAAGTAAAAAAAAAATAATAATATAAAATGAAATAAAAAATAAAAAACTACAATAGAACAATCCTAAAAAATTGTGGTCAGCCATTACATAAATATTACATCCCAGCCAAAAATGTAACCTTAACCCCTCTCCCAATAACTCATGCCTCAAACCTGCAATAGAATTTAAGTCTTATTTCATAGATAATATAGCATCCCTAACCAAGGATTCCCCAGCATCCAATACCAACCTTACATAACAGTCAAATACCGCCACATCCACCTTTACCTTCAAATCTGCACCCGCATCCTTTATAAAACTACTCTTAAATAAACTCAAACCCTTCACCTAATAACTTTTTTTAAGTGAGTACTTTAAAATAGCAGCCAGTATAATTGCATATCCTTTCTGTATCCTTATAAATAAGACATGCCAGGAATCCCATGTTCCCTCTCTCAGGAAAAAAAAATTACACATTATCCCTGTACACAAAGGAGGAAATTCAGCAGACATTAATAACTTTAGACCTACAGCAATTGTATCCTTCCTCCAGAATATTAAAAAATGCATTCAAACACAGATTGCTGAACTATCTCCTGCAGGAAGAACACCTCTCCCCCACACAACATGGCTTTCACCCCCCATAGTATTAACACTGCACTTCTAACCTTCACATATACTGTCACTAAAGCTAGAGATAATGGCAAACTAGTCTCCTCCTTATTTCTAGACTTATCTAAAGCCTTTGACACAGTTTGCCTTAGCAAACGTATACTTGAAATGTCCTCACTACATCCAGCTCAGTCCACCCATCTATGGTTCAAAAGCTATCGGTCCAGTAGGTATCAGTCAGTAACATGGCACTCTGTTGTCTATCCATACCTCCTAGTCACCACTGTTGCTCCCTTCCTCTTTAACATTCTCAATAACACTTTCCTTACATCGACACAACAGGCCTCCCTAACACAATACACAGATAACTCCACATTCATAAGCACATCTGACACTCTGGCACATCTAAAAAAAAAATTACTCAGGAAGATTTAATTGCCGCTGAAACATGGTTTTGTAACTCACAGCTCATACTCAACCCCCACCCCCACCAAAGAAATACTTTCTCTTCAAATCCCTCTGTCACAAAAAAATAAATAAATTTAAAACCCTTTCTCTTAATAATGCAACTACTGAAGTCACTTCTCATAGCAAATTATTAGGGATGACAGTGGATAATAATCTTAAATTTTACCTACATTACAAAATTGAATAAAAAGCTTACCAAAAACTAGAAATGCTTTATAGAGCCAAAAACTCTCACCGACGCAGCTAAAATTACACTTGCCACTACTTACCTCCTCCCTTCACTGCTTTATGGTGCTTCCATTCTTCATAACCTCCAGGCATCACAAAAATTAAAACTTGAACACTGCTATAATAAAGTAGCTAAATCTGCAGCAAACACTCACCACTGTACAGCATTAAGAAGCCTAAACTGTTTATAACTACCCAGTCAACTAACATATGCACAGTTTCTCATCACCTATAAAATTGTCCAGCACTATATACCATTCTACACAACTATATTGATCATAATCAGTCATTATGAGCCAATAACCAAAAACTCCTAATGATCCACTAACCTGTCAGATCTGTTAGGCATGGCCTGTACTCATACCATGTTGCTGAGGCTTGGAAATCCTTACCTGTAGCCATCAGGTAAATGCCTTCTCTCCAGTCTTTTAAAACTGTCCTGAAACACTTCCTAGCCAAAATCTGGCTCTGTTCTTTATCAACCCCAGTATAAATTATTTCCCTAAATATGAAAAAGTACCTCTCCATTCCTTACACCTCCTTACTCTCCCTTATTAACTCACTGTCTTACTATAATCAGTTTATCCCCTAACTCTCTTTCTAAATATGCCATAACCCTGTATTTTTTCTCTCACTGCATATTACAATTCCTGTTTATACTATACTAACTTAAGTTTAATTTTTCTATAAACTGGCTAAAGTTTCTCTAAATATTACATTATTGTCATATAAGTTGCATCTGTTCTTAACCGATAATCTGGTATATTTATTTAATTTTATAGTGGACTAATATTATTGATGTTTAAGTCATTGAAGAGCTACCATTTAAATGTCTGTTTCCTTTTGATTTTAAATGTTGAACACAGTCAGTTGCTTCACTGATCTGCTTAATCAAAATGCAAGGTGACATCTAAGGGTTGTAATTTATAAATCTTAATATGAAGAGAAGTAATATAGGTATTTCAGGGTTAACTATATTTGCTTTGAATCCCACAAAAATTATAATCCACCCTTTGAATCCCTGCAGGCATTTCTGCTCACATGAGATAAAATAAATTCTGTAAGGGTAAGACTATAAGCTTGGCATGAAACATATGTGCATATGTCTTATTATAGGTGAAAATCAACTGCAAAAAATTCAGGTAGATTTTCACCACAGGTTACTTTGTAATGTGATTTCTAACAAATGTACCATATTCAAACAGAGAGAGGAAAAATATCTCATAAATGAAATACTATGGTTTTAGAGAATGACTGGATGCAAACACATGAAAGAGCATATGCTGGCAGTGCATGTAAAAGATGACTTTCTAAAGAATATATGATTCGTAACTAGTATGTCAGTAAACAACAGAAATCTGGAAAATGCCCATCTTTACACATTTCAAACTGTATTTTGTGAAACTTTCGGAGCTAGATAAGTAGAAAAATTATCGGGTCTGCTTTATTCCCGTGAAAGCTGAATTGCTCAAATACAACTCACGCGAACCATAATGAGCAACACGCTAATACATCGAATGCACTAAACTGCGAAATTTGAAATCTCGATCTCAAATAGTTGGCCAACCCCACCGCCCGCAACATACTACCTACCGAAACACAGTAAAAAACAGCACATACACACACTAATCAAAACCCTACTTCTAATCCTAAAGTAAAGCACCAAAACCCTACTTCTAACCCTACACTAAACCCTACATACACAACTATCTATGCACTATCCTTAACCCCTCCCTAACCCTAAGGTTTGTAACTACCACACACTTACCCTACTGAGCTATACCTAAACAAACTAAATATTCCACACACATACACTTAACAAAATCCTACACCAAACCTTACATACATTACCTATCTATGCACTTACCTTAACCTGCACCCTAACCCTAAGGTCTGTAACTATCGTACACTTACCTTATGGGGCTATTCCGCAGACAGGCCAACTATGCAAATTTGATATTTCCATTTTTGCGGTTTAGCGCATTTGATATACTGATGTTTTGCTCGTTATGTGTTACACAAATTGTATTCGAGCGATTTGGCTTTTGCAGGAATAAAGTAGACCCAAATTATCTGTAGATGGAACATCTGGTACATGAAAAAGTATATCCACTCTCTCAGTTATGTCAGCGACAGAAAAGGTGACCTCATTACAAGCATGATCTGGGACATTAATCATTTAGGATATATTTTCAGTGTTTATTTTAAGGAAAACTTAATATGGACTTTAAAATGAAGTCCTGCCAACTTCAATATTATAAATACAGATATATAATTGAAACAGAACAAGTCTTCAAGGCTGTTTATAAGCAAACACAATCTGGCATGTTAATGTGGTTACAAAGGGGGAAGAAACTGTAATTGTGTGCACATATGCATGTGTGTGTGTGTGTGTGTGTGTGTGTGTGTGTGTGTGTGTGTGTGTGTGTGTGTGTGTGAGAGAGAGAGAGAGAGAGAGAGAGAGAGAGAGAGAGAAAGAGAGAGGGGGCCAGAGAGAGAAAGTATAGAAAGAAATAATGAGAAATATTGTTTGCTCTTAATATGATAACTAGATTAGGAACATACTAGAATATGCTGCTAACTGAAGCAAATAAAAAAAAACAGTGTTATTGCGATTATTAGCTGATAATGCCAGTTGACAATGCCAGCTTCTGTGGAAAGGCCTGAAGAAGTCTGAAAATGACCAGTACTCAACTATCCATAACTGATTTTATGTAGCATCAAGCTTTACAGAAGTGTGCAGTAATCAGTGAATTCTTCATATGACTGCATATTGATAGCCTTTGCAAAGTCAAATTTCAACTATTTCAAGTAAAACAAGGAATGATTTTTAAATATTACTCTTGTTCACTTAATTAATAAAACAATACATTCTCAATCATTATCATCATCATGAATTTTTTGAACAATAGAAAGCATGAAACTCTAATGTCTGGCATTCTTGTCTGACTTGTAATCCTCACTGATTTACCAGAAAATCAACAATTTTTACAAGGGTAAGGAGTAAAATTATGAGGCAAAATCAGAGACATCCTGCAAAATTAAGGATAGTTGAGAGAAGTATAGCATACCTATGTGTTTTTGAAAGGTTATGGTCTGTTTTCATACCCTGCAGCATGTTTTTGCATTGGGAGGCTCTGAGTAAATTTGAAGTTTCAATGGGAGAGGTTTATGGACTTTATTATTGCTTTAGGGAAACTCACTGTAACAGAGCCTATGAACATGAGCCTTTTAGGATAAAGAGCGACAAGTGACCATATCAATAAATAATAAACATGGCAGGTCAGAGATGCCAGTCACATTTAAAATGAAAGCCATTCTAAAACAATAAACTCTTTAGAACCTAGAGTAATGACATGACCTCAATGTAAGAAACAGAGAACTATAAAATAAGATGACTGAATGACTTGTTTTAACACATACTGAAGAGTGTCATGATTTAAAAATAGGTAAGAATTGGATTTAGATACAGGAAAAGACAAGGGCAAGAGGAAAGACAGCAGGAGGAGAGATAGGGAAGATGGGAAATACAAAAAAAGTTTTGGGCATTTTCAATGAATAATGAGAAATTAACAGGTACTTGTCAAGCTGTCATCATCAAATCTAAGCATACCTCTCAACACATAGAAATTAAAAATAGGAGCAAAGGCCCTTGAAAAATATGTATATTCGGTTACAAATCTGGACATTTTTTTTTATTTGAATACCAAGTACAGCATGACAATTATACATACCAAGTATGAGATGTTAAATTTATGCTATGTAGTGCAACTGATAAAGTACAGGGAGTATAGCAATGACTACGCATCTATCAGTAGTTTGTTTGGAGGAGTGATGTATATTTTTTGAATACTATACTTTGACTACTGTTTATGTGAAGCAAGGCTGAGATGCTTTATGGTGGCCATTATTATTTTTTTCAGAATAAGACATCTGTGGTACACATAGCAATGTGGCTAACAGCCTATGCTGTGACTGACTTAGAGGGATAGAGCTACTACTACAGCCAGGGTGACTTGGGTTTGATTAGCAGCACATATGTCTGAGACACTGGCAGGAGGGGATGGCAACTGTGTATGAATTTGTTATGGAAAGGCATGGTGTATAGAGTGGAGTAGCCATTAGATGTAACAAGTGAATGCGGGAGGGCTAATCTGGTGGGTAATACATGAAAAAAAATCCACAGTAGAAGCAGTCAGCATCACATACCTCCAGGATGGTCTTAGGTTCTATGCTGGCCCCAGCCTTAGAATGGAGATAGTCTGAGGGCTATAGGATAGGCTGCTATATGCAGGGCTGGATGGAGCACTGAAGTAAGCCAGGCATAATAAAGTAAATCAGGAACCTAAACAAATGTAGTGAAAATTGATGGGTATGAAGGCTGTCTATTGATGAAAGACACTACAGATGATGCTGTTTGCTCAGGTCAAATTGCAATTATTTTGGCAGTTCACAATTAATGTACATTCCTATGAAGCAAGTTGGACTACATTACTATGGTTATAGTTCTTCTGAAACTAAGCAGACATTACTTTTGACATTGTCTTTGTTACAGACACCTGAGGTTTATGCAGTCAACAAAGTGGCTATAATTGCAGGATATAGGAGGTACCCTTGGTTAAACAGGAATTAATCTGTCATTAAACTTATGTGGAAAAAGTTAGAATACTGTACTGAGGTTATTTGGGTGGTGCAGTGGTGCAGCAGTTAATGTTGTCGCCTCACAAGAGATTCTCTGGTTCAATTCTTGGCTGGCGTGCCTTCTCTGTGGGGTCTGCATGTCCTCCTTAAATTTGTGTGGGTTTCCTCAAGGTACTCTGGTTTCCTCCCAAATTCCAAAGAAATGCATGTGGAGCATTTCTCCCTGGGCCTCTGCTAAAAATAGGCTCTGTCCTAGTTAGACTTTTCAGGTCAACAAATGTTAAATAAATAAAATGTGTGGGGGAGAAACCTACAGTATGTTACTGTGGACTTTATTGTTCTTTTTTACCATGATTAGACATCTCTGGTGCATAGGGTAAACAAAAAGACTATAAATGCTGAGTATTGGGACTGTCTGTGGATTAAAATGACTGGCCTTGCTGTTGTGGTAAAGTTAAACCATCCTTAATCTAGTTTAGCTGAAATAATGCATATTTTGTGTGAAGCAAGTTGGAATACTTTACAGTGGCAATTTTAAACTATAACCAGGCATCTGAGGTGTGTAGCATCTGCAAATGATAGATACAGAGTGGTTTCGGGATAAAAGTGTCCACAGTTAAAGAGTCACTAATCTGACGTGGCAGGAGCAGTGTCCCAAATTATGTTGCATTTGCTGAAAATAGTATTAAACAAGCATTGTTATTGCTTAAGAACATTAGTTTATGTGTGGGTAGTGTTGCAGATTATCTTAGACTGAAATATTGGTCAACATACCTTTCACTTTCCATCACACTGATTCATCAGCATTGCACATAACAGATGGCAGCCTTTGGTGGTCTGGGCAGAACTGGTAGGAAAGTAAGTGATCAATTACACAATGGCACAGTGAGTACTAATGAATCTTAGGGCACTTGGATCAGTGGCTGAGCTTTTGGTAGTAATTCCTGTGTGGAGTACATATGTCCCCTTTGTCAGTTTTAATCAAGTGCTGTGGTTTCCATTAATACAGCATATTCACGATGTATATGAATTTGCCTTACTCTAGTTTGTATGTAGGTATGTGTGTAGTGGGTTTGTGTATGTAAATGTATGTGTGTGTGTGTGTGTGTGTGTGTGTGTGTGTGTGTGTGTGTGTGTGTGTGTGTGTGTGTGTGTGCGTGCGTGTGTGTATATGTGTGTCTTCTGATAGATCTGAATTGACAGTGTAGTGTCTTCTTGTGTGTGCATGTGTGAAAAAATAGTGCTAATTTTATCTGTGGTTATAGACAATATTGGGGCACTACCCTGCCTCTTCTGGCTAGGAACAGAAATAGTACTTAATTAATTATCCTTCAAAAACAAGGCAGGAAATGCACCACAGAACATCTAGATCATCATAGCTCTGAAAGCCACGACCCCCCAAGACACTTATCTGTATAAGTAGATTTTGATAGAGGTAGAATGGTCCAATTCTCAATATCTGCCCTGTGCACCACATAGTATAAAACTGAGCCTCCTCTGAGGTGTGGTCAGATGTCACAGTAACTTGTGGGTGGGGACTGTTTTTTCTTTAACCTTCTTCACAATCAAACCTCAGATGCATGTATGAGGGTCACTGTATTTTGCATAATGTGCTATCTAGGAGTAACAAATTCAAATAAAATTTTAAGATAATTATATTTTTTTCTTTCCTCACAATCAAACATCAGACATCCATACAGGTGGCTATGTTTGGGGGATGGGGTAGGAAGGTATGCTGTATGAATGTATGTAAGGCTGTATGTATGTATATATGCAACGCTCAAGCTATATTCAGCAATATCATCTCCTTACTCTAAAACAGCATGAATTATGGACATATTAAATACAGTGACAGCAGTTTAATGACTAAATGATGACGTTCAATTCAATTTGAAAAAGGTAACTTAACAGGAACAATATTTGTCGACCTCAAAAAAGACTGACTTAACCAACCACCAGCTCCTTCTTCTCTCTCTTTGGAATATTGCATTTAGTAACACATTTATCAGTGGTGACAAGTCTTCTTGGAAAACAGATTCTTCAAAGTTAAATTAGGCTCTTCCTTCTCTCAGCACACACTTCTCTCAATGGTAGTACCCCAAGGTTCTCCTGTAGCCCCTCTTCTCTTCTCTTCTCTTCTGTTCTCATTAATACAACAACACTCAGACCTTACTACTCTACAACTCATCATAGCCTCAAGGCCTTTATCATGGGAAATAGATATACAGAGATTTTCAACATCTAGCATACATATCAAATTTGTAGGATGTATTTCTGTCTGGTCCATAGAAACAAAGAGTCAGTAGTATCTCTATTTCTAGCCCTGAGACCTGAGAAGAGATATAAGAAAAAGTTCTAAACATTCAAAAAGGGGCTCAGTAAGAGAGTGCCACACCAAAACAATGGGTTTATCTGGTGTTGGAGTAGCAAACGTGTGTACTTTAGGTGACAGATAGAATCGCTCACTGATTGGACATTTAATAGTCAACTGTTGCTTAATGTCCGAGTTGATGACAATACTATTTACCATTTCAACAGTTTACTTAAATCGAAGTGTAGGGGTCAGCTCGAAATGCACATATATCTTGGCATCATTTATAAGAATCAGTTCTATACTTTTACAACAACTAAACCACCATCCCACCTCCCTTGTCAGCTAGCATGATAACTAAATCACAGTCCTCACAAAATTCTTTTCAAAGCCAGTTTTCAAATCTAGGCAGATTATTCCTAACATTTTTAAACGTGTCACTTTGGTTTTGATATACTTAATTTAGAATGGACGGTTCTGGCCATCGATAAGTTGGAAAGACATGGTAAATTGCACCTCAGACCATGTAGAACCCCATGTGTTATTGAGATTCATTTACTTCTTTTGCAGTCATTACATTATAAATTTGGCCATTCATAGTGTTTTGAATGGAAGGAAAATTTGAAGTGTAAGCCAAATTATATAAAAAAAAACAAAAAACAAGAAAGAATTGAGCTTTCTGGATGGTGCAGTCAGGCCATGATGGGAGGAAAACAGATTTTGTGTGTGTGTGATCACATCATTTGATCATATTCAGATGTATGAGACGTGCTACAAAGATATAGGTCAACACTATGCTACTTATAATGTGTGATGCAATAATGTTGCTGTTTGTCTTTTCAGCTTTTCCCATTTAGGGGTTGCCACAGCAGAACTCCAGTCCACTAATGATTGTCAGTTGATTTTTTATGGTGCCGAGTTGCCAGCCCGACACCCAACCTTTAGCAAAGGCACGCCCATTCATGCATGTCTTTCAGAGGCCACTCAACTGCAGGGAGGACGTGCAGACTCCACACAGAAGGCATTCCAGTCGAAAATCAAACAGGAGAACCTCTTGCTGTGAGGCAACAACGCTACCGCTCTACCACCGCGGACTTAATGTGTGATGCAATAATAAATAATGCAAATGAAAATACTGCCATCATAGCATTTGACATGTACAATACATAGCCACTGTGCATGACAGTACATTAGTAAAATATTTAACAGCATCAAAAAATCCACCACAATGGTCTTCAGCACCCCAAAAAAACTTTCAAAAACTCTGCACATAACAATAAATGATGTATCAGGCAATATGCTGCCTGTTGCAGCAGAACAACAATATGTAGAGATCACATTTGACCCAATCCTCTCATTAATAAACTATATGGATGATATTATTAGCAAAACTCTTAAAAAGCTAGTTATGCTACAAGCTGTCTCTTCTCCTCACCTCTAACAAATGCAAAAATATAGTTTGAAACATACTTATCTAAAAAAATTGAATATGGGCTGCCATTAATAACTATTCACTCTACCACAAGTACATTAAAATTACAAAAATACTGTTAATAAGATCTGTAGATTTATTCTACATGCAGAACCAAGCACGTCGTTGCCAAGTCTTCCAATGTCTCTAGTGACTATCTATCAGTGAAAGAGCAACTTTGCTACTAGGTTCACAGATGTACAAATGATTAAAAATGGGACACTGTCCATCTCTAAGATCCATACTACAAATTAAACATCCAAACTATTCCCTGACACACAGTCAGGACGAGGGATTAACACATATTAGACTACACTTTAAGACAGACACAGGAGTATGCACATTGTCCAGCTGTCCAGAATAAACTCCCAGGAGAAGCTAGGGAGGAAATCACTCTGGAAACATTCAAACCTAAATTAGAGGAACAACTGCTGTAGGATACCAGATGCCTGTACTTTAGAGGCAATGTCTAGTCAGTACTTGATGCCAGAGTGAATGGTTAATCTTTGCATGCCATGCCTATGCCAAACACATCTGCACCTAATATGTTTGCTAGTTTCTTAATTATCTTATTTTGAGTTTGTTTCATTTCTGTCATATTTTTGTAACAGGTTCTGGAATGCAAGAACAATTTAATTGAAAAACTTTTACCTGCAGCTAATCCAAAAGCAAGCTTCTTTAATGTCGGGTCACCTTGATTGTGAGGTTATAAGGAAGAGGGGCAATACCTAGCTGCAGTAATTTAAAAGTAAGAGAGCTGAGCAGCATGTAGCACATGCCCATGACTGAGAGCTAATGGCCATTTTGTACAAAAGGATAATGGCATTCTCATGAACTGGAGCGAAAAACTAATTTGCAGATTTTGTTTAGTGCAATTTGAAACCATTAATTTTTTTGAAATATTTAAGGATGATTAGACTAAATGAATATTCTAGATGTAGTATTAAGAGGCTAGTCAACAGAGCCTTTCTTTTTTTTTTTGTCCATCGTGCTTTGGTACTGCCTCACCTTTTGTCACCAAATTATCACATTTATTATTCTCTCATTGGTGAGAAATAAGCACCTCCAATGTGGGTGAGAACATGGCTGCCCATTTGTTTCCTGGCTGAAGGCCTCTGTAGCTAATCATTCCATTTATTCTCCAAGAGATGTGCACATGAGGTGTTAGGGAGTAAGCCAGTCTGCCATACTTGGTGGATACCTCTTCCTTCCTCCTAGGATCTCCTAGCATCCATGGAAGCTGACCACAGCCCTGCTAGTGCTACCAGCCATGAATAGCATGCATGCTTTCACCTGCATTATGCACATTTGCTTCTTAGAGGTTTGTACACTGCTGGATGCTGTACCTAGTGCTCCACTTAGGATTCACTCAAGTGGTAAGCAAAAGCCACCTTCTTCCTCCCACTATGGGCAAGCTCAGAATATTCATTCATTTCTGCCCCTCTCCCTCCACTGACTATGTTTATAGCCAAACCCAAGTCATCTGGGTTGCATTTAGGGTTTCTTCCTTATGCAGTATAGGAGATGATCCCAGAAGACCTTCATGAATCATGGGTTAATAGTTTTACCAACCTCTAAACTGTTCTTTGTTACTTCAATATATTATAACAACAATTTTCAACATGCATCTCAAATGTAAATGCAGAATCAAAACTCAAACAGTCTTCTTATATATCTGCTTTGGCTGACCATTGCAACATGTTTTGTGTGTGATAAAATGTGAGTAAATGTATTAATGGAGTCACTCTTGCCAAATCATTGTGGAGTACCAAATAGTATAAATTTAATTTTCTCTAAATTAACACAACTTTGTTATTATGAAGTAGGCGGAAGATGATTCTGTAGTCTGTCCATAGCTTCTGATTAACTTCTTTTCTAGATTTGGCAGGTGCAAGAAGAGTGACATTGAGTTCAGGCGGTCTATGGCCAGGTCATTAATAAATGATGATAACAGTAAGGGTACTAAAGCTAATCCATGCTAAGACCCTGATTTAAAGGTACCCTCCACAATTGTATAGAAGGATCCCTACTGATTTATTCCCAACTTCCAGTTCTTTATGCTGGCTTCATTTTCTCTTTCTTTTTCTCCGTGTTATTTGACATCTGCAACACCTGTAACCCAACCAGCTCATTCATTCGCTGAAAGAAACAACAGGTTATAGAAGGTAAAGGCCATAACATGAGATGTCATTAAAGCTTTCTTTAAAATATCCCCTACCTCCCAGCAGCCTGAATAACAGGAGCTCCATGGTGCAAGCCTCCTTAGGTGTGTTAACATCTGCTAAAAGGATACATACTGCTTGTCAGGCACTCATTTACAGTCTATATTTCACTTCTTGAGAAAATAGGCCTATGCCAGGTATTAGACCTGCATCAAACTAACCTGCCATACTTTCCCAGAATGAGCAATTCTGCATTGATCTTTGATTTATTAGCCAGCTCATACTGCAACTGACTTCATAGGTTCATAGGTTCATAGGTAGGTACTAGGCTATTGGCTCTAGGGCCTATATAAGCTTAGCCAAAATGGTACCCTGGCTTTCGCCACCCAAGAAAATTATTTTCCTGTGCTCCTGTCAAGCAGAGCCACAGAGGTGATCCCTGGGGTGAATTTCCTATTTCCCATCCAATCATCAAGATTTTTCTTGAAGAGTGCTAATGAGGAGCTTTGTTTGATATAGATAGGTAGTTTGTTCCAGATTATAGGAAGTCTCTGGGACAGGAATCTATCCTTCCAGCATGTTCTGTTTATTGTGGTGACAAGGTTTAGGTCCCTAGAGTGTGTAGCTCCGAGGGATTGTGATTTCTTTAAGTGGAGCATGTCCAACAGCTCTGGGTTTGACATAGCTTTGTATGTTAGGCAGAAATCACCTCTGAGTAAGCAATATGCAACAGAGTAAAGCTGGAGTTTTTTGAGATGGTCTGCGTAGGGCATCTGTTTGAGGCCGGTAATCCTCTTTGCGAGGTATTTCTGCGGCCTTTCCAGTTGTTGTAGATGTCTTGTGAGGTACATACCAAAAGGGGCGTTGTACTCTATAATGGGTCTAATGAGTGATGAGTAGAGGGGAACAATGACCTCCCTGATAACAAATCCAAGTAATCTTGGTTGCAGTCATGGCTTTACCTCTATGCACCACAATGCTGTTCATGACTGGTACTAGCTTAGCTCAGAACACTTTTAAGATTAAAACATATGGTACCATTTAGGAAACTTTTCTCTCTAAGGCTAGATAAGATCTGAAAACATGTACATAACTGCTAATGTATTATGATACTGCCTAATGCCATGCTGGTTGTGACAGTCATGTTTGTTGATACATTCTGAGATGAGAATAAACATTTTTAAAGAATTTAGCTAATGGTAAGATACTGGCAATAGAACAGAATGCTTAACCAACCTAGAGGATTTACATCCTTAGAGGAATTTGATGTAAGCATTTAAGCAGATTAAAAATATTTGAAGATTAAAGGACAGGCTAAAATGCTATGTAAATATCTGGCTATAATATTTGTAACAATTTTAAGAAATAAAGACTGATGTGTTGCTTGTGGGATTATATACAGGGACAATTAAGTAAATGTTTTCTAACTGACTAAGCAAAAATTATTTTAAAGTAAAATGAGATCCAGTGAATTAGGTCAGTGGTATTCAATAATATGGTGGTTCAAGGCTGTATCAGATTTGAAAGCTCCAGTCATAATGTGTTTTTTTAAGTTATCTAGTAAGGTGGCTAAAGTGTTAATTCTTTCAGTAGAGTCCAATTAGCTTATTATCAGTAAAGCTGATTGATTCTTTCATGTAGAAGGTTTTTATTTAGTTGACAACATATGTTTGCTTTTTCTTAACATAGATGGCTGTTTCTTCTTAACATAGATGGCTTTGGCTGAGTTAATTGCTATTCCTAACCTTGCTATTCCTAACATCTGAATGAAAGGAGATCACAGCAGTGGATTGGTTCATCCATAGATTTCCATTTTCTCCATGCCTTTTATCTATTTTTAGTTAAGTTTTAGGATGGTGGTGAGCCATTTGAACGTGTTTCTTTTAAATATTCTATTCCTTAAAGGGAATAGTTTGTTCTGTGCTAGGAATAATAGCTGAAACAATATCTAAAGTAGTTGCCACTCTCCTATCTAGGACACAAAAGAAGAGTCTTCATGGGTTTTGTTCAAGCAGCTTTATTTCATACAAACACATTACTACTGTTGGCTATTGACTTTAACTTAAGTAGCTTGCATACAAACTAACAGCTACAAACTTGCATACTCTCTCCCTGGCTGCACTTTCAAAATGCACTAGGGGGTTGCACATGTCTGGAATTTATAAGTGCATGTATAGCCTTGACATGCTTCTTAAAGATGCAGCATACACATCACCTACACTCTGATCTACATCCTCCCTCTTTGAGAAATACATCATACAATGTTATGAGGTTATTTGACATGCAAAAATCACAGGTAATTCTTGGTCATGCATTATACAATACTAAATACACAGCTATATGCAATCAAGTCCATGTTGCTATTTCACACTAGGTTTAGATATTCATCCATATCATGTGACATAAAACTGGGAATGAGATTTAAGAACTGGAACTGTCTCTGCAAAACAGTTGACCTGCGGAGTGTTTGTATCATTTTCTAGAATGAAATCAGGATTTTGAACACATTCTGGTATGGGAGCAGTGTCTGATTCATTCTTAGATTTGGAGTCTACATCACAGAAGCAATGTTGTAATGATGATGATTCTGGTACAGGAAAAAGATGTCTATGTTTCCTCCTATACTCCACACACTCAGAGTCTACCAGGTAAGATCTTGGCTCTGCACAGATGTATGCAATCTATCCAATTTGATTAAAACTTTTTGTTGTCTGGATTCATACCATTTCTGTTTCCCTAAAAGGATGAAGTAATCTGCTCGGTGTGTCGTAACAAAATTTTTGGATTTTATGCTTCTTCAGGAATTGAGCTTTGACAGCTTTATTGTTCTTAGGTTTAGGCTTCAATAAACTGGAAGTAATGGGTAGCGTAGTTCTAGTTTGCCTAGAACGTAGTCTTTGAGCAGGTGAGCCAAGAATATCATCACGTGGTATGTTTCTGAGATTAAGCAAATTCAAGAACACAGCGGTATTGTCACGCTTTGACCTTTCAGGTAAATGCTTTGCACTTTGCACTGCACGTTCATCTAGACCATTGGACTGAGGATACTCAGGATTACTAATGAAATGTACAAAGCCCATTCTTTTGTAAATTTCTGAAACAACTGACTAGTGAATTGACTACCATTGTCAGAAAGAAGTTTATGTGGACTACCCTGAAATGAGAAATGATGTTTTAACAGCAGTGGATGTTAGGCTAGGTAGTAGATCAATCCCAAGCCAATTCCAATAAGAGTCTACCAAAACCAAGTAGTGTTGATTGTTCCACTCAAAGATATCAGTTGCTACAGTAGACCAAGGTAGTTCAGGAACTGGACTTAGCTGAAGTGGATCTCTTTACAAATGTGGTCTAGTACTATTGCATACTAAAAAAGAAGAAAGTACGCTATAAATGTCTTTTGGTAATGAATGCCAAAATACTAATTCTCTTGCTCTTCTCTTAGTGGATTCAGATCCTGTGTGACCACGATAGAAACTATCGATATATTCTTGTTGTAAGGAAGCAGGAACAACAATATTAAGACTTTTGAAAATAATGCCATCTTCCGTCAACAATTCATCTCTGTAAGGAAAATAGGTTTGCACTTCAGGTGGTACACTATTTTGCTTTGATAGGCATCCAACATTAATGTAGTGATTGAGCTTTTGCAAAATTGGATCAGTCTGAGCATTATCTCTTAACTCATCAAGTCTAATGCTGGAAAAATTACACACTGACATCACATCAAAGTCAAAATTCTCTGCATCAAGCTGTTCTGTCGTATTTATGGACAATCTGGATAAGGTATCAGCTAGAAAGAGCAATTAGCCTTTTGTGTACACCATTTTGAAATTGTACTTTTGCAATTTGAGCATTATTCTTTGTAATCTTGCTGGAGTGGAATGCATAGGCTCATTCAGAATAGTTACTAGAAGTTGATAGTCAGTTTCAATCTGAAAAGCTCGACCATAAATATAATCATGAAACTTGGAATATGGAAATACTATTGCCCAAAGCTCCTACTCAATTTGAGCATGTTGCATCTCAGTTTGGGTTAGTGTTCAAGATGCATAGGCTATTGGTCTGCCCTCTTAAAGTATAACTGTGCCAAGACCAAATTTTGAAGCATCACAGAAACTGGTTTGTTCACATCATAGTATCTTACTTTAGGTGATGTGGCAGTTTTCTGCTTGAGGTCTTCAAATGCCTTCTAGTGCTGTTAAAACCATGACCATGCAACATTTTTGCTTGTTAACTCTCTTAAAGATGCTATCAACTCACTGAAGTCTGGTATAAACTTGCCAAAACAGTTGTCCATGCCTAGGAAATGCTGTAGAGCTTGTACATTATCTGGCACTGACATCTCAAGAATATCTGCTTGCTTGGTCAGGTCTGGTCTCAAACCTGTACTCATAAACAAATGACCTAGATATGTAACTTCTAGAAATCTGAATTTGCACTTCAGAGGATTGAGCTTCAAATTTACTTCACGTGCTCTATCTAGAATGTTCTTGAGGTTTCTGTCATGCTGTGCCTCACCATTACCTCCAACCAATAAATCATCTACTATTATGGCACAAGGATAACCTGAAAAAGTTTGCTCTATTGCACACTGAAAGACTTCACTTAGAGAATTTATTCCAGATGGCATCCTTAGGAATCTGTATCTGCCAAATGGAGTACCAAAAGTAGTTAGAAATGAAGATTTGCAATTAAGCATCACTTGCCAAAATGAACTCTTTGCCTCCAAGACAGAAAATACGGTAGCATTCAGGATTAGAGCTACAACTTCTTTGACTGTCCGCATTGGATGATATGGTCCCTTTAATGCTTTGTTCAGATCTCTTGGGTCAATACATATTCTGATTTCATCTGAGCCTTTTTTGTGAGTGGCTACCATGGATGACACCCATTCAGTTGGTTCTGTGAGTGGACAAATCACAGCTTGCTGCACCATTTTATCCAACTGAGTCTTTACTTTATCCTGCATAGCTATCGGAACTCTTCTTGCTGGTCTAACTGCTGGAGTGACCTCTGGGTCTAACTTCATGGAATGCACAACAGGATGTTTACCTAACTTTTCATCAAAAACATCAGCATACTCTAGGAAAATGGATTCAGAAAAATTAGAACTTGGAAATGTACTTATGTGATAGACGGCTTTAGCAAAAGAAAGCAGATTCATTCTTAAACTATCTTTGAGACACAATAAAGATTGCACTGGCCTTCGGACTACATAGAATAGCAAGTTGTAATAGTTCTCAGCCAAATAACATGAAAGCATCACTGAATCTTTGGTTTGAATTTCTTCACCTCCATAAGCAACAGGTCTTGCACTATTGGCCACATTCAGTTGTTTATTAGTTCTCACTTTAGCAATTGTGCCTTCTGATATAACATTACACTTTGAACCAGTGTCTGCTTTGGGCTCTGTTGTTTTTCCATTAATCTGGACAGTACAGTACACTTCACTTCTTGTCAATAAATTCACTACATCAGCTCTTTCACCAAGCACTGATATACCATCTACATAGAAAGCTAACCACTTGGGCTCTACATGATCAATTTGCTTTTTTGTGAGATATTTCTTTACAACTGTGTGATGCTTATTTGATTTGCCAAACTTTTGGAAATGGTTCCATTTTTTTAAACTTGTGACATTGCTGACCAAATGCTAAGCACTTCTCTCCTTTAGACTCATGATTTGCACCACAATTGCAACAGTTAACAATAAAGCTAGATTTGGGTTTTGCTGATTCATGCTTGAACTGCACTGAGCTTGAACACGCTCCTTTCTTAGAACTTTTTGGAAAGCAATGGGCCTTCCTTAGAAACCCTGTAGCTGCCATGTATCTGGGCCTGCTTTTGTTTGCCACATGTTGCATACTATCACATTTGCTCTGGAGCCAACTAAAATCACACTCTTGTCACTCGCAAAAATACTTGCGTCTTTTTCTGTCACCTCATGGATTTGACAAATCTCTATGGCTTTGGTCAACATTAAATCACTATCACGAAGTAAAATCTTTCTCACAGCAGCACTATTAATGCCACACACAAGCCTGTCCTTTATGAGCTCATCTTTTAAGTCACCAAACTGACACATTTTAACTTTGTTTCTCAAGTCAGCTATATAAGCTGCAGATGTTTCCCTGGTTTCTGATCTTTCATGTAAAATAAATGCCTCTATAATGTAATATTTTTCTGGGGGTTACACATTTCTCTGAGCTTGTGCTTCAAACACTTGGGGTCTTCCCTTGATTCAGCCTGTACAACAATATGATGATGGGCACCCTCTCCTTCATATACTGCTGGTCCATATACAAATTAACTCTCTCTTTCTATGGCCTCTGACCCAACTAGGTTTATCAAAATGAATGCCGTGGTGTGTGCATCTTTATCTGCATAAGCTGCTTGTATAAAAATATCGTACTCTTGCTCAAATACTCTCCAATTCTCTGCAATATTCTGATCAAATACAAGTGATAAGGGATTTCAAAATCCATCTGCCATATTAACACATACCAGTGAAGGATTTTCAAATAAGCACAAACATACAAGCATGCACATATGCCAGAAACTTATGCCAGTATTTGTAGCTTTGTATAATGCCTTTGCACTTCTGAATTTATACCTTTTGGGCTTTTCAAAACTATGCTAATGGACAAACTCATAGTACCTTTGAATAACTGGACTTTGTGAAATAAACTTCTTGAGCACTTTATACTTTTGCAATTTTGTTTTGAAAGTCTAAATGCTAAAGTCATTTATCATCATTTTGCTGAAGTTGTTCATCAATTTAAGAAACATTTCAACAACTTTACAATGTGGCTGGATAACTCTCGAACACTGTAACACTCTTGTAATGTCATCTTTTGCAAGAAATCACTTCTTATCAATGTAAGAAACATATCAAATAACTGCACAATGTGAATAAATCGAATATTTCTTGCTCAAAACTCAATAACACTTCGAAGTAATTGCATTCTGTGAATAACTGCATACAGCACACTGAAATGTCCCCCAAATGGCAGTACCTTACTAAACAAATCTTTACAGTTCAAGAAACACTCTGTAATGGTGGCACTTTGCGAATAGACACAACCAGCACAAGAACATTTTTGAAATGAGTATACTTTGTTTTTCATGAAATAGTTGCACTTTACACACAACAACTCTTTGAAATGCATGCACAGTAATAAACACACTCTGTAAGCATTTTTACACACTTTGAGATACTTTGAATAACTCTAGTTATGCGCTTGATACAATAGAAAGTTGTAGTTATGCCAAAACACAGCACTTTGCCAAAACACATGCAGTTTCCTTGCTTTATTTTTTGTTTACTGTGCCCTTTTTACCCTTAACATATTCCGTTTGCTCATTTAAGTCCTTTTCATGCCCAACGTATTTTTCTTGTGCTTGTTTTACTCTAAACATGCCCAGTTCTGACTTAGACACACTCATCTTGCTTTAAATATGTCTGTTTTTTGCTTTAAACATACTTGTTTTGCTTTACTCTTAATTGTTTCATCAAATACCTTTATCTTATACATTACCTCAGTTAACAAACATTTTGTAAAGAAAATGAAAATAACAGAGGAGTGCACCACGAGCTGCTTGTTCAATGAGGACACCACAAATCCATAAAATCCAACATTTAATATGGCTAGAAAGACAAAAGTATAAAAACTGCAGTAAGGTAAGCTCTTTCACGTTTAAAACAACACTTCTTCAACATTTTGTGCTTTCCGCTTGCTTAATAATGAGGTTTTTGCCCTTGTAATGCCCCTTTTTGTCTTTTGTATCAAATAAACAGTTTGTGCTATTTCTCACTACCTTTGATTCTTTTCTGGCTCTGTTTGCGCTCTTTTCTCTTAGTTTTACCTTCACTGTCATCTGTGCACCTCATGGCTGTGAATATTATTTTCACTTTCCTATCTAGGACACAGTAGAAGAGTCTTTATGGGTTCTGTTCAAGCAGCGTTATTTTATACAAACATGTCACTGTAGAAGATTATTGACTTTAACTTAAGTAAGTTATATACAAACTAACAACTACGATCTTGCATGCTCTCTCCATGGCTGTTCTTTCAAAATGGCACTAAGGGTTGCACATGTCTGGAATTTATATGTGCACATATAGCATTGACATGCTTCTTAAAGATACAGCATACACACCACTTGCACTCTGATCTACAGTAGTGTTCTTTTAAATTTTTACGATAGCTAAATCTCGGTTTG
This sequence comes from Protopterus annectens, assembly GCF_019279795.1. NCBI lineage: Eukaryota > Metazoa > Chordata > Ceratodontiformes > Protopteridae > Protopterus > Protopterus annectens. Next base: position 580,298,489 of record NC_056744.1, on the reverse strand, counting down.
TAGACTCTTGATCAAGGAGTTTGGTGGTCTTCATTTACTCAAAAAGTGATTTTCCTATAACAAAGATGGGAAGTACTTTTTGGACTTTGAATACCTAATGCATTATTCAGAGCAATGATCATTTAGAGAGTTGATTAGGATCTCATCCTTTGCACACTTACATGGATGTTTAGTAAAGACAAGGTCCAATATATTGCTATCACAATGTAAGAATTGGGGCTGAACTGGATTTTAACCATTTCAGTGAGATACCATGTCTAATCATTCTTTAAGGTTTTTTTCAGTTACACAACTGCTAGATGAGGTTAAAACATCCAAGCAAAATAAAATTCTCCTAGATATTAACCAGCATTTCCTCAAGTAAAAAGCAGATGAGAGAGGGGTATATAAACTGTGTTTAAGTGTAGCCTCTCTCAGGGACATCCGTGACAAACCAGCCTGAAGCAGCATCCATAACTTAATTATGTATGTGTCCAAGCACCTGAGGTTACTTGAGTGACTACAATGTTTTCTTACAAAGAAAATCAAAGGACTAAATCACAAAAGCTTCTGACTGGTTCAAAGGTCTGTCCCTCAAATCAATGTCCTATAGGCTGCTAGGGGAGATCTCTGCCTTGGATACTGATCCCATCCTTGCAGTTTTTCTGCACATCTGCAAGTCCAATAGTGGCAGAAGCACCTGCTCTAAAGACCTCAATCTTGACAGCAACGTAATAGAACATGCTAGAAGAATAGATACATCTCGCAGTGAAATATAAAGATTGTAAATGAGTGCCAACTGGTTCTCTGGAACACACTTCCTCTCCATGTGAAGTTACGGACATCTCTTACTTTATTCAAGAGCAACCTGGATGTGTTTTGGGAAACAGTAAATTCTCCACTGGTTTGATGCTCTTGTCCCTTATGGATAAGAGGGAACATGTAAATACTTGCTCCAGAGTAAGAGTTATTTATACTACACAAAGGTTCTTGCACAATACAAAAAGAATGATCTCACCTGGGGTTATACAAGACTTCCACAAAATATAGGGGCCTTGGCACTGAACTATTAAGGTGAGAAACTCAATGGAAATGCATAGCAAGGCTGGTAAAGATCCTCATGGATTAATAGCCTAGTAAGTAACTATGGACCTATAAGAGTTCTTCCTGACTAAGCTAACTGTTATTTAATTTCTTATGATTACTACATATCTAGATTATGAAACAACATATCACAAATGTTCAGTACTGAAACATGGTAACATGAAAAACAAAAACGTTAAACTCTCTGTAACATATTTTTAAATGTTTTTCTATGGGGGCTTTACCTAAGCCCCCCCCCCCCCGGACTGGAGGATACAATCTTGCCACATGTACTAATTATATATACTAACTCTGTTATCATTGTGACACATAGTAAGAGGAATTACATGTCAAACACCAAGACTTAGCATTATATATAAGGGCATTGCCTTGCACATCAGTATCTGTACCTCTCGGCACTGACAGCTGAGAACAGAACAACCATGTTGTTCCAGTTTTAGTCCTGTACTTCTTTATTATCTCCTGTTAACTATAACCTACCTCCTTTCTCAAACAATAGGAGGGATTATGCAAATGTTCATGATGGTGTTGCCAAAGTGAAGAGGAAGAACAGCCAGTTAAGTCATGGAACTGATGACAGAAAAAGACAAAGAAGGTGCTTGTACCTGACAGACCTGCTTATTCCACACACTGAAGCGTACATACTTCACTTCTCAAGTGGTCGGGCTTCTGAACATTTGAAGGACACATCTGAATTCAACTCAGCTCATGGACACTCTTCATTCTCTTGTTTCTTCTTTCTAAGTCTCTGCTTTGAGAACAAAGAAAAACAATAGCAATGAAAATAATTTAAAAACCCTAAAGTGACACTTGCTTCTTAGCATTTTTGATCTGGTATAATTGTCTTAATATCATAGTAATATATTTAATGTCTTTTCTGTTGTTTACTAATTGTATTTATTTATTTTAAGTGTTTTAGCTGATTTAACTAACTCTTCATCTATTCTCTGTCTCATATCACTTACTTAGAGGTGATCTCTGCTTGACTTACAAAGCCATTTCTGACTCAGCTCTGTTAGAAATGTTACATCTAAAGAAATCCCTCCACACCGCATACTCCAGAGACCTCAACATCATTACCACAATCAACAGAACATGCTGGAGGGACAGGTTCATAACCCAGAGACTGCCCATGCTATGGAATAGACTTCCCATACATGTCAAGCAGAGCACCTCACTGGCCTTCTTCAAGAGAAATCTTGATGAGTGGATGGGAAATAGAAAATTCACCCTGAGAATCACTCCAGTGGCTCTACTCGACAGAGGCACTAGGAACTAAGATCTGGTGGCACGATGCTAGGGTAATCCTGTGGGCTAGGCTTGCAAAGGCTCCAGGGTCATTAGCCTAGTACGCACATATGAACCTAAGATTTTCTTTAGATGTTTTGAGATTACTATTTTTGTTTATTACTTATATTTGCACTTGTTGCAGTGCCATGTAGTTAACATTAGACTGTCACTGAGAGCAACATCACAAAACAAAACTGCTGGCTGCATCTGTGGTATAAAGTGATAAAAACCTAATGATTCAGCTTTGTTTAAAGGCTTGGATATTTAATATGTTTATTCTTGGCAGGCAGGATCTGTCTGTAGCAAGTGAAACCCTTGGTGTAGCCCTGTGGTATGAGTTTCTTAGAGTGCTTGGCAAGCTACCTGTACAATGATGTGTGCATGTGCACACACACACACACACACATACATGCGCACACACAAGCACTGTAGACACAACCATGGACAATTCATCTATGGCTTGTCTTTGGAATGCTGGAAGAAACCAGTCTGACCAGTAAAACACAGTAAAGACAAGTGGAGAACATGCAAAATCCACACAAAAGGTACCATGGTCAAGAAGTGAACTGGAGAATCAGGTGTTGAAGTAACATTGCTAATTACTGTGCTAAACATAACATTAGATTATGAACTGGGATGGATTATAGACTAAACTTTGCATAAGTATACTTGCTTAAGAAAAATGAGATAAGTAAATTAAGAGGAAATAGCTGTATAGAGAAATATAGAATGTTTGCATCATGGCTGATTAACATTTGGATGTAGTACTAAGGATTAGAGTATTCTTTTTTCCCCAGAATCCAGAATCTAGGGTTTAGTTCCTACCTCTAGTCAGTGTCTGTGTGGAGTTTTCCCTCTCTCATCTGTGAGGGGGGATCTTCCAGGTACTCCAGTTTTCTTCCTAGCTACAACAAACTTGATGGTTGTTTTAATAAATTGTTGCGTCAATTAGAAAATACTGTAGATCAATTTCCCCCATTCAGTGTCACAGAGATGAGGTTCACATGAGCCATTTCAAACTTGTGACACAGTTGTAAGAGTTACAGCTGTAACTCTATTGTGTTTTGTTTTAGTTTTTCTTTGTTTGACCCTAATATACACAACAGTTAGATAAGCATACTTGCAAATAAGCTATTTCTGAAGAAATAGGAATGCAATGACAAATGAGCCTTTAACTTGGTACTTCCTTTCCATATATGCAACACATCAACTATTTTAACATCAGTAATTGGACATGGAGTACTGTGTAAGGTCATCTGTGAAGAGTGAATGCATTGGAGTTTCTTTGAAACTTAGGAAGATAAGCTGAAACTGTACAGACCGCATTTGTTCTCAAGACTTCCATAGTGTGAATAGGCCAGTGGCTGTAATGGCTGCTTTACAGTAGACAGTATGATTGCTTAAGTGGTTAAGATCTCAAGGTTCTTGGTTTCCGGTCCAGTCACTGTCTGAGTAGAGTTTATTTTCCCCATTGCATTTTTGGGGGGGTTTCTCAGTACTCCAGTTTCTTTCATCTTCCAGAAATGTGCCTGTTGGTTGGCTTATCTAAAAACTGTATATTTATTTATCACTAATCCTGACTGACCGTATTCACCTCATCCATGACCGCCTCTGCTGGCTATTATACCTCTCGCTGTTGCTTTGTTTTTTCTCTCTGTTAATCTACTAAATAAATACACTTCCTATGGTAGCAGTAGGCTGACGTGTCAGGAATTTGATATAGAGGAACTTGAGCAGGAAGGACTGAAAAAAAAAAAACACCCTAAACAGTTTTTTTTTGTATCTGATTTGTATAACTATCTATGACTTGTATATTGCTTAGCATGTAATCACTTTGTAATTTTTTAGTAATGCCTTGGAGCTTTTCTCCCCGGGCCTCTGCTGAAAATGGACATATATCCAGTCGGACTATCCCGGTCAACAAATGTAAAATAAAATAAAATATTTGGACATATGATCTGCATACCAGGTTATAGCTGAAAATGGTACTGTAAGGCTGACTTCAGTTACCCTCCTATCCAACTATAAATGTTACTCGCTAAGTGGTCTAGTAGTATTTTGTTCCTGCCAGGCTTCCAATAGAAAAGTGAACCATCTCAGTCTGTCATGCAATGGAAACATTGTATAATCTGTCCTGCTCTGGAATTATTTTCCATTTCATTCCCTCTAGCATTGACAAGATTACCATATTTTAGGTAGATTTTTCTCTCATGTCATATGTGGCTCACCATAGTTTAAAAGGCCTGCATCAAAAGTGTACTTTTTATCCATTGCGCCCTGAATTGCTGATTTAACTTAACCCACTGTTTCCAATATTTCACAAAGAACCTGGACTGCAGTCATGGCTGAAGTAGTGGCAACCAGTTCTGCTAAGCATTCTGGACTTCTGCACACTCTGCTCAGACGGTGTCAGTATGCACAATGAGCCGATTTGTCAAGTTGCCTTTAAACCAACCCACCAGGCTGACCTGACAGTATGATTTTAACTTCCAGCTCTTCCCATTAGTCAAAGTACTACTAAACCACTTACCAAAATTATCTAAACAAAACAGCTATTAAACCTCTAGCTCATATAATAGTTCACATATTCCTCTTTTAATTTCTATGCTTGAGTATCACACCCTAAAAAAGCAAATTTAAAATGTTCTGTTGAGAGTACTGAACAATGAACAAATGCCCTCAGATAATGATTGTCTTTTCCTACCTGAATGCATGTAGTTACTGATCATGGGATAATTCTAGTTTATTGAAAACATCCACTGATGCTATTTTCTACAATCTGCTGCAAAGTATCTGTCCATTGTCATTTTCTCCAAGCCTATTGACCCAGACTGGGCATCACAGCTAACACTCATCAAATTCCTCTAACAATAACAGGGTGATCTATAACGACAGTAATTCCTCCTTGAAAGACTATCCCCGGGATTCATGAAGCTTGCACCATGAGCCACAGTAGCGTTGGCGATCTAGTGCCAAATATGGCCATCGAGAGATTCAGGTAAGAGCTGTTTCCACGTGCACTACCAGCATACGCTAGAGCAGCACAGCTCACGGCGCTTGTATGCTAATTACCCCATGTACAGCAGTGTAGCATGCAAATGAAGGTATATAGCGATTCATGAAGTGGTGCAGGCATAGCGTAAGCATGCAGAAATGTAAACCAAAAAAACGGTTTACATTTTTTTAAACAAAACATCGGAGCCATAAAAGTGGGCCAAACTTATGTATTACAATGTTAACATATGCCAATGACTAAATATACAGCCAATGGCATAAAAAAACAGGCACAACACATAAAAAATAACATTTAATGTCATAGCCACACTAATTCAAAGTACAACCGCAGTGCATGGGTGTGCAAACGGGCACACAAAGAAAATATATTTAGATGTCATAAAACTGCAATGTAACACAAATCATGATTTCGCCATAATAGTCAATGGTACGCATGCTACACCACAACAAAGGTGCAAGGGTTGCTAAGGGTCTGTGACAGTGTTCCGCGCGGTAACTAGGAATTAGTAGTCAATGCCATGCGAATGAGTCAAGTAATACTGAATCGCAAACATCCGCTGGCGTAAGGATGTACCACACGGTGCAGCGGTACAACACCGAGGAGTGGCCTGGAGGTAAACATGACATCATGAAAGGTGTGCGCCGCCGTAGCTGTAAGCACATTAGAGCATTGGTAATCCGGGTTGCCTGTTGCTAAGCAAAGCCGCAGGATAGGCGTGTGTACCTAGCCATAGCTATGCTTAGCTGAGAGCACACAAGGTGACCAAAAGTGCATGTGAACGTGGATGAAAACGTGCTCAAACGCTGGAAACCGGGCACGCGTGGCGTGCAACTTAGGTGAAACAGGAAGGTTATGAGAAGACAATAAGGAAATGCTGCAGCATGGTAATTGGAGTACAAATGAGTAATTAACACCTAGAAACTTACAGTGGGCCATAGACAACAGCTAACAAGGCTGCTAGCAGCTACCTGCAGAACAGGAAAGGGGAGGTGCCGTACAGCAAAGAAAAGAGAACTGTCACAGCAGAACAAAGCAAACTTGCTGTAGATCAGCTACATAACACATTTCCCAACGCAATCCTGGGTTGTGGGAGCACAAAATAAGAAAGGCAGCAGCTGGATGCTTGCCTGACAATGGGAGGTGAATCGGATTGAAAACAGAAATAAAGGGCAATAGATAAATCACAGCAGACAAGCGTAAGTCAACACCAAAGGCCCCACAATAGCAGCACCTGCTGTAAAACCAATGATTAAGATACCCTGAAGCTGGAATAGCACAAACACACCCAATTACATCAGCATCATCCATTGCACAATAGTATAAGCTGTGAAAGCCCCACACACACACTTGTGTATTCCCAGACACTCTGCACCATTGGTGTATACAGACTGGGAACTTTTAATATGTATATGTTAGAGGCTGCCATAGCTTTGATTCACCAGCATGTGTTGGAGATTGACGGTGGTGTGCAGGATGATGCTGACAACCATCTCAGGCACCAGAGGAGGAGACGAGTGTTCAGACCCAGGGTAACCTACCAGGGGCTACATGATCTGGAGATAGTAGAGCATTACAGGATGGACAGGGACATCATACAACAACTTGTTGAGCTGTGCCGGCCATGCCTCAGAGCCAGAAGTAACAGAGGGGAACCCATCCCAGTGGACACAAAGGTATGTGTAAGCTTGAGAATACTAGCCACAGGTACCTTCCAAAGGCCAACTGGGGATATCATGGGGATCTCACAGGCATCAGCATCCAGGGTACTCCACCAGTTCCTGGATGCCATGTTACCACATGCCAATGAGCAGATACACTTCCCCCAAATGCAGGAGGAGTTGGATAGCAATATGCTTCTCTTCCACCGTTTGGTGGACTACCCAGAGGTACTGGGTGCAATAGACTGCACGCACATACACATAAAGTCACCACCCAGTGAGCAGGGTAGGCGCTACATAAACCACAAGGGATTCCCCTCCATCAACTGCCAGGTCGTGTGCAATGCCCAGGGCATTATCATGGATGTGTGTGCCAGCAGTCCTGGAAGCTATCACAACTCCCACATCTGGCATGCCTCACAGCTGTATCAGGTACTTGCCAGGGGGTACATCCCATATGGCCACTTGGTGGGGGATGCTGGCTATGCACTCGAACCGTGGATGATGACACCCATCAGAAATGCACACACAGCCACGCAAGAACGCCATAATGAGGCACACGCAGAAACCAGAATCATCATAGAGCACGTGTTTGGGATGCTGAAATCATGGTTCCATCACTTGGACATATCTGGTGGCGCCTTGCAGTACTCTCCAGGAACATGTGCCGACATCTTCATAATATGTGCCATGCTACACATTATGATCCTGCGGAAACAGCTGCAGCAGGGACAGAATGGTGAAGGCCCTCACAGCCCACCACCATTGCCAAGGGACCCACAGGCAAAGGGGGGCTCAGACCATGAACACCCTGTGCTAGACCCAGTAGGCAGATGGAGGCATGCCTAGTATGCCCATGCCTTGGCAAAGAGGGAATGTTTAGCACACACACTGACAGTGTAGACACTCATGGACTGACACCCTTCTCCACCTGCACACACAGCAAACATGTATGGCACACACACACACACACACACACACACACACACACACACACACACACACACACACACACACACACACACACACACGACCACCTGTAAATTGTCATGTATAGGTGGTCTACTGTGTGCATCCTACATAGGTAGCCCTCAGCTATTGTACACACAACTACCATTGGCACAAGGTAAGTCAATACATGATCAGTATATTAAGCTATCAGCAAGTGTCCATACTGTATGTACAGGTTCATAGATACATAGGTAGGTACATGCCCAACCACCAAGGCCACCCATAAGCATAGCAAAACATGTCTGCTGTTGCCACCCCATTGATCAACTAACTGTAGCTCTGTGGAGCAGAGCCACTTGCAGGATCCCTGGGGTGTAGCTACTTTTCACCACCCACTCTGCAAGGATTCCCCGGAGTGTTAGTGAGGGGTTTTGTATAATGTAATCAGGGATGTGTTTCCAAATAATGGGGAGTATCCCTGACAGGAATATTCACAGATGTGTACATGTTACATAGTATGCCTTAAACACAGCTTGCATATATAAGTAGTTCTCCACAGAATAATAAACATGTGGAACACACAACCGCTGAAATGTGCGTTCATCACCTTTGCACTACCAGTGCCTGCTCTGAGAGGTAAGATATCACTGCCAAGATTAGAACACGCAACCATGTACACATTCATCACAATAACATACCACTAAGCTACCTGAGATGTACCAATGGCAGTCATGTATACTGACAGGATAAAACACAAAAGGTAGGAATTTGTTGAAATATGACAAACCAGCATATACACAATGAAAGGTGTATGTGATATATATATATATATATATATATATATATATATATATATATATATATATATATATATATATATACATACACAATCATATATATATATATATATATATATATATATATATATAGAGAGAGAGAGAGAGAGATATGTAAATATATGGGGATATACATATATATGTAGATATATAGATAGGTTAACAACATCTACATAACCATGGAGGTATATATAAATGGGATACTTACCACATACCGACTGCTTTACATACCGACGCATGTAATCACAAGGCTAAAGGCCTGAAAGAACACAGTACCGAAACACCAGATGCGCGAGGTGTAATCTCACGATGTTAGTCAGTGCTTCTGGTGTTGCGGTTTGGGTAGGTTACTGTGTTTATGTGTGTTTCTTAGGGCTGTAGTGTGTGTAAGTGTGTGTTCTGTGTGTGGTGTGTGTTGTTGGGGGACTGTAATGTGTGGTTGTGGGTTAGCTTTGTGCGTCTGTTTGCGCAACCTAGGATGTAGAATATTAAAGTAGTGGGTGGTGTGTGGGGTGCAGACACCTACATGGGGTGTGTAGGGGGGCTTGGCCACCTGCTCATACATAGTGTAGGATGGCTTGTTTGGATGTATTGGGTAGCAGTGTGTCTTTGTGTGCATGTGTGTGTTCCATGTTCATGTTACCTTCGTGAGTTACTGTTGATGTCGGTAATGTGAGGTATGGGAGTCTGTTCCCGGGACTGTGTGCATTGGAACAATGTGGTTTCAGAATTCCATAGGTCTCCCGTATACAGCGGTTGAAGTGTTCACATATGTGTATAACATAGACCACAGCAATCACACATTCTGCCACTACCAACCTTTACGAACAAAGGATATGGAGTGTATATGCCTATACACCATTACAAATATGTGCTATGGACATGAGCCAATGATAGTGTTACCACCTGTTCCACTTTGTGAGGGACACTCCCTCTTTGGGCGGTTGTATCCTGACCAAATATATTACACGTGGCAAATGTCCTGGGATTGTATGACATAATTATGTCCCATATGTACTGTAATAGTTGCATACAATAGTTATTTCTGTATCTAAAGTACCTACATGGTACAGGAAACGGGATAAGCTACTAAACTGCTACAAGAATAAGCTTATAATTAGGCAAGAAAGGAAAGTTCTATCCCTTGTACTGACTGTGGGTTTGCATCGGCCTGTAAAATCAGATGTGTGTCCCGAAAAGGACCCACTATGGACATATGAAAAGGTGGCAACCCTAGCTAAAGAGGGTCAGTCACCAACACAAATACGATGACTGCAAATACATATGACAGAAATACACAGCTATCATGTAGCAACATGTTATTACATTCAGCTGTATTACCGAATGGATTAAAGGACTAACATCACCTGCAAGCTATACAGGAAGCACATAACAGTGCCTTAATGAATCAGCGTGCAAATACCATTGTATTAGTCCGCAAAAGGATAGGTGTTCAAATAGGGAAGGAACCCTCATGCACATAGTGATTATGTATAAAAGCAGTTCCTACACACCTGCATTTGCTTAGCACACCCACCATCACCCCCACACCCAAACATATTACAATACAAACTGTAATAACATCACAAATCATTCACACACTGTACGACATCTGCAGAAGCCTTAACTTACCTTGTCAGAGACACACTAACATGGCCCTAAGTGAAATAGCGGCTGTTATACAATGGAACAGCTGCTGATGTAATAGGGTTTGTTTGCACTAATCCCATTTCAGAGGGTTGTGCGTACATCAGGATGTGTTAGCAATTAGTGAGTAACAACACAGTATGCTACACTTGTACACCAAATCAAGGATGTCTGGTGAGCACACTGTACACCACATAACAGTTCATGCATAGCCATATGGCCTTGAGCTGGCCAAACATCCTTGCCAGACTTAAACATCTGCAGAAGTATCAGGTACAAACAAACCCTGCATAAGTATTACTGTTCCAAAATATAAAAGCTGTACTCACATGTAGAACTAAATCATCTAGCAATTACACACAGTCTATGGGAGTCATGAAGTTAATATATCTCTGTGTGTCTCCATATAGCTGTTGAAATATATTGCAATAACACATCTAGGCCGTCTCCCTCGAAAGTAAGGCAAACGGATAACGCTAAAAGGAGTACTCACTTATACACCACTGTTGCCATGGTATCAGCTAATGGAGTAGCTGCATAGCTGATGTGCATCCAATTAACTACTTTGGAACAGCAATTGGTGGAGAGGATACCACGTTACCGATATGTAACTAGAAAAGGATGTGTCATCACACATTGAAACCATCCGTATATACCAGCGGAACATTACAAATAACATTGAAACACAAACCGAAAAGGACTGAATCAACTGTTAACGATACGTCAGGTTACTAATAAGGTATGTAGAACAGTCAGTATGTCTGTGTATGTAGTACTATTCTGTAGTATTTAAAGTGCACGCAATCCATATAGTGGAAACAGTTATCTTGTAGTGATGTATTGTTGAGCATAGTCACGCTTGTAGTATTTGTGTGTACTGCTGTAGGTCACAAGGCAGACACCGCATACACCACAAGGGATGCTATATAAGGGCTTTGAACAGAAATACTCCTCATCAGCCAATGTCAGTGACAGGGTTGGTCCAACAAGTATGTGCTATAACAGGGGATAGTATATGTTGATATATTGTAACTGTAGCCATATGTATGGGTGTAATACAGAGAATAACATGTGGAAGGTTGGGCCACTGTGCAAGTATGTTTTGCATTGTGGGATATTGTGCCAATAACTGTGTAATATACAGTATTGTAGGCAGAAATGTATTACAAGCTACACAGCATTACTGTAATGGTAGGCAAACATTAGTTGTCAATTGGCATTTACAATACACAATAACAGGATACATATGTCTTTTAGTGATCCGACAGTTTATCAGCACGATAGCAAAGTAAAATGGAAGAGCTATTTAACTATCCATACACATAAGACATGTAATATGTGCAAAGGTAGGTACTAGGCTGTCTTACCAAGGGTATCTGTAAGCCTAGCTAGCACGTGTTGTCTTTCACCACCCCCATAGGTTGGTTCCCTGTGCCTCTGAATGGCAGAGCCAATAGTTCCCTGTGCCTCTGCCCAGCAGAGCCACTGCAGTGATCCCCGGGTACATGTCTGTCTGCCATCCACATGGCAACATTTCCCTTGAAGAGTGCTCATGAGGGGCCCTGCCTGATTTACATTGGAATCACGTCCCAAAGCATAGGGAGTGTCTGGGTCAGGAATCTATCTGTTCAGCACGTCCTACTCATCATTGTGGTTAGGTGTATATCCCTAGAGCATGTGGCTCTCAGGGGCTTCTGTTTAGGTGGAGCATATCCAGCAATACAGGGCTGGACATGGGCCTTGTATGTCAAGCAGAGATCACCTGTGAGTATGCGGCATGCAACTGAGTACAGCTGGAGTTTTGTAGGTCGGGCTGCATAGGTCATCTGTTTGAGGTCAGTAATCCTCTTGGTGTGGTACTGGTGTGGTCTTCCAAGCTGTTGCAGTTGTCTTGTAAGGTATATCCCAAATGGGGTGTTGTATCCTTTAATGGGTCTGATATGACATGTGTAGAGTCACAATGGCCCCTCTGATCTGGATGCAAACCAATTAGAGATTAGGGGGGCATGTAGAAGTATATTCTAACCACCTTGTCATTATGGGTATTGAAGGAGAGATTGCTATCTACTGGTGTTTCCGTATCCCGTATTACCTTTTTTGTATGTAGGGGACTAGCACCTATGTGGTAGTCTGCGGGTAATTAGTTATATCCAAAGGGGATGACTATGCAATTTTAGGCATTCAGCTTGATGCCATGATATTAACACCTGGTATCCGTCTCAGTGCAACCCTTCCAGTGGGTGTCTGTAACAGCTGGGGAAACAATTATGTCCCCTAGTTTGCAGTCGTCCTGCAAACCTTTTCAGCCAAAGCCGTCCTGTGCTTGTCTGTACGTCAGAGAAGTATATACCGAACATGAGGGGTCCTAGGACTGAGCCCTGGGTGACGGCAGTTGTAACTGGTATACAGTCGGACTTAGGGTATGCAACACCTACTGTGTTTGTTCTGTCCGTGAGCAACTTTACAAACCATCATATGACGTAAGGGTTAATGTTCAGGCGGATGGGTATGTTGATAATACCAGAAGGAAGAATGGTGTTGAAAGCCTATGAGAGATCTAGGTAGGCTGTGTGGACCTCCTTACCTTCATCTAATGCCTTGGTAACTGTCTCTAAGAAGCCCACCAGGTTTAGGAGGCATGCCAAACAGGGAGAGGTCAAATGTTGGGAGGTACCCAATGTCTCTGACAGTCATCCATGATGTGCACCATAGCCTTGCAGACCAGGCTAGTCAGGCCTATAGGTAAATAGGTCCCATGGTCTGTTGTGGCTCCACCTTTGTGGAGTGGGACAACTGTTGCTTTACACCATTCAGGGGGCACTATGCCTGATGTGAGGCTATTATTGAACATGGTGTGTAGGTGAGGAGACAGTACGATCCGAAGTTCATGTAAAACACAGCCTGGGATGTTGTCCAGTCCCATGGATGCTGTGATATTGCCTTCAGAGTGTGCAGCTTTGAGAGGGATCTGCCAGGATGTTGCCAATATCCATTGTTTCTGTACTGTTCGTGCTTTGTGCTGTAACTCAGAGCAGATCTGGTTGTTGACATAGAGGCTCTGTGGTTGTTCTTGGTATTAGTTGTGTTAAAGTTTTCATAGCTAGCTTTGGAGGATTGTATAAGGGATCTCACCTTCTTACTGAGGATGGCCAGGGATCTCCTCCACGCATGGTATTGTATTCTCATTTGCAACAATGTCTTCCTCCTGTAGTACAATATGTTTATGGCAGGGGACCACCAGATTGGTTTAGTTAATTATGAGTATAGCATCCTGGTTCTGTTTGGGATAGCACAAGCCATGCACTCCTGTAAGTGCTTATAGAGTGCATTTGTGTAGGATTCAGCAGTTGTACCAGTACTGTCCATCTGCAAGGGTGTCATGACGTCCACCACATCTGCCAAAAGAAGCATGTAGTTGTCCTTGTAAACATATTATACTGTGGTTCGCTTAATGGGGGGTAGGTGCGGGATGTGGATATCAATGGTGTTCAGCACATGGTCTGATCGGACCAACGAGGAGTTGGCTTCACGTGTGGAGCACCAGTCACTCATGTTGGTAATGACTAGGTCTAGGATATTATTGCCCTGGTGGGTGTGTGGATATGTTGAGTCAGGGCATTGGTGTTTATGAATTCCAGAAACTGTTGAGCTAATGTGTTGGTACACAAGTAGTTTTCCCAGTTAATGGTGGGGTAGATACAGTGAGGCGTATGTGATGAGTGTGGTGTTGTGCGACTGTGTAACTTCTCCACATGACAGTCAGGGTCAGGCTTGGTTGGAGAGACCTTTACCTCCAGTTTGGCTAGAGGAATGCATCTTTCACAGGTTGTAGTGTTGGGTGGTAGGCAGAGAGGCTTGTCTGTGTACATGAGGCAATGTGTACATTGCCTCAAGATGTCCAGATTCATCAGATAGACAGGTGAGAACACTGGCAGTTGACTCTTGGACATGCCTGAATATAGAACTACATTCACCTAGATAAGTGAGGAAAGTGAGAACAACAGCTACATTACTCTATGCAAGTGAGAAAAGTATGTACAAAACCTGTTCACCCTTACCTGTATGTGATGTGGAAGATTGAGTGCTATAGTAATCATTAGCTTACGTACTGTTTACAAGTCCTGAGCAAGTGCTTAGCATGAATAAGCAATCCAGATAGGGTCTTGGATAATATAAAAACACGGCCCCCTCCCCCAACAGGTACACAAGCATATATCCATGTACACCACAGGGCCCTGTACCCACAACTATGCAGGTACAAGCTGCACTCAGTCTGCATGGGACCTACCCACATCAAAGGTTGCATCATACACATATGGCAAAACAAGATACTCTCCATGTACACATCATGTAAAACATACCTCCATGTCAGGTTGTGTACACACTGAATGCTGCACACCAACAGGTATCACAACCCAACAAAGGGGGAGACACCACTGATAATGGGAAGTACCGCACTACTACCCTGCTGAGTCTGGTCTGGAAGGCCATGAACCTTGATCACTTCAGTGATGTCAGCAGTACAGATGTAGATGACAGTATGGTTGATGTCACACTGCATATCATAACCTTGCCAAGTCATAAGACATCATCACCCATACTGTGTACCACCTAACTCGGTATACTAGATGTACATTCCTATGTCACAGGACTGTTTAGCAACAGGACTGCTGACAGAAACAACACTACAGAAGGTGTCTGAATAATACGTGATCATCACACCAGTGGCAGCTAAAGTATGTCAGGGTTAATGAATTCTATTCCCCCTCATTCCTCATTGTAGTCCATACCTCACAGACAAACAGCAGGCATCTGCCTATTGAAGTATGCAAATGACTATAACCTAGGAGAAATAGCTGACTCGCATTGTCACCCCTATGTTAATAACCCTGTACCCATGAACTACCACCTAGGCAGCAGTCATCATAATGGACACTTGTGTGTGAGGGATGCAGCTGTGCAGTTGTCTTTCCTGTGATAGCTACATCAGCACACCTGTCAGGAAGTCATATGTGGCAACCCTAATAATAATAGGGTGTCATTCATGAATATAGAGACCATTGTCCAGCCATACAGACCACTCAAGTGACCCATATCAGATCACATATTTCCTTTAAGGGGTATTGGTTATGTGCAGATGGCCTACACCAGTCTTCCCATTCCCCATCCCCACTATGTAGCATGATACATACCCTGAATAAATCCATGTCCAACCCACTGATGTCGAACATGCTACACATACCCATCCTGATCTCGAACACATACTTCATGGACATCCACCTACCACATGCTGGACAGAGCCTTGTCCCATACACTTGACATAGTCCCACCATACTATGCATTCCTGTCCATCAAAGCTACACATCGCTCCCCTCTCAGACATGGTGTGATGATTGCATGGTAACGCATGGTATATGTATCATTAACCCTGTGGATCAGTAATGTGGCACTGCTCCATCTGGCCCCACAGACCTGCCTGTTGGCTACTGCCAGGTAACCTTTCATCCTAGATGCATACATGGCCCATGGCATATAGCCCACTAGTTGACTTTGACTGTACATGCCATAATTGAGATCCATCCCTTTAAATACCATCTGGCTAGCCAGTGTCCCATGTGTATCACATGTGCAACACAGGTGATACATGGCACGATGTTGAATCACTGTACAGTGCTGTGTAGATGTATATGGCAGAGCACATACATGTAAAACCTTATGTGAGCATGTCTGCAGGGTCACAGGTCATGTCTGTTAAGGCAGTGTAAGTCCTTATATGTGACATATACACTGCATCAAGGTCGACTGCATTAATGTGGACACATCCAGCCATGTGCTGATAGGTAGGAACACCAGTACAGGCAAACAGACATGCCCACATCAAGACAGCAACCACATGGAGTATGAGCAACATAATCAGGTGACACACGCACACACACACACACACACACACACACACACACACACACACACACACACACACACATATATGGTGATAATATCCACTCAACATTGAGTGTCACATGTGTGTGACACAAACACGTCAGTGTCATGTAGGTTTGCAAATGCAACTATTTAAACTGAAGTAATGCGATACACATGTATGTTCAGCTGTAGTTCTGTATGTCTCTGAGGTACTGTGACCTGTCTCCATCATTATGTCTTCCAGGTATGCCATGTGCAAGGCTTCCCCCTTTTACACACTTGGAGGATGAGGCCCTCATCCCATACCTACTCAATAATCAAGACATCCTGTTCAGGCATGTGCCACAGGATGCACAGCAGCGGGATGCCCTGCGGATGGAACTTTGCAGTAGGGTTAATGATGTGGGTGGCCACAACCGCACATACCAGCAGGTGCGCTGACACTGTACAGACCTCATTAGAAGGGCGAAACAACATGCAAATGCAATCGTCCAGGGAACAAGGTGCAACAGGTGGTGGACGACCAACCCAGCCCCCACTCACATGTACCGAGGAACTACTGGCCAACCTGGTGAAACCTGCAGAACCACATCCACAAACCTTAGCCGATATTGTGGAGGTGGGTGTCTTTCAACCACTGAGCCTGGAGTTGTCTGGTAAGTCAGTACTGCACCTATAACAATTATATTCCATATAGCTGCATGTGTCACTGTACAATATGTAATGTAACATCATATGCAAGGCATGTATACACACATGTCGCATACTATATTATACTACTCTGTGTATGCACACATGTGCATACACCATAGTATAGTCTAATAAACTGGTGTATGTGTTATGCACATTGCTCCTTGTAGCCTTTATACAGGGGTGGATTATGCTCATACTGCTGTGTTACTCCTATTTAGGTACCTCTGACATTCCGCGGTGACAGCAGCCCATTGCAGGTGAGAGTGTTATTATTTATCAGGAACCGTAATGCACAAATCTATCTGCAATGTGGCCATTCACAACATGTACACATAATGTATGGTCCTGTCACAATATACAGGTCGGATTTGCAATGCATCACAATGACTATCCATGTGCCACATTTGTAAACTATGTAAATCATCTCACCCACATGCATCCTCACAAACGTTATTGCCAGATGTGTTGACAGCTGTGCATAAAATGGTGGAGGTGCTGTTCACTTTAGAAATGTACAACAGATCTGATCTACACATGTGGTGAATACAAACAGTACTACACAGTGGGCTGGAGTATGGCCAGCACACAAGTTTCACTGGTGTGGATCACAGCCCTGCTATGAATGTCACACAATGTGATGTGCTATCTTGACCTGTCCATGACATCTATTGGCCTGGCTGCTACACTGCCTACCTAACCTGAAAACATATCCCACATACCACCCTTTATCTGCATAACCCTGTTATCAGTGGAGCATATATGTCATATGGGACAACACAGACATGTGAAATAGATGCCCATCACTATAATTTGGACAACACATGTACAGACATGGCCATGGAGGATGGCCAGAGACATGAAGCAACACACACACTAGAAGTGTTGTTCTTGTGTGTACACCCTGTCGTACAATGGCTACACATGGTTCAGCCATGGCCTTTGTATAATGGTCATAATGTAGATGTGGAACGCTAGACATCCTACAGGCCTTTGTACATCTTGTGTAGGCGTAACATCAATCCACCACATAGGATGTGTTGAACATCTTGAGGGTGTTGCAACATGACAGCAATTACCTGTACAGTATCCACATCAGGCCACAAATACAGCACATTCCCGTTGCTGGTGATGGACATAAATGCCATACTAGCTCCTCATTTGTGTGTGTGTGTGTGTGTGTGTGTGTGTGTGTGTGTGTGTGTGTGTGTGTGTGTGTGTGTGTGTGTGTGGTACACAGATGTCATGTGGGACATGGTGTACCGACGTGTTCGCCATGTCTGCCCATAATTGCCAGGCTCAGCAATATGGTTGCAGATGTGCAGGGGTGTCATCCGTATACCCATCAGTGACCTGTGTCACAACTTCTACATCATGGTTTAGTGTGGATGCACCTCAGTGACGTGGGTCACATTCCACAGTATATATGTATTGTATCTGAACCCTGTCTGTAACTCACACTGTATAGCACTAGAGACTCCTCATGATTCCCTGCAATGGCCATGCACATCAGCTAAATTTGCAGTATATCTGTAGTGTAGACAGACAACACTGAATTGGTACACCATTGCCCCACTGTATATTTGACAGGACACCATTGTGTTAAACATGTATGCATGTCATTGCACACGTCAGCAGATCACATGTCATACTACATGTGATTATCAAGGTCATATGCCACACATCAGGCAGGTGTACTGTTAACCTGTGCTGGTCCACATGGTGTAACACAGAGATGTATGCTAACCACTACTATGATTGTGTAATTTGCATGCTGTCTGCTATCACACATGCATGCTGTGTGCAACCTAGGATGTATGATAACTACCTCTATTATTGTCTGTGCTGCATGCCATCTGCCGTATCATATGCATGTTGCATGCCTTCTGTCATATCACATGTGTATGCGTGCGTGTGTGTCTGTTGTATAGATTGTAATGTACAGTTCTTGTCTGCCCTCACAGGTGATGTAGGTGCATTGCCCACCTGTGGTACATCAGATGTTAGTGTCCCCACAGACTCTAGCAGTGATGATGGACGTATGATTGGGTCACAGGCAGAGTTGTCAGGGGCTGAAACTGTGCCATTGGTTGCCATTCCATCTATATCCACCTCATCCCCGCACACAGATCCCATACCTGCACATACTCCATCACCAGTGGCCATAGAGGAAGGACAGTTCGCGCATGGTAGCTTGGAACAGGAAAGTGTGGGGGCTATGGAAGGTGTGCGTGCACAGCATGGTGTCAGCCAAACTACTGGTGGTGCCCCACGCAGACATGTTGCCAGTGCTGCTTGTAGAAATACCTCTGGCCAACATGCTTCAGCACGACAGAGCACAGCAGCTGATGTCACCAGACCCATGTTTCAGGCTGTAATGGAGGCACATGCTGAATGATGCAACAGAGAAGATCAGAGACTACAGAGGGCTGCTGTCTGTTCTTTAAACAACAGCATCCAGGCAATGGTAAATGCTCAACAGCAGATTGCTGATGCTTTGGATAGACGGTTGGGTAACATGGTTGGAGTCCTTGACTGTGGCATGACAATCCGCGAGTGTGAGCTGTCTGTGTTGGAACATCTGGTAGGAATGAGGCATTGGGCACATGGACGTAGGCCTGCTACATCACCTGTGTCAGGTCTACGTGTACGAGCTACCTCACATGCCCGCTCCCATAGTGGCGGTAGCAGCAACAGTGCATCTGGTGTTGTGCTGTCCACATCACGACACAGCAGGCCATGTGCACGTGGCCTGGGATGGTCCCAACAGGGACACGGTTCCAGTGGACTAGTGACATCAGACAGTACCCAATCTGCACCTCTGTCTGGTAGTGCCCGTGCAACTCCTGACAGTCACAGGTCACATGTCCATGGCCAGACACAGTGAACTGTAATACCTCGCCTGTACAGTCTGCAGCTGTCAATAATACCCCTGTGTAGGCCAGACACGTGGGAGAACTGTGTGCAGACATACACACACACACTGGACACATATGTAGGGCACCACAACACACACATGCATAACATCCACACACACCCAATTAGATCAAAGGCCCAAACCCACACACATGATGTCATCCAATGGTGCAGCCTAGGCCTCTGGCAAACATTAACACCCTGTGCATATGATGATGCCTGTGTCACATCCCTGACATCCACACCATCGGTGCAGGGACATGCTCATGTGGTCTGATGCACAGGATGAACAGACTAGGATGATGTGTAGTTTAAAAATGTTGAGGACTGTTGTCAGTCAGCAGATATACCATGTAGTACAGGTGCACAATACTGTTAACAGCATGTGTCTTGTGTAACAACAGTAAATGCATGTTGGTCATGTTGTTCTGCTTCCCTTCTTCCGGTCTAATTGCATGTGCCAGTGGATGTCAGTGTTTGAAGTTAAGTGTCCCATATGTCAATGTGGACTACTCACAGGTATGTATGAATATACCAGCATGCACCATGTAGCTGCCACATGCCAGTGAGAATGTCCCATGTTACAAGCATGTATACCATTCCAAAAGCATGATAGCGGTGTATTAAGCTACTGTGGCCACAGACGTGACATCCATAAAGGGTGACATCACAGGTACAGTTACATAGAGTGGTGAGGTAAGATAGTGGTCTAGCTGATTATAAGGGTATAGGCCAGTGGGAAGTGTGATGCCTTAATGGGAATCAGTAATACACATTCCCATGACAGGATGCCAACACACAACTGCACCCACACACTCAGGTATTGACACACAAGTATTCAGTGACACTGTAACACACACACACACACACACACACACACACACACACACACACACACACACACACACACACACAGACACACACTCACGGCTTCACTGACACAGTAACACACACTCGCACACAGTTGCTACTGGTGTGTTGAGGACCCCTGCCTATGTGCAAATCATCATTGCAGAACTGTGCACCTACATGATGAGCCACAGAGAATACACATGTACAGGTAGTCAGTACGGCCTAAGATTAGGGACATCAACACAGATAGTTGAATGCATCGCCTGGATGGTGGGAGGGGTCCTATCAGTTCAGTATGGTAACATACATCCTCACCCCAGGGACCATTCAGCCCTACATACACACACTGTGGCATTCAGTAATTAATACACCTATGTCATGCACATATAGACACCTCAAATGTGTGAGATACACTCCCCTGCCTATGTCCTGCTTTATACATTGCAGTCTGTACAGATGTGTACACTAGTGTACAGGAGAGTGAGTAACAATTGAGATGTATTCCCCACAATACATGAAAAATATGGACACACACGCAACCACACATGCCAGTACTGTGAATCTCAGACCTGCCTATCTCATGTTATGTATGTCAGACTTACTGCAGTATTGCACATGTTACAAACTGTACTGATACTTCCTATGACAACAGTGCTGATATATGCACTAGGGACGTCATATCTATTAACAGATGTCAAGTGATTTACCTTTGCTATCACCCTGACCACTGTCTAAGTTGTGTGTTATGTCCTTCAATTAACGAAACCATTGCTTACCGGTTACACAGGGTATTGTAGGACCGCTTGTGACACACCTGTGAGCTGTCCACAGCAAACATCCATCTGCAAAGATGCCCCACCACTTAGTTATTTCAACACATCTATCTATACCTGTGGTATATCTTTCTGTACATTCAGCATATCACCATATACAGTTGGCAATGTTGAGGCTGCATTGCAGCTGCATGATGTATTAGGATACATGCCACCTGCATACATCAGTAACTGCACACGCATGTTATCTGAATGCACAACACTACGTGCACAGGTGTGTAGGTCCTACAATCCTGACATTTGGTCAAGTTTGTAGGCATTGCAATTGGCGGATATGTGTAATAACATACAGGACACATGAACTGTTGTATGATATGATGGTTGACCAGTACAGAGGGGATGTTACCTCTGTCAACATTGATATCACACCTTATGTACTGTTAGCATTTAGCAGCCATGGACCTACATTCCATGTGCATGTGTGTAATGGCTGTAGCTACCTGTTTGCACAAAGGACTACAACAGCTATGCTATTTACAGGTATGTTGTGTGTGTGGCATGTATATACCCAGGGCAGGTGCATGTATGTCATATCCATACATGAGGGTGTGTACTGGTGTACAGCAACAGACATCTGCTAATGGTGGACAGTACTGAGGGCCCTTGGTATGTGTACAGCTGACCTGGTCACAGACAGTGTTCATAGTTCATAGTTCATAGTTTACTACTAAGCTAACTGCCCTTGTGAACCATTTTAAGCCTAGCCAATTATCCCTTATGAGACTCAAACTCTGCACCTTGTGTTTGTAAGGAAAACACTTTAGCCATTAAGCCATCATCCCAACCCAATGAGTGGTATCATTGCACTGCATAACACATGCTGCAACTGTGTCAGTATATGTGTACTGTCTACAGTTGATGTTGAGCTTAGTACAGTACACAGGTCAAGGGTCACATAGTGGCATACTCATCTGTCATACATGTATGGTTGCATGGTGGTGGTTCAAGGGCATGGTGGTGTCTGCAGTTTACATCCTGGAATGCAGCATGTGACACTGTGTCCTGCACATGGCTCATCTGTGATGCCTTTCGTGGGGGGACCGGTCAGTACATGTGAGTGGCCTTTATGTATGTGGGTACACCACCTGGAGTGGCCCGTACCTGTGTTATGGCCCACATGTCTGGTTCTGAGGTATATGGTGGTAGTGCTAGGTTCTGAGGTATATGGTGGTAGTGCTATTGTGCACTACAGAGACATCAGCCAGGTGTTCCTTACTGCACAGATGTCAGTACTCCCCATTGTTGGATTTACAGTGGCCAGCTGTGAATATGGATGCTACACATCTAGCACTGGTTAGCATAAGAAAACAATGCAGTTGTCCTGTAGGTGTATGGGAGTTAACCTGTGTTTAGGACATTTGCCTTGGAATGGCACTGTGTGGGCAGATGTGACTTGGGTAATATCCACACTCCCTTGTATCATGGATGCATGTGATATGTGACAAAGGCCTGCCTACTGTCTGCCATGTCATCCCAGAATGACAGCTGATTTGTTAAAGACTGTTGTCAAATATATGTAGAGCAGCGTTCCCACTAACAATGACAACTACCAACACCAGAGCCCATTACAATGTGTTATTTACGTCTACCTGTAATAGCATGGCCACTGTGGCCCTCCGTGTTTAGCATCAGAGTGCATCCCAGTCAGCTATATGCTACTAGGAGTATAAGCATGCCCAGTATATCCTTGTGCAGATGGACACATAGTAGTGCATTCCGACCAGCCCTGTGCTACTAAGTGTGTGAGCATGCCCAGTATATCCTTGTGTAGATGGACACAGTGCATTCTGAACAGCCCTGTGCTACTAAGTGTGTGAGCATGCCCAGTGACACCTTGTGTTGGTTATGTGCCTCTATGTATGGGCATGGCAATTGTAACCCTGTATAGTGGTAGTAGTCATCCATTACACAGATGGGCATACTCCAGGTTAAGATGGATTCATACTTTAAACACACAGGCTCACAGGTATGTACTTCTTAACTGTTAGCATCCCTGTTGATGTCCTCATTCCCAGACAGTCATAATGACAGCCTTGACATGTGTAGTCTGTGTGGCGTGATTTGTATACATGTAGTATTGTAATAGTAATCTGTAAATAGGCAGGTGTTCAATACCTGAGACTGGCATGTGTGTGTATGTCTGTCCCCATTTGCAGGTGGACTCTAAATTACTTTTAGACTGGCCACACTCCATACATTTCTTATACTCACTGTCAGCAAGGTCGATGATGTCACCCATCTACAAATACACCTCTGGGAGGGATGTGGCTCAGTAATCTCAGTAGCATGTTCTGTAACTGCGTAATGCTGTAGTGTAATAAAGTAGTTAGGTCAGTGTTCTAGTTCCACACTTGCCGTGTGTGTGTGTGTGTGTGTGTGTGTGTGTGTGTGTGTGTGTGTGTGTGTGTGTGTGTCTCCCCGTTTGCCAAGTAGTTAGGTTGGTGTTCTACTCCCAAACTTGCAGTGTGTGTGTGTGTGTGTGTCTCCCTGTTTGCCTGAGGACTGAGTAATACCTTTATACTGCTCACACTCCATACATTTCTTATACCCACCGTTAGCAAGGCCGATGATGTCACCCATCTACAAATACACCTCTGGGAGTGCTGTGTCCCAGTAATCTTGGTAGCACGTTCTGTAACTGCATAATGCTGTAGTGTAATAAAATAGTTAGGTCGGTGTTCTAGTCCCACACTTGCCATGTGTGTGTCTCCTCGTTTGCCTGAGGACTGAGTAATACCTTTATACTGCTTACACTCCATATATTTCTTATACCCACTGTTAGCAAGACTGATCATGTCACCCATCTACAAATACACCTCTGGGAGTGCTGTGTCCCAGTAATCTCAGTAGCGCGTGCTGTAACTGCATAATGCTGTAGTGTAATAAAGTAGTTAGGTCAGTTTTCTAGTCCCACACTGGCCATGTATGTGTGTGTGTGTGTGTGTGTGTGTGTGTGTGTGTGTGTCCATTTGCCTGAGGACTGTGTGTGTGTGTGTATATCCCTGTTTGTCTGAGGACTGAGTAGTACCTTTATACTGCTCACACTCCATACATTTCTTATACACACCGTTAGCAAGGCCGATGATGTCACCCATCTACAAATACATCTCTGAGAGTGCTGCGTCCCAGTAATCTCGGTAGCACGTTCTATAACTGTGTAATGCTATAGTGTAATAAAGTAGTTAGATTGGTGTTCTAGTCCCACACTTGCCATGTGTGTCTTCCTGCGGGCTGAGTAATACCTTTAAACTGCTAACACTCCATACATTTCTTATACCCACCGTTAGCAAGGCCAATGATGTCCCCCATCTACAAATACACCTCTGGGAGTGCTGTGTCTCAGTAATCTCGATAGCGCGTTCTGTAACTGCGTAATGCTGTAGTGTAATAAAGTAGTTAGGTAGGTGTTCTAGTCCCACACTTGGCGTGTATGTGTGTCTCCCTGTTTGCCAGAGGACTGAGTAATACCTTTATACTGCTCACACTCCATACATTTCTTATACCCACCATTACCAAGGCCGATGATGTCACAAATCTTCAAATACACCTCTGGGAGTGCTGTGTCCCAGTAATCTTGGTAATGTGTTCTGTAACTGTGTAATGCTGTACTGTAATAAAGTAGTTAAGTCGGTGTTCTAGTCCCACACTTGCCGTGTGTGTGTCTCCTCGTTTGCCTGAGGACTGAGTAATACCTTTATACTGCTCACACTCCATACATTTGTTATACCCACCATTAGCAAGGCCAATGATATCACCCATCTACAAATACATCTCTGGAAGTGCTGTGTCCCAGTAATCTCAGTAGCGCATTCTGTAACTGTGTAATGCTGTAGTGTAGTAAAGTAGTTAGGTCAGTGTTCTAATCCCAGGCATGCCAAGTGTGTGTGTGTGTGTGTGTCTGCCTGCATGAGACAAGTACAGTGCTTTGTAGTATTTGCTGTAGGGTGTGCCCTCAAAGCGTGTTGCTGCAGTGTGATATAGTAGGGGTTTGTATACAGGACATGGCAAGTGTGTGTTTGTCTGTCAGAGCCTGTGTAGAGATGGCCGTGCTTGTCTTACCATTGGACATGTTTGGGTTCGGGTTTTGTAGTTTTCCTATAGAGTATCCATCTTATGACACATTGGCCACCTCACGAGGAGTACAGCTGTCAGTCAGCCATAGCACTGAGATGGCAAGCCATACCCATACATCTGGCAAAAGGGCTGGTGAACTAAGTATGCAGCCCTACTAGTACCTGCTATATGTCCCGCACCCATGTGCCATGCACATACAACCTTGCCTAGGATATCCCACTATGTTGCTAGTAACATGCACATTGAGGACAGATAGTAGGCATGGTGTGACCACAGTGGCCTGCAGAGGACATGGCACCCTGTACAGTGGTACAATTGGCACATATATGCGGACATTGTGCCTTCACTATGTTCCACACTGAATGGCTGCAACATATGTGGTGCCATCATATGTGATCCACTAAGGCCAGACAATGCTGTACACTTGTGCCCTGTATGGACCCATGCCAATGACACCATGGAATACCTGTCCATTCTATACATGCAGGTGCAGGGCCGACCTGCTCACTGTAAGCAGGTTTCGTCACACCAGGCCAGTATTGGCATATCGTGGTATAACAGGCTGTGTTCACTACATGTGTCTGCCAAACCAGGTACACCTGTACATGCCACTGTACAGTATTGTGGGACATGCACATCCCAGGCAATGTCCATGTGAAGGACTATCAAACACAGACATGGCATGCATTGCAAAGCTATGGCCCCACACATTGATAACTAGGATGTCAGGCCAGATATTGCAGTACCCATCTGTGTGGGACATTGCAGACACTACACCCCTGCACTGCACACCATTGTCAGGTGATGCAATGGCAGGGATTACCCCTCACCCAGCCTTGTACAGCCATCTTGCACAGCCAAACACTACACACCCATGGAGCAATGCATACCTGCATGACAGTACTGGCACCCTGTGTCTGCATGTGGGTTGTGATGCTCCCAACCACAGTCACTCCCAGTATAAACCTCATTGGCATACCAACAGTTGTCAAGCACTTTCACATGGCCTAGCCCATTGAACCTCCAGATATCCCCTGTGGTGCATGTGGCCTTGTGCATTACTGTGGTGTGGCAAACCAAGAAGTTACATTGTTTATTTGCCACCCTGGCAAAGGTGTCAATGCATGTCCATTAGAGTGTGGTTGTGGTGACAATGGCATCTGTTCACGTGGACTGACATGTGTGCCACACCTAATGTATGTCTACTATATCTGTTGCAGATGGCATTCACTCACCTACACACATGTTCTTACAGCACTGCAACATGGCGCCTCTGTGGCACATGTAGTAATGTCATGCACATGTAATAGTAATGAGTAGCCAGGGGTTTGACTCTGTACTATTTAGCGTGTGGCAAATCATGGTGAAGTCTCCAAGCCCTTCCATGGTGTACATTGCCTATCCTGCACACACACTCTCTGGTGGATGTGAAGGTGTACACCTGCACAGCAGCAGCATGTGCATTGTAACAGATGGAAATGGTCAGGTGATGGCTTCTACACCTATTGCAGTCCTCCTTTAGCTGATTGCATGTGGTACAGCTGTGATGGTGTTCCCATAGCCATCCGAATAATAAAGACAGGTCATCATCTAGGGAAAGATGTTATTATCTGGCCATGACAGTTGCTGTGAGTGGTACCTGGATGTGATGTTCTGACACAGCATCGCAGATGATATCTGGATGTACCTAAATCATTTTCAACAGTGGGAAATCGCCTAATGACAGGAGGGTGATGTGCCACAAAACTACAGCATGTAAGTGTAGCTATGTTGCATTGAGACTACTGCCTGTTTAACATGTGTGTGGTAATGGCTATTCTGCATGTTAAAATACAGACATGACAGTACTCTGTTCATAAGGGAACCCTATATGTAGGGCATCAGTGAACAGGTCAGTGTGTACAACCATTTGTCTCCTGTGTTACACACTGAACACACTTCTGTGCACAGCAGAAGCATGGTGTGGGGATTGCAGACAGTACATGATGATAGGGATGTGTTACTGCCATTGCATCCCTGACTGGACATGTGTCACATGAGACAGTGGTATAACTGACACTGTGTGGGATTCCCAGTGACAAGCCAATGATGGGCAAATGTTCATAGCTATGGTCACACATCTACAACACATTGTACAGTTGCCATGTGGTATATATGCATGTGTTGTGCTCCCTCTGCAAATGTATACAATCTGTTGGGTTGCTGGTGATATCTGTTCATACTGTTGTAGGTAATCCTGTATGCTGTTGTCTATCACTAAGCCATATGTGGGTTTAAAATGCAACACCATAGGCTGAATGGGTTGGTAGGTCCTGGCAGATCCTCCTGTCCCACTTCAGCTGACCATGGCACCGGGCACTAGCACATCTGGGGCCCAGCCATTAACATCAACCTCTGTTGGCTATGCACCACCTACTGGTGGCTCCTCCACTGAGGATGGAGCATGTCCCCCTTGGGAGTGGGACCAGACAGGTACATATCTGCAGTCGTGTGGTCCTGGACATGTTTCGTAGGTGGCTTCCTAAGGGGTTACAACACCAGATACACCAGTTCAAGGGCGGAGTGTCACATTTATAGGGTGATGCTGCCTGTCCTGGACAGCCCACAGCACTGCCTACTTTGCAGCAGGTGCAGTGGCAGTTGCCCATGGCTGGAGGCCTCCGACTCACTGTTCCCATGGGCTTTTGAATGCCGAAGACCCATCCCCATCCAGGGTGTATCCCCCCCACATGTGTGATATACCAACCCCGTATGCTGTCATTTCTGTGATCCTACATATCCTCTATGGCCATACCTATACTCCTTCCCCATCATCTGACCCTCACCTATGAACACATAAGGCCATTTGGCTCCTGGGACACCATCTGCCCTATACATAGCTGTCCATTACACACACGTGCCCACTGGACACATGAAACCCTTGTAATATGCATCATAACATACTACTGTTATTCTCACCACCGTCCCTCAGGCACACGGTCCTGGTATGCACATCACTCCTGCATGGTTCAGGTACACGTGAGGAGGACGATCCCATTGTACACATAACACTACCGGTCCCTCTATGGTTACCCCATTTACCTTTTCATGATAATAATGTTGCATATTGCAGGGGTACTGTTCACACATAATGATTGGATAGGTACTGTTGTGTTAATGTACATTACATGCACAGAGTGATGTATACGGCCAATGTACAACTATTGTCTGTCTGAGGGAGTTTTGTGTTCACATAGAGCAACACCACTACATAATACAGGTGTCGCTGGTGTTTTCCGTTTTATTTGTTTGTAATGCTTTGTTGCCACATGGCATGTCCCTGATACATCTCTATATATGTATGTACATATATGCTAGACCGCGCTGTATGATATCCTCTGGTTACAGCCTCTTATGCTCGATTAGCCTCTACATTGCTTAACCAATCCAATACTCGCATACTGGTATCCAAACACGCTTACACCCGCTCGTTCACGCACTTGCTAATGCACCGGCATTGGTGCTTGCATCTGTCACTCACACCCCTGGGTGTGAGCGAGGACCACAATATTACCTTGTGATGCCTATTCCATCGTACTACATGACTCCAATATTGGGACTGGCCACCCATTAGGCAACGCCATCGCGTTCGGCTGTATGGAATCTGCGGCCTATCCAGTGACACAATCATATGTGTGTGTACCTCATACAATGTGCTCCCACCTTGTGATGCCTATTACTTTCAGAATACATGAATACAGTATCGGAAAGAGCTGCCTATTAGGCGACGCCATGGCGTTCATCTGTACGGAATCAGCGGCCTGTCTAGAGATTCATTAATATTCATGTGTTCCTCTTAGGCATACCTTGTGATGCCTATCACATCGGACTACATGACTACAGTCATAGCCGGCCTTAGGCATAGGCCAACTAAGCGTCCGCCCTTTTCCAGTATTTATTTGGTGTAGGTAGACCAGGATGGGGCCACTGAGTGGTGTGGTGGGGGATGCCATTGTGCCCTCTGCCTAGAGCACCATTTGACCTAAGACCACTCCTGACTAAAGTATCGGGAATGGCTGCCCATTAGGCAACCGCATGGCGTTTGAATGTACGGAATCAGTGGCCTGTCCTGTGAATCATTCATAATTGTGTGTTCCTCTTACAATCTGCTCCCACCTTGTAATGCCTATCACATTGGACTACATGACTACAGTATCAGGAATGGCTGCTCATTCGGCGACGGCATGGTGTTCGACTGTACGGAATCAGTGGCCTGTCTAGTGAATTAATCATATTTGTGTGTTCCGTATACACTCTGCTCCCATCTGGCTGATACATGGGAACTGAGACCCTGCATTACAAATGAGTAGTTGGGTTGTGGTAGCCACATCCATTGGACGGATCATGCTACCGCATACCTATTATAGGTTTGCCACCTTCTCAAATGGTCAAGGTAAGACTTTAGGGTAACCACCTGTCCCACTTTGCGAGGAACAGTGCGAAAATAATCAAGACATAGCACATGTCCAGATTACAGGACATTATTATATTCTATGTTTTCATTAATGATTGCATACAACAGTTATTTTATATATGACACTTCTATATGTTATGTGAAGTAGCATAAGCAATTCACATGCAACTAGATGAAGCTTTTTGTGCAAATAAGTGTAATCTTGTACTATGCATGGCTGTAGGTATGTTTAGTCCTGGAATGTCTGAAATTTCTACAGAATATGTCCCACTCTGACCATTTGGAAAGGTGGCAACCCTATAGGACCTCTATGTACAGATGTCAAACTTTGCAGGGCAACACACCCACAGCCAATAGAAAGGGGTGTACTTCACTGTTTCGGCTAAATAAAAGGATACTCTTGTAGCATTATAGTTGCTTATACTGTTACCTATAACATTTAGGTGTTTCAGAGGTACATAATTG
Source organism: Protopterus annectens (assembly GCF_019279795.1). NCBI lineage: Eukaryota > Metazoa > Chordata > Ceratodontiformes > Protopteridae > Protopterus > Protopterus annectens. The sequence goes on along the minus strand of NC_056744.1, from coordinate 580,267,803 downwards.
TTTTATACTACTACTACAGACAATATAGGTAGTCATTGCCCTAAATCACAGGACATTTGCCTTAATTACAGTTATTATGCAGGACACAACTGCCCACAGGGCAAAGGTGGATAGGTGGTAACCCCATACCTTTTATTCTATCAATCTTCTAAGGTAGTCGGTGGAACATGTGCTTTCTCTCACTATCAGACCTCTCATACAAATGGGGAAGAATAAACACTGAATCAGGGACACTGCATAACAACCCCAGGGACACATTTAGAAGGTTGGTGCTATTAACCTGACACATTGACGGACACAGAGCACATACGTATTCATACACATTTTCTGAGGTGCATGCAGTTTATGACTCTTACATGTTGTCATTATTCATTATGTGTATTCCGCCATCTTTCCTCCTAATATCACTAGTTCTAGGATGGTTTAGTTGAGACTGTGTTAGGATTCTGATTCATAATCACGGACATCCCTGGTAATCGGGGACAGTTCAATGATATGTTCCCTATGTATTCCCCCAGTGGTTTACGGACTGTCCAGTAGATGTGCTCTTATAGTTTGGGAGGTATGTGCGTCTGCTATACCCACATCGGAATATTACTCACACCCACGGGGCGGTCCTAATACATGTCTGCCAGCCAACACATGCACGCCTAGTGTTTGATTGTCAGGATGTTCATATGGTTTTCCGGCTTTAGGCTTGTCCAACTGGGGACCAGGACTGCCCTGTACCTAGCTGAAAGTCAGACTTAGCAAGGGGAGATCGTTCATTCCACTTTTAGCGTTCTACCTGTGGTTGGGGATGCCGAGGTGTGCTCACCGATGTCCATGCTGATATATAACAGCTCTAAATATTACTGCTGGTTTCACTGTTGTTTCCCTTCACATTCGTTGTGACTGCTATATTGTGACTATGTTCATTCTTCATAACTATATGTATATATCTATATATATATATATATATATATATATATATATATATATATGTGTGTGTGTGTGTGTGTGTGTGTGTGTATCTTTATATCTCTCTCCATATATATCGGTCTGTACATACACATGCATATACACCTACATACGTTTTTACATTCCACATACCGTTTAATCACCACCACCTATCCGCTTGCATACCCGCTTACGTCTAGGGTTGCTACCTTTTCTAATAGACAAAGTGGGGCATTTTCGGGAAGCACATCAGATTCTACAGGCCAACACATACCCACGGTCAGTACAGGGTTTAGAACTTTACTTATTTTCCTAGATGACAGCTTATTCTTGTAGCAGTTTAGTTGCTTATTCTGTTTCCTGTTAAATTTACGTATTTTACATACAGAAATAACTGTTTTATGCAACTGTTACATGAAATATGGTACATAATTATTTCCTACAATCACAGGACATTTGCCATTGTATTATTTTTGGTCAGGACACACCTGCCCAAACAGGGACTGTCCCTCACTAAGTGGGACAGGAGGTACCCTGCTTATGTCAGTGCCTTTATCACCTTTATTAAATACAAATGCTGTTAAGCGCTTTCATCTAAAATCGATAGACTTCTTCAGAAGGTTCTGAAGAAGTCTATCGATTTTAGATGAAAGCGCTTAACAGCATTTGCATTTAATAAAGGTGATATCGGAGATTATTTGTGCTGGTGTTTTTGTGGTCCGTGTGCTGTAGAACCTGGAAATATCGTTGTGGTTGGTGTACTTTACTCTGTTGGCTGGTTCTACAATTCGTGTTACAGTATGTCAGTGCCTTAATCACCCTATATCCAACTGCCACTATACGAATGTGTAAAGTACATATTCTTGATAATGCATGTGGGGAGCCGTGCATCACGACCAGGTGTTTAATCCTGGGTAGTAGGTTCTGCATGACTAGCTGGAGGCTGAGCAGTCTCGTGAACCACTGCTGTACATACAATTTGTGTCCAGATGTCTACAGGACTGGACATCGTGTCATGACACCAAGTCTGATGTTTACACAGGATACTTATCCCATGAGGGATGTCCAAAAATTGAACAGACCAATAACCGCCAATAACCTTCGATATTTTTAGATTTACAAAAATGTGATAGGGTTATACATGCAAGGGATACATAGTTTGCAATCCTGAGACTGCCTAGGATGAGACTGCCTACTAGATATGAGTAGTGGTCACTATGTGCAGATATGGCTGTGCCAAGCTAGCAGCCCGAGTATGGCTGGATTTGGTGGATGTTCAGGAATGGGGGGGGGGGTTGTGTGCTGTAGAGGGGATGATGGGTATTCAATTATGCATCCAGGCGTGTTGTGGTTGGATGGCTCAGTTCAGACCAGACCATTATGTGGGTATGTGCCGGTGACGTTTCTGTACATGTGTATCACACATTTTAACATTCATATGTTAGTGGGATTGTTTTCTACAGTATGGCCTGTCAGGTTGTATTGTGGATGGGTATGTTTGTTCTTTGTGTTTCTTTCTGATTTACCCACTGCTCCCTCGTACACCTACAGTTCACCTATTGTGCATCCAACACAGTCTCCCCTTGGCGAATTATTGCATTACCCGTCCCCCTCCACCCCCATATTCCACACACTCCATCCATCCCTTCTCTGGTTGATGGCCCATGGCACAGTCAAGGGAACACATTGCATACACTACATATCTCTGGTACCTGTATGGTTGTGAGGACTAACCTAGCATTTTTCACCTTCCACATGCTGTACATCGCACACATAGGTACACGGAAATATAATCTTTCATGACATGGTAGGTAGACCTGGGTAATAACCGTTCATCTTTGGCCCATCCTGACAAGGACGCCATGGACTGCGAATGGGCAGATTTTGGCCGAATGCTCTGACCATTGGTAGGGTTGCCACCTTTTCATATGGCCAGGATTACAGGCCAACACATACCCACGGTCAGTACAACGGATAGTACTTTTGTTTTATGCCTAAATGTAAGCTTATTGTTGTAGCAGTTTAGCTGCTTCTTCTGTTTTGTTTATTTGCTTATTCAGTTTCTTGTAACATGTAGATATTTTACATATGGAAATAAGTATTGTATGTGACTATTACATAAGATGTGGGACATAATTATGTCCTACGATCGCAGGACATTTTACATTTATAATGATTTTGGTATGGACACAACTGCCCAGAGGGGGATTGTCCCTCACAATGTGGGACAGGTGTTAACCCTGACCATTGGGCTAGGCTTAGCTGTTGGCGATGCTCTAACATGATGCATTATCGCTTCCACTTGGTATAACTATCGGCACTACAATGGCATACGGGCACGGGGTTTTAAATGTCATTTGTTCGAGGGATGGGGACTCAATATTCAGCTACGTGCATTTGTGTTTGCTTCTTATTTTTGTGTTCGCAAAACTGTCTTGCATGCTTTTCATACGTTTCAGTATCCACGGACACTGACAGGTGTGATTACTGTTAGAGGCAGGCTGTACTATTCAGCATTTAAGGTTGCACGTAAGCAGCCGACATGTCCACGCCTGTGTATGGTGCTTGGACACACCCCTTGCACTCAAGCACGTTTCATATTTATGTGGATGTGGCAGCAGGGAGCCTTCATTAATATGAATATGGTGCTACTGCACCATGTCTATGCCGCACAGTTGGCGCAAGCCTAACGCCGTCCTTGCGCCGAGCTTCATGAATCCCGGGGCATCACTTTTCATAAGGAGATTCTCTGTTTAGCTTTAAACTCAGTGGAACAGTCATAGACACTTATTAATCGAACTCAAGATAAGCCACAGAGTCTTTTTGGCACCATAAACTTCCCCTAATCATCAGAAGTATGGGCTTCAGTCTGCAATGGGCATACCCAAGTAATACAAGGAGATCTCACCATCACCGTCCTGCAAATGAGTAAAGGAATCACTCATGGAATCCTATTTTTAGAAATTACAAATTGCAAATGTTTCTTTTTAATAAGAGATGCCTTCTTTAAGCAGAATATTAGGGGGGAGTGAGGCAGCTTGATAAATGGAAATGCACTGGGGCAATTAAAATGGACTTGTCAATTCATTATCATGCCAAAAATATGTCACCACAGCGGCTCTATGTCACAGGATTGACTTTTCAGAAACTCAAAAAAAAATATCGAAGAGACCTTATAATCTATTTTCCAAAAACTCAAACATCAAAAAAAAGTATGCAAAAATCTACCTTTTTTTACATGTTTGCAGGGGAGCAAGCCCCCTGCACCCCTCCACAGCCCTCACACCCCTTGCAAAAAAAAAATAATAATTTATATATATATATATATATATATATATATATATATATATATATATATATATATATACCAACTCTGAGATTGCACTACAGTGAGGAAGAGGGTAAATTTCCCAGTCCTTGTTGTACCGTGATCTTCATTCAAAAGCTTCAAGTTTTCAAAAACTAAATCATATGGTCTCGACCATATGGAGTCTGAGTTTCCAAAAACTCAATCAATTTATAGGGACCCCATCACAACAAAAATGGAATGAAGTATTATCAGCACTGACGTGTGATCACAAAACTGTGATACTAACAAAACTTTCACAATTAGAAATTCACTCAAATACATTATGTGAGCAGTGTTACATAGGGTAGGGGGTTATGCCTTTCATCTGTCAATGTGGGATATGCCTCACACATCCTTTAACTTAAAATTTACTAACTTTAATATTGCTGTACCTTGAATAGGAATTCTCCAAGGTGCTGCATTATCTGAGTTAGCACTGCAATCAAAGCAATCTCTCTTACTTTTGGGATCACACTTTAGACTATCAGCCGTAATCCACTGTGGTGCAGCAGTAGCATTGTTGCCTCACAGCAAGAGGTTCTCCTGTTTGATTCTCAGCTAGTGTGTGGGGAGTGCCTTCTGTGTGGAGTCTGCATGTCCTCCCCATGGGTCGAATGGTGTTTCAAAAGACATGCATGAATGGGCGTGCCTTTATTGAAGATTGGGCACTGAGCTGGCAACTCGGCACCGTGAAAATCTACTGTCAATCATTAGCAGACCGGAGTTCCGCTGTGGTGACCCCTAACCGGGAAAAGCCGAAAGACAACAACAACTTTAGACTATCAGCCATTAGTTTATTACATTTCTGCCTGACATCCTTCAGAACTGCATTTTAAGGCATGATTCGTTAGTAATAGAAGTTACATTCTACTTCTCTCCTATTATATGCTCTGACCCCGCCCCCAAAGGTCACAAATCTAGATCAGAGCCACTGCAACATAATGAGTCATATAAGGTAATCTGGCCAGTTACCTAAATTAGAGTACACATTTTCCTAGTGTGAACCAGCAATACAAAATAAGAATAAGAAAGCTAGTTCAAACCATAATAACACTTTTGTAAGTAAATAAATTAATCAGAAATGCATAACTTTAAGAAACTATTGATTGTTAAACATAGGAAGAGAGTTTTTTGCTCTGGGGAGGCAGGATGTGAAGCTTCAATTAAGACACACATTTCAGTGTTTAGATGTTATCGAGCCAGAGTATTGTATGGTATTTGTCCTTAAGTTTCATAAGCAAGGACTGAACAAACTCTTCACCCCATCCTTGTTGACCCTAGAACATAATGTGAACCTTCAGAGAATATAATTTTCTTGCTGATGTCCCAGAGATATCCGAATTCTCACTCCAACCACCTTAACAGTCCATGCTGAGCCTGTAAACACTTGTGTTTACTAGACCACATTGTGAACACACTATCATCTCTAACCCCCATTCATACTGTGAGTGCCCCAGCTGTGCATAGCATCTGCATAGCTACTTGCATTCAGTCTGCATTTATACTTATTCTGAGAAACAGCATATGACACATTAACTTTTACTAACTTATACTGCCCAGCACAAAAACAACAAATAAAGCACTAATAAAATAAGAAACAAAGGGCCATAACTACAAAGGCAAACCAAAACTTTAATATATGAGCACTTTCATTCACTCATATCAAATGAACTTCTTCACACAAATTCAAACAGTAAAACCCCTCCTTATATAACCATGAAATCAAATGACCAATAAAATGTATTGCATTATTAATGTGATGGCACTTAACAAGCACAATATATGTTTTAAAGAGACTTATTCATAAGTTTAAAGCACATTTGTTATATCCGGCTAAGATACTCCTATGTGATTTTATGCGTACCTACAGTCTTCAACTACAATGGAAATGTCAACCCCACAGCTGCACTCAACAGCACTCATAGGTTCACAGGTAAGTACTAGGTTAGCTGTCCTTGTAGGCCATTTTATGCCTGGCCAGTTGCCCTTTCTGTGCTTGACATTACCTGTCTCATTTGGTTATAGACTAGCCTTACCCATCCCATGGTCGATAATTAAATGTCACCCCGAATGAGAATAACTGTGATCATACCATAGATAATTTGAGGAGACCCATGCATGGGATAAAGCATTTAGGAGCTGCCCCTGTCCATTTGTAGTACAGGGGGCAGTCATGTCATATCATATCATGCCAGTAGTATAGGGCTCATCTCTGTTTATCTACACTGGCTGCAGAATTAAACAGCATGTCAAAATAGAATACAGTACTGAACAATCCACCGTTATATTATCAGAACCATGCGGTAGTCTCATAAGCCCCAACATCATCATCAATTCTCTTTGTTCCATTTTTCTACATGGGGTGTCATGCCAGCTGTTATCATCATTCATGATTTTGTGCTATTCTCTTACCTTCTTCAACAGTCAAGCCTTACTGCCGCAAGTCTTCTCTCAGACATTCCTCCCATCTCCTAGCTAGTCATCCTCATTTCTTCTTGCCTTCTTCCTGTCTCTTCCAAACCTTTGCCACGTCATTGTCTGCCTTCATGCATATCAACCAGAGCACCACAATCTATTGTCCTTGACCTTCTCTGCAGTTGGTACTGCATTGGCTTCTGATCTGGTTTGCTGATTTCTTCATTTATCCTATAGTGTGCATTCAATCACCTGTCTTCAGGACCTCATCTTCATCACCACAAAGGTCTCCCTAACCCCTATATTATTTACAATACCTTTTCTTTTGATATAGATCCAGGCATACTGTGATCAGCAGGTTACAGATCCCTGTAGGACTGATACATTAATGATCAACACTCAGATTCATAGGATCATTGTTTACTAGGCTAAAGACCACAGAGACTTTTTTAAGCCTAGCCATGCATCCCAAATCTTTGACAAGTTCTCGTATCCTTGATAAGTGTAAGCAGGGGCTTGGGAGATGGAACATTTGCAAACAATGGTCTGGGAAGTGAACCATTTACAGGCTGCTTGTGTCTATTAGAGACATCAAACCAGGGTTTAATTTCCTTCTTTCCCCATCCAATTGTCCAAGTTACACTTGAATTAGTATAGGGAAGAACTCTACCTCACATGGATGGGGAGCCTGTTCCAGAGAAAGGCAGGTCCTATTATATCACAGTCAAGGTTTAAGTGTTTAGAATAGGTAGTCTTGTGTTGTTTATTTTGCAGATATGCAGGAAGTCCATCAAAGTGGGGTCTGACAATGCCTTGTATGCCAGGTATTGATCTCCCCTGAACAGCCTTTAGGAGATAGAATACAGGAATAGGGCCTTGAGGCAGTCCGCATAGGACATGTTATTTATGCCCTTCGTTCTTTCAATGAGGAACCTCTGTGGACATTCCAATTGTTGGATATGCCTGGTTAGGTACATACCAAAGGGGACATTGTACTCAATGATAAGTCTGATGAATGCCAAGGACAGTGGAACACTGACTTCTTTGGACCTAGATGCCATACCTTTGTTTATAATTTGCATAAAATAGAATGATTTCTCCACTAATGTAGACAGTAGACAGTCCACTACTGTAGACACATGATAGTCAAAAACTAGGTTACTGCTTATGTGTGTCCCCTAGTCCCTGACTACTGGGTCAACTCTTGGGGGGGGGGGGGTGTTGTCAATATGATAAAGAGTATTTCATTTTTTTTTGAGCTCAGCCATTATCTTGGCTAATGGAATTGGTTAGATCTAAACATAGACAATGGCCTCGTCCATCATTTGTTTTGTTTTGTTTTGTTCCTTCATTCTCAGCTTCCGGTGTTGCTCTTTTTTTCTAGTTTCTTGATAAGAATTATGAACATTTTAACTTTTTCCACTTCTTTTATAGTATAGCATCAATGTTTATGAGGTAAAGTTATTACTAATGTTTCTCACCCTCTGTAATTCGTATGATTCTAAATAAGTTCCTGATCAAATGATTTTTTTACATGTGACGATTACAGCTAATTTTAAAAATCTGTTACCAAGTGTATCAGCTGTGTATCTCTGCAGACGTCCTTCCAGAAGAATATTAAAGTTGTTTTGGTGTCTAAGTAACCTACAGCTGGTGAAACTTATAAATATTTATTTAATATATTCTAGTAATAAATGGCTGGTCCAAATAGCCAAAACTCATTTAGAGATGAAATCAATATAGAAAAGCTCCAAAGACATTTCTGAAACACACAGCATGCACAGACAAGATGCTTATTGAATATAGATAAACATATAATAGCAGTGACTTCACATTTCAACATCACAGTGGTATCAGGGGATCAGTCTTTCTTCACCTTCACTGACAAAGGTTTAAAAGTAAAGTGCGGCAAAATGGAGGATGGACTTGATGCTAACAAGGCAAGCTATATTTGCTAAGCTAGTGTGCAGAACTAAAATATGTTCAGTATGTTTATTTTTTTTTCCTGGATGATACGAAGTTAGAAAGAATACTAAAGAAGGTGATTGTTTAAAACTTTGCTGAAAAGGTTGATGTTGCCATGGAAAAGCTATTTTTTTATCTATAGTGGGAAAGGACCACTGCAGGTATACATTACAGTAATGTGCATAGTTCTCAACTGTTCAGATTTTCACAGAATGCCCAGATTTTTGACTCATATTATTGGTCTGTTCCTCATAAAATTTATGTTTTTCTGGCAAAGTACTGAAGATTGAAGTCACTAAATAATGACATACATTTGAGTTTCAGACATCATGTCCTTCAGAAGCTGCATGCTAACATAAATCCTATTATTCTAGCAACTTTTTAAGTTTGTAAGAGCAAGATTTAAACTCTGTCCCCATTTTTGGGTCTTTGTTTCCCCTTTATTTCAGGCTTTGTCCAGATTTCTTGTGTTACCAGGCATGAGAGGTATGAATGTGTTTAAGAAATATCTCATGGCACAAAGCACTAAATGAACTGTATCAGAGGCTTTATGAAAGCAACATATGCTACTATATTTAAACTGTACTTCAGCCTTATGGACAGCAGGGGTTACACCTCAGCAAATGTGTGTTTGTTTTACATTTTTGTTACCATGCCTCTCGACCTCTTAGAGCAAGAAATCTGGACAAAGCCATAATTAAAAGGGGGACAAAGGCCCAAACATAGGGATAATTTTTACATATTGCTCTTACAAACTTAGAAAGTTGATAGAATAACAGGTATTGCACACATTTTCTGAAGGGTATGAAGACTGAAACTTAAATATCTGCCATTATTTTCTAACTTCAATTTTTAATGATGTGCCACTAATTTTCCAGAAAACCACAATTTTATGAAAAATAGACAAAAAATATGAGGCAAAAATCTGGAGAATCAGTGAAAATCTGTACAGTTAAGAGGTATGTTTGTTACGCATTTCACTAAAGGAAGTGTTTCTTCAATTCCTGTTCTAACACATTAAAGCAAGTTTTCTGATTTAACTTTCCTGGAATTAAACTGTTTTTTCTCCCTTGTAGACTGTATCTGAAAACAAAATATCATCAAAATTTATTAACAAGCATTCTGCATTTTTGTCCTAAAAGCTATAAGCATTAACCTTGCTACAGATTCCACCAGACATGAATGCTGACAGCAATAGATTGTTGCCATGGGTCATATCACAATGATGATACATTTTCAATGAATGTGTCATACCCAGTTGATATTTTTGTATTTTGTTGATATGAACCAGGGAATGAGACAAGGTATTTCACTTTGTGAATAACTTCTATAGTTATGCCTTCAAAAATAAGCAAAGCTTTCTGATGGATGCTTAAGTATAGGGGGTACATAATTTATTCTTGTCATATTCAAAATTAGCACGTTATGAACCAGATTTTTTTCTAGGTGATAAATCCTTCTCTAACGGAACCCTTGCAATCACTATGGATTGTGTTCTGATGCTATAAAATTGCCACATTGTATTACTACTATTGAAACATGACAGTGATTCCACATTTCACTGGTAAACAGATACTCTTTATTGCGTTCTAGATGTTCAAAGGGCCACTCAACTCTATCTAATAAAAGTCTTCTTATTAAGACAGCATAATTTAAATCCATGTTTAATCACTCAAAGATTTGCAAGCCTTTTTACTTGCATGGATTATTTAACAGTGGCAAGATGTTCAAGAAGGCACGAAACAAGGTGTCAACATGCTGACGTGGCCATCAGATGATATTAATGATATTATTATGCCACTAAAATGCCAACTCTGTGATTATTTTCTGAACCCATTCTGTCTGTATAACATGCTAGGGTAGAAATTAATGGTGTCAATTAACTTCATGTAATAACTCACTCATGTAGCTTGGCCTCTAGACTTAGAATAAAAATGATCCTTAAGCACATCATTCAGATCTCCTTTCTTGTAAACAATGATTGTGAAACATGATTTCTAGAGCCTTTCTGCAATGTTTTCAGAGATCTTATATGTTATTATATAATATGAGAGATAAGAGATGTAGACAAAAATATGTTATAGGAATGTTTGAGGAACTGCATCCATAGGCAATGCTCTATTTCTATTTAACAATGAGTTTTATTGCAACAAAAATAATTTGCTGTTGAATTTTATTTTCATTACAAGCACTTATGCATTACTGAAAATTTCCCTTGATTCTGTATTCAGGAATTTAAATTTTTCCAATTTAAGTCATTAATTATAGAGTAAAAGATATTGCCCAATTTACTGGGGATTTCTATGAAGTAGCTTTGACAAACATATTTTTTGTAAGGCTGCAACCATTATTCTGATATTGTTTTGACCTGGAGCTATGAGTTCTTTCTAAAATAGGGAAGCATTCCGTTTTGACTATTGTGATCAGACATGCTCTTGTATATTATTTACAGTGGGTAATCAGTGCAGTTAGTAAATTCCATATTTAGGTCTCCCCAGTCTGTAACTATGAGATCTGAAGGTATCCCTAATGGTAGCTATGATCCACTACACTGAATATAGTTTACCCTTAACTTTCTTCCTGAGGCAAACATTAATATATACATATATATATATATATATATATATATATATATATATATATATATATATGCCATATATGCCGCGGTGGTGCAGCAGTAGCATTGTTGCCTCACAGCAAGAGGTTCTCCTGTTTGAATCTCAGCTGGAGTGCCTTCTGTGTGGAGTCTGCATGTTCTCCCGATGGTCGAGTGGTGCTTGAAAGACATGGCTGGCAACTCGGCACCATAAATATCTACTGCCAATCATTAGCGGACTGGAGTTCTGCTGTGGTGACCCCTAACCAGGAAAAGCCGAAAAGACAAACACACACACACACACACACACACACACACATATATATATATATATATATATATATATATATATATATATATATATATATAAACTTAAAGTAGTGGGTGGCTCCTTATACAGTCTGGAGTACAAATCTCTTAACCTCTTACTGCAAGAAATCTGGAAAAAACTGACAAAATGGGGGGCAAATGCCCAAAGATAGGGACACATTTTAAATATTGCTCTTAAAAACTTAGAAAGTTGATAGACCTACATGTTTTGTGTTAACATATATTTTCTGAAGGATTTGAAGTCTGAAACTCAAATATATGTCATTATTTAGTGACTTCAGTTGTCAGAGCATCCCAGTGATTTGCAGAAAACCACAAATTTTATGAGGATTAAACCAAAAATATGAGGCAAAAATGTGGACATTCTGCAAAATCTGGACAGTTGAGAAGTATGCTGGGATATCCTGACTGGTAGTAAGTCAACAGTGTCATCTTCTGTTAGGACAACCTCCTTTGTATGCCTTGAGAGTTGGATTTTTATTTTCTTTGCACAGCTATACTAAGAAAATGTTGGCAGCTCCTATTAGTGATCACTGCAGACATTAGCTTTAAATCCAATTACAGCTGTATTTTGGGTAGTTTGTTGGGGCACAGTCTACGTAGTTGCCAATCCTTTTGACAGGAGTAGTTGATGTAAATGAGATATCAGTTTAAAAAAATAAAGTGAGAGAGACTCATCAGAATCAAATGTATTTGTGTATTGCCTGTAGTTTAGGTGTCGGCCACAATAATTTCAACTGTGTAGTTGTTTTTCACAAGACCCATTCCATAGATCACAACTGGTAATTACAATGTTTAGATCCATGTTTAAGTGATACAGCATTAGCAACACTACCTGAATACCTTGCAGGTTGGTAACTTTATAAAAGGCGTTCATGACTTATATTGCACTCTGTTTGCTATCTTTGCTTACCCTTTGATGACAAGTTCAATCCCTGCCTATTCTGTATACTTGATATGTAATTAATGTGCTTGTAGTTCAGCTGAAAACTGTATCACAAACTTATTGTGGAGGTAGCCAGAACCATTGTTGTTCCTTTATACATATAATATTAATATAGTTCTAAATGTTCCATGTTTTATATTACTGCTCTAGGGTCAGTATTCAGAAACAAGCCAGCTGGAAGTCATAAGGATGAGGCAAAGGAGGTGCTTTAGTCTAATGTTGGAAACCAGTGATTCCGAGACACAGTACCTTCAATAAGGAAAGACCTCATTATTGACTAATTTGCATTTATCTGTATCTCTTGGTAATTACTACAATCACTAGCAAGGTCTTTGCTGTAGTAATTATAGATGGAATCCCATGCATTGTGTTGGCAAGGTCATCCCCTCACTTAGTCCACCACACAATGCTCACACAGGCACACACACACACACACACACACACACACACACACACACACACACACACACACACACACACACACACACACACACATTCACTCAGCTGAGATCACACACATCTCTGCATGCATTCACATGCAGGCACACACACATACACACATGTATGATCTATTTATCTTATTGGTTCTGAATCTCACAGTAGATCTGTATTTACATGTGACATTTTATTTAACTTGTCTATGAAGTTCACATTAGAAAACAGAGGCAGATCTCAGGCAGACGATTTTGTGGATTTTAAGATAGACAATATCTCTCATATTGCTATATTTTTTTTAAGAAACCCAGCAGTAATGTTAAGGCTTTTCAGAGTGATAGAGGGTACTTCATTTGATATGGTGAACTATCGTGTTTCAATCTGCACTAAGTACATCTCACTATAATATGTCAGCTTCCTTTCCATATCACACTTTTCAAATAATTTGGTATTAGTTTTCTATTTTATAACTTTTTTGTCATTTTTATATTATCAGACATTTGCACTAAGAAATATCATATGACAAATCATTGATCTCTGTAATCATCCTTATTTCTATATTATAACAGTATTTTTCTAGATACGGTCTCTCAGCACCCATTATTAAGATTTTGGCATCTAATTCAGTCTTTATTGTCAGGAGAAAAGCTGGATACAACTTTATACTGTGAGTGGGCACCATTTGAATAACATTTGTGGAATGTGTAGCAAATGTACTACAAATAAGGTATAAAAATGTGTACAGCAGTTCATATAGAAGTGGGAATTTTTATCCAAGATATGTAAGCAACGAAAAGAGCACCAAAAGAGTATGAAAATGTACCTATGGCAGTGGCAATCTAAAATATCATCATTCTTAAAGCACAGGAAGCTTGTGACACCTGCTGAAATGTAGGAGATCATGAATTTAGGAACAAAGAACTACAGACGTGAACACATATGCCACTGTAAAAAATGGATAAGATGATATTCCTACTAGTTTTTATGAAGATGTGGATTCAGTGATAACTCAACATGCTAGCAGGAGGCTCTTCATACTGTGAGTTTTGAACTTAGCTCTCATTAGGAAAGTGTAAATGGACAGGTTTTGTATAGCTCAACATACAACAGATTAATTATGCAATCTGTGTTTTAGGTCGATACCACTAGATGGAAATCCAAATCACTGTAAGTCCCATAATTTACTCACAACTCCTACATGTATGAATACAAGGGTAACACATTAAACACTTGAAGAGAACAACAGTCTAAATTAAAAGTTCATGGACTTAATAATTTTAAAATCAAATTTATTAATTCTATGAAATTTCAGAATTTTATAGTATTCTAACTGAATGGGACTGACACAAACCAGTTTCAGTGTATAAAACTATCTTAGTCTTAAATTTCCCTGAAACACTATCTCATTGATTGCTACCTTCCCATTTTGAAGTACAGAATCGATTCTACACTACAAGATATTGCCAACAAATGCATTTAAGGTTGTGTTAGTAACTTTAAGTAACTGGATAACACACCACATCGGTCAGCTACAGGGTAGCTATCTCCCTTTGTAGTCCTTTTCAGAGCCTCACTAAGAACAAGTCCCACTAATTGGCTTCTCCTTGCTGTAGCCCTCTAATAACTTACATTTTCTGAAACTATTTTTGCAAAAGCTCCTGCACTAAGAAATTCACTGCTAATAGCCCCAAAATAGAAATAAAAAGTATAATAAATTAATGCATAATTCCTATATTATATGCTGTAGTAGTTATTTTTAGTTACTCAGTTAGCTAAACAGATTTTTTTCTTTTTTCTTTTTTGTGCTCACTTCTCTGACCAGCTCTTCCTGCTTCATTCACCCTTGTTCTGCTTGGGCTCACTCTGCTCCCCTACCCTAACCCCATATCCCACCCATCCCAATTTTATAGCTTACCACTAAAAACTCCTCCCGTTTCAATCATCCTATCACTACACCATTACCACCACCTGATAATTAGTTTTTCATGCTATATTAAACCCCAGCCCATTCCATCCATTCCCTAGCTACATATTCATTCCTCTAATCCAAGCCAATTCAATATTCCTGTATTTCAATTATACACATAATGCTTTACCAAAACTGCATACTATGCAGCTTGCTCATCACATTATACCTTTACACATGCTACCAAACTCAACAAGTAACCATCATCCATTGCCCTTCCAGCCCATTCACTACCCTCCCCCATAACCCAATAACCAACTGTATTATTATACCACACCTATACAACTCCATTACCAAACTCTTCTCATTCAAATATTTTAATTCAAGCATTATACCAAACTTATTGCATAAATACACTAAACACATTATCAAACTTAACCACCTATTTCTAGTTAACTGATCACAGATAAAAAAGTGGATACATATACCCCAACCTGGGCCCTCTTTACTCACAACAAGTACCCCATGCTTCTAACATTTCACTTTCCCCAAACTTCTTTAATATACAACACAGCAAATCAGATGCCCTTATCTTGAATATAAACCTAAGAAGCATTCTGTACATAACCTCTGAATTTCATGCTACCCTTACCCAATATACTCCATCTATAGCTATACTAAAAGAAACCTGGCTAAAGCCAAACATAGAAGACACTGAGATACTAACCCATGGCTAAAGTCAAACATACAATACACTGAGATACTAACCAATGGTTACAACATCTAAAGGCTGGACAGGATTCATAAGAAGGACGGTGGTATAGCCATAATCTACAAGGACAACTTCAAACTGGAAAGACTTGTAAGTCACCTCCCAGACCCTAAATGTTTTGAAATCTTAATCTCACAACTCCAAATTAACTGTAACAAACACATCATTATCATGGCAGTTTACATTCCCACCTGTAAACAACTCAACCTCCATCAAAGACCTTTTATGCTGGTGTGATTCAACATATAGTCAGGAAACCATAATAATGGAAGATGTTAACTTAGGTTGGTCAACCTACATCTCTGACAATCCACCCAATTTTATTAATCTACATGGTTACTGCCAAATGATATAAACCCCAACCAGGATTGACATGCACAGTAAAAAGCAATCAATAGAAGACCAGATTCTTAAAAATACAACTTCCCTCTACTATCAATCAGGCTGTCTCCCTGACAGTCTAAGTGATCACAGGCATACCTATCAAATTCAACAACATATTTATCCTCCTATTGCTTACAAATACATATCCAACAAAAAAAATCTCATTTGAAGTATTTAAAATGCTTTAGCAAAAATGTAACTGGTTTCCTCTTAAACACCTCCACCTTGACTTGGATGTTCAGTATTTTAATGATAAATGTATCAATATCCTAAATAATCTAGCTCTCTTAAGAAAAAGTTGTACTAAATCCAAACATATTCCATGGCTCACCAATGATTCTATGAAGCTCCTTAAGCTAATAGATAGAGCCTGGTACCACTATCACGAGACTAAAAATGAAGCATCACTTCTCAGTTATCAGCAACTGCATAATCTAGCAAAAAAAAATAAGCATGGCAAAAAGTACACTACACTACAATTCAAAATAAGCATCAAAATAACCCCCAGAAGTTCTGACAAGCCATCAACTGTCTACTTAAACCTGGACAGATTACAGCCCTACTCCAACCTTTATCAACACCACTGATAGCACTGCCTCACAGTTCAACTCTTACTTTATCAATTCTATCTTATCACTTGTAAAACTGACAGTCATACTCCATCATCATTACCAATTCAGACTATATAAAAGCTCAGTTCATTCTCAATTAAACCTATACAAACCAGCACCATAAAGAAACTTCTTTTTAAACTTAAGCTCTCATCACTCACTGCAGATCAGCATCCCAATGGCTTTATTAAAATTGCATCAGATGTGATTTCCTTCCCAGTTTCTATCCTATTTAACCAGTCCACTAATGAATAATACATCCCAAAACTCTGGTAACTCTCTCGTATCACCCCACTACACAAATGCGACACATCCACTAAACTCAGTAACTATAGGCCAATAGCTATTCCCCATAACGCATCCATACACAACTACTCCAATATCTGCTAGAGAGCAACCTCCTACCTTCATTCCAATATGGTTTTAGGCCAAAGCATAACACCACTACAACTCTCATTATCTTTACTAGTTCAGTTAACCAGCTCAAAAATAATGGTCTCCATGTCTCCTCTATCTTTCTTGACCTGTCAAAAGCTTTTGACACAGCTTCCTATTAGGAAGTTCTCAATGAACTAGCTTCATTAAACCTGTCACAACCCAACCTTTCTTGGTTTCCTAGCTATTTTTCAGACTGCCAACTGACAGTGAAATGCAATTATGAACTCTTTTCCCTTTTACTTGTCTCTCTTGGTGCACCCAAATGGTCAATACTCGGCCCACTGCTATTCACTATGTTCACAAATAAACACTCAACATGCAACAATTGTTCAATATGCTGATGACTCTTCACTTATTTGCTCAGCACCCTCCATATATTCATTCTTTCAAATAACCCAGAAAAGCCTTTACTGACATTGAAAATTACCTATCTGACCCCCAGCTTGTTCATAATCCAAAGAAAAATAAGTTCATGCTCTTTACTAGTAACAAATCACATTGCCACGATCCATCCTTACTATCGTCTCCTCCAAAAAAACTTTAATAAAACCAGTAAAACATGTTAAGCTCCTCAGAGTGACCACTGACAACAGCCTTAGATTTGATAAGCACCTAGCCATAACTATCAAAAATGTACTCACCAGGCTAGGTTTACTCTACAGGATCAAACATTTCCTAACTGACCCCATCAGAAATGCCATATCCAGGCCTCCTCTACTTTTCACACTGCTATATAGGTTCATAGGTGTGTACTAGGCTAATGGCCCTAGAGCCTTTACAAGCCTAGTCCATAGAAGTGCCCTGGCATCATGCTGCCCAATGTTAGTTCCCAGTGCCTCTATCAAGTAGAGCCACTGGAGTGATCCCCAGAGTGAACTTTCTATTACGCATCCACTCATCAAGATTTCTTTTGAAGAGCGACAGTGAGGTACTCTGCTTGACATGTATGGGAAATCTATTCCAGAGCATGGGCAGTCTCTGGTTGAGGAACCTGTCCCTCCAGCATGTTCTGTTGATTGTGGTAATGAGGGTGAGGTCTCTGGAGCATGTGGTGTGAAGGGATTGGGATTTCTTTAGATGTAGCATTTCTAACAGAGCTGGGTCTGACATGGCTTTGTAAGTCAAGCAAAGATTGCCTCTAAGTAGGTGATATGAGACAGAGAATAGCTGGAGTCTTTTGAGTCTGTCCATGGAGGACATGTGTTTAATGCTTAGGATCCTCTTCTTGAGGTACTATTGTGGCCTCTACAGCTGTTCCAGGTGTCTAGTGAGGTACATGCCAAATGAGGCATTATACTCAATGATTGGTCTAATGATGGAAGAGTATAGAGAGATTATGTCCTTTTTCTTCCTGGATGCAAAACCCTTGGTAATGAGATGTGCCACATAAAAGAACTTTCTGACCACAGTGGCAATGTGGTGGTCAAAGGAGAGGTTGCTGTCAGTCTGCGTCCCCAGATCTCTTATAACACCTTCAGTGTTCAGTGGGCTTCCATAGATGTGGTAATTAGTGGGAACTCAGTTTTTACCAAAGATGATGAAGACACATTTTTTTGGCATTAAGCTTAAGGCCATGGTTTCAACACCAGTCATTGGTCTCAGTGAGGCCTTTCTGTAGGATGTCTGCATCACTTGAGAAGTTAATAACGGCTCCCAGCTTGCAGTCATCTGCAGACTTGGTCAGCCAGAGTCCCTTTCTGTTCACCTGGTCTTTTGAGAAGTAAATGCCAAACAGGAGAGGAGCCAGGACCGATCCCTGTAGGACTTCACTCGTGACTGGTCGGCAGTCTCACTTGAAGTCTACTACTTTCACATTGTGTGTTCTATCTGTGAGCCAGTTTGCATCCCACCTAGTGATATAGGGGTTGTTGCCTAGTTTGGTGAGTTTATCAATAATTCCCTAGTGAGGAATGGTATCAAAGGCCTTGGGCAGATCAAGGTAGACTGTATGAACTGCTTTACCTTCATCCACAGCCCTGGTGACTGACAAAAAGAAGTCAACCAAGTTTAGCATGCATGATCTCCCTTTCTCAAAGCCAAATTGCATGGGGTCTAGAGTTTCAAGATTTCCTATATCTTTGTTAATCAGGTCCATGATGATGCACTCCATAGCTTTACATATCAGACTTGTCAGACTAATGGGACGATAATTCCCAGGGTCTGTAGTTGCTCCCCATTATGGAGAGGGATGAATACAGCAGTGCACCATTCAGTAGGGACAAAGCCTGAGGTGAGGCTTTGACTGAACAGGGCACACAGATTTGGTGCCAGTTCACTTTGTAGTTCATGTAGAACACAGCCAGGGATATTATTAGGTCCCATGGAAGCTGTATTTTTGGCTTTGGACAATGCAGCTTTAACCTGTGCTGCAGTAATGATGGGTGCCTGGCATTCTTCTGGTATTTTGATTGGTCCTTTGGGGGGGGAGGGGTAAAGTTGGCACTGAATCTGTTGGCCAGTATGTTAACAATATCTGTTGGCTCAGTATAGGAAGTACCATTGTGCAGTACCTCAGAGCAAATCTAGGTATTGCCATGGAGGTTCTTGATATAACTATAGAAGGCATTGTGATTGCTTTTAGTGTCTGCCAAAATTCTGCCTTCATAGCTGGCTTTAGAGGATTTGATGAGGGATCTCAACTTTTTGTTCAGGCTAATAAGGGAGTTTTTCCAGTCTTGGGACTTCACCTTTTTCTGCAATAGTTTTTTCCTTCTGTTGTAGAGTTTATTAATGGCAGGGGACCACCATATTGGCTTCCTTTTTTTGGAGGAGAGCATCTTGGTTCTGTTGAGTATGGCTAGTTCCATGTATTTATGTTCATGTTTGTATAGTGCATTGGTGTATGATTCGGCAGTCATGTAGCTATTTTCCATTGACATGGGTGCCATGAAGTTAGCTACCTCTGTTTTTAGGAGCCTAAAGTAAGCTTTGGAGAAGTTTTTCAAGGTGGTTACCTTTGCGGGGTGTGTGGGTGAGATGTGGATTTCCATGGTGATTAGTTTATGGTCAGATCTCACCAGGGAGGGATTGACTACTGGTGCTGAACAACAGTCACCCATGTTAGTAATAAGCAAGTCAAGGATGTTGCTTCCTCTAGTGGGGGTCAGAATGATCTGGTCCAGGGCATTGGAATTGATGAATTCCAGGAAGCATTGGGCGAGTGTATTGGTACTTGAGTAGTTCTATCAGTTGATGGAGGGGTATTTGAATTCTCCTAGTATGAGATTGTTGGTTTGGACCTTGATAGATTCCAGGGTGCTTAGAAACGTGGAGTGAGAGTCTAGGGACATGGTTGGGGACCTGTAACAGGCTATGACCTGGATCATCATCTTACCCAATGTTAGTTGCACCTGAAGTATCTCAGATGCGTTACACTGGGCTACTAGTCTGGAGGTGTGCATATCCTTTAAGAATATGGAGACACCACCACCTTTGGAGCTATGGTCAATATTTTGGGGCCGAAAGGTGTAGAATGAGTTATAGCCTGGTAGCGCAGGCGTGCTTTCTGCTGCTTTAAAATAGGTCTCCGTTACAGCACAAATGTCGATGTTCTCCATTTTGAGGAGTGCTTCAAGCGAGTGCATCTTGAGATTTAGACTTCTAGCATTGAGCAGCATGACCCTCAGATTGCATTTATTTATAGCTAGTATGGTGGTAAATTGGTCTTTGGAACATCACCTAAAAAAGGCAAGATCCTTAGCCAGTACCTGGAACCCAAGGGGTGACAGATGCAGGCCATCTCTGACAAAGCATCAAGGTCTGTCAATCATGTCATCCCAAACAGATACTGGATCCCCTTAGAATGACACCAGAAACTTAGTCAATTGTTGAAGTCATTCATTTTTTGTTTGTACTGCGCTATCATTCTGGGTGATGTTAGGATACTGCTCAGGTCTAGGGTCATACCTGCCTGGGCCACATAATCTGACAGCTCCACCATGTCTCTTTTCATGTAGTCCAGGGAGGTGCATCATAGGTCCTTCACACCCACATGGACAATGACAGAGTCATACTTGTATTTGTTGTGGAGTGACCTGAGTACGTGTGTTATGTGTCAGATTCTGGCACCCGATAGACAGATGACTGTTACCTTTTCCTTATACAACCTAGTGAGTGGGACATTTGTGTGCCTCATTATTGAGCCACCTGTGATTAGTATATTGGGCAAGGTATTTAGCCTTAGGGGATTAGGTTGAGGGGCACACTATATGCTTCTCCTATATTAACAAACCTCAGAAAAACTGAATTAAACAAACTGGAGTCCTGTTATAACAAAATAGTGAGATTTGTCTTAAACCTCCTATACAGATCACACCACTACACAGCATTGCATAATCTAAAATGGCTAGAACTTCGTAATATTTTTTTACTACAACCAATTAACTTTTACTCATTCCATCTTCCACCACCCAAATAACTGTCCTACTTTTAAATAGCTTGTACAACCCTATTCCAGCTCTAGGTCATTAAGATCTTCCAACAAAATCTTACCAAAAGTAATCAAATCTAACAACAACTTTGGGGAACCTCTTTTCTCTAACCAAGTATCTAAAGTTTGGACTACCTTACCGCCAACAATATTTAACAATACCAATATTTCCAAATTTAAACAGCTACAAAAAGAACACCTCATCAATAACTGGTTGTGCTCCTGCACTAAGCTAGTCTGAAAAGATTGTCCTTTTTCCTGTAGATCTTCAATGCCTCTCTCTCTCTCTTATCTGATATCTTTCCAACAGTTTCCAGTCTCCCCTTCTGCTTACTCATAGGTAGTTACTAGGCCAGCTGTCTCTGTGAGGCATTTTAAGTCTAGCTAATTTTCTTTCCAATGGTGAGATTCAAACTATGCACATTATGTTCATGAAGTAAACACCTTAACCATTATATTAATCATTACTAGGCCAGCTGCCTCTGTGGGCCACTTCAAGCCTAGATAATTTCCCTTACAATAGTGGGAATGAAACTATACACATTATGCTTATGAAGTAAACACCTTAACCATTCTACCAACAATTACACAGCTGGTCTGCTTATCCAGCAGAAATAGTGGTGGTACTTGTCAGACAGTGGCATAGATTTTCCAACTCTACAGAAATGCAACAATTGCTTCTGTTTGTGCAGGTCTTGGTGCTACGTCTTATCTTTGCTTAACAAAGTGTCACAAGAAGGGAGAAAATCAGCAGGTCCTGTAAGCGGTGTTACCATCTATGTCTCAACAGAAGGAAATGGATGATAGATGAATCGGAGTAGTGAATTAGAGGAGGCATTTTCCTCCTTGACAGGCAAGAAGGGAAGAGAAGTAGCTGATGAGCAGGACAGTTATAGAGACAGCCAATCTCCAGCATTGCTCTCTTGTAAACAAGTTAGGGACAAGACAAGCTATTAGAAAGATGTTGAGGGAGTGCTGCTACAACGAATAAGGAACAATGAAAAGAAAGGAGAATCAGAGGGAGCTGGCTGCATGGAAGGGGCAGATTATTTGTTTTATGATTTGACCACTATCACATTTTCATGGCAGAAGAATGCTTGAAACAAGATGAAGAGACATTGCAGGGTCAGGTAATAACACATGACATATGTGGAAAGGAAGCTTTTTCAGAGCATCAACAGGATAACATGTTGTCAGTAAAATGTAGCCCTTAATCCATCAAACAGTGATTAAGCAAGCATAAATAATGCCGAGTCGAGATGGCAGTTTGTTACAGAAGTATTACTGTTGGCAAAAATCAGTCTTAGAAGACTTGTAACTGCAAAATTCAAGGTATAGGAGAGATTTTTTTTTTCTGTAGAAATTATTCAATTTTATTTGTCACTGAAGCATATTTTATAATTATCACCTGTTCTTTTTTAAGGACAAATAACTGGACATTGGACATGTTGCAACAAAACATTTTTGTGTTACTTTTTCTGATATTGATATACATAATTATACTGTTAGTTAGTGCTTTTGATGTTCTGCAGTTATAACTGTAGTACCTAATGTTCTCACTGCACTGTTTTTAAATTATTTTTATACAGGAAGTGGGGACTTATGTGGGGAAGGCGTGGTTGTAGTATTTAGCCCAAACACACCTTGGATACCTTACCGTATTAATGGCCAGTCCAAAGCTGTCTATAGCTTACATCTCTTATCTTGACTCTGGCAGTCAGGTTTAGGTCCATTATTGATCCAGGGTCTTGATGGGCCTATCCTAAGGATGGGGTGGGGATATAGATGCTGGGGGAAGGGTATGTAAAAAAGGTAAGACAATTAAAGTTGTGTGGCATGTGGAGGAGGGTTGTCAGTTCAGAAACAGGGGAACTTTATATTCCAGGTTGAAAAGACTTAGAGCAGATATTGTTTTTTTCTGCATGAAGTCATGGTGAAATGTAAAGATGTCAGCAAATTGGGAGGGAGGGACTGGAACATACTGGGGAGGAGTTTGGTCAAAGAAGGTGGGGAAAGAGATATTATAGTGGTCAAAAAGAATATAGTTGTCACAGTATTAACTATTAAGGAGGACTTGGATGGACAGTATGTGATACTGAGGATGCTGACAGAAGGACAAGAATGGAAGATGGGGATGCACCAGAGTTTTTTATTGATTTTTGTGAATAGTGCAATTAAATATTGCTGGTCTATAAAGCAGTTATTTTAATGTGGTGTTGGACTGGGAGAAATATAGGTGATTTAGTTACAAAGAACAAAATGTGAGAGCTATGTCAATGCTAAACAAATGGCAGATGGGGGAAATGTGTACATAATGTGAGAGCTATGACAGTATTGAACAAATGGCAGATGGAGGAGATGGGTACATAATGTGAGAGCTAGGAGAGTACGGAACACATGGCAGATAGAGGAAAAATGATTAGATATGTGGAGCCAGAAGTATTTCAGGAAAAGAGAGTTGTCTTTTTCTAAAAATGAGGACATGCAAGCAAATATTTTGAATCGTTTTTTGAAGAGGGATAGGGACTTATTGCAGGCAGGTGACATTGAGATTGGTGAATGATTTTCTATCATAGCATGCTTATGTGACTCTTTCTTTATACATTCCTTAGGCTGTATTTGTATCAGGAAGATGAAGGTGAAAATATTAGCAGTGGACCATAGGAAATAGGAGGGGTCAAAGATACTGGAAAATATCTTAGAGTGGAATAAAATATCAGAGCTAGAGTG
The DNA here is from genome assembly GCF_019279795.1 of Protopterus annectens. Lineage (NCBI taxonomy): Eukaryota > Metazoa > Chordata > Ceratodontiformes > Protopteridae > Protopterus > Protopterus annectens. The sequence continues at coordinate 580,243,558 of NC_056744.1, read as the reverse complement.
ACAGTCTATCAGCATGGTCATGGTGGGAGGTAATTAAATGCGCTTTTAAGGGTAATTTCATAAGTAAAGAGGGATACTGGGTAAGAGAGGATTCCAAGCAACTTAATAAGTGGGAGGAGAGGCTTTGTGACATTCAAAAAGACTTAGACAATGACATTAGGGACAGACCCTATCCAGGGAATTTAGAGAGGTACATATGCCTGAAGGTTATTATTGAAAAGAGAGCTGCCACTGTATGAAAGAAAGGCTTTGTTAAACAGCAGGACATTTGGTGGCACAAGGAGGACTGAACAAGGAACCCTTTTGACCCAGATTTGAGAATGGCAAAGTTCCAATTGTGTAAATTCATCTTCAGGCATGGATGATGAACTTTACAGGGACAAGGAAGGTATTAAAAGGGTATTTTGGGAAAACTATCATGATTTATACATCGATGACGGGCAACTGCTAAAGCAGATATACATTGAGAAATTGTTGAGGAAGAGGTAGGTGAGGCTATTCAATGCCTAACAATGGGAAAGCAACCCAAGAGCAATGGCCTTCTGGCGGAATTCAATAAGTCGTTTTGAAAGGAGTTGATACCACACTTGTTTGGGTGTTCAGTTAGGGAACAGAGTAGGGGATGTTGTCCAGCTCCTTTTCTTGTGCACAAGTAGTAGTTCTCCAAGTCTGGCCAGGCAATAGATGCACTGGAATTATAGACCAATATCCTTAACAGATGTTGATCAAAACCTTAGCTATGGTGTTAGTGAAGAGATTGTAAATGCATATCCCTGCCTTAGTTATGGATGATCAAAGAAGTTTATAAAGGGTAATATGCCCAAACCAAACTAGTAGGTGTTAAGTGACTTTCTAATTCAGGTGGAACAAACAGAATGTTATCAGGGTAGGTTAATCTTGCTTGACATTAAAAAGACTTTGATTTGATGGAATGGTCCTTTTTGCTCCAGATTCTCAGGGAACTAGATTTTGCTATTGGCTTTTTGAACTGGATATTTGTCCTCAATAGAGAAGCTTAAGCTCAGCTGATAGCCAATTAGAAATTAACAGCGGTGGTTTCCTTACAGAAGAGTACACAGCATAGATGTGCACTGTCTCCTGTGCTTTTCATGTTGATTAGGGAGGTACTGGCACAGTAGGTTCAACTTCTTATGCAGGATGTTAGGTGTGAATTGAAGTATTTTCATATATTTTCTGATGATTGCATATCAGTTACTAATAGGCTGGACTTGATTCTCCTATAAATTATCTCAGTTTTTGTGGCATTTAGCATTATTTCTGGTTTGCGAGAGAAAATAGACCAAAACTTTCCAGATTCGGGTTGGGAAAATTCTGCATCCTATGGAGGAACAATGGATAAAGGGCACCCAGCTCCAAATATGTGGGTGTAAGATTGTTGACAGTAGAAGCAGCCCTGATGGTCAATAATTATTCCACTCTATATGAAGAGATTACCTTCTTGTTGTCAACTTGGTCTAACAGGGTGTTTACACTAGTAGGTAAGATTAATTTACTTAAAATTATGATTATTCCTGAGGTTTGTTTTATATATGTAGACATTTCCCTTTACAAAGTAAAGCATTTACATGGATATAAAAAATCAAAGTATTTGTGAAAGGCTTGTTTGGGGAGGGATGGACAAGGAGAATAGCAAAAGAAAGGATGGTCATGATAAGGAAGTGGGTTGTCGGGCTATGCCAAATTGTGATCTCTAGTCCAAAGCCACTTCAGTGACAGTTATGTGGTTGACAGATTTGTTCAGTTTGGGGCAGCTTAATGCAATCAATGGGTAGAGCGTCTGAGGTGTTGGAGTGATTCAGTAAGGAGGCTAATGGTAGCACATAAGCACCTATAGGGTTAGTGTGGTTAGAAATTTGGGATAATTGTGGAATTGTGATACAGGAAGTGCCTGTGTTTTGGAGGAATTGGTATAGGTGAGGATTAAGTTTATAAGAGACTTGTTTAAATTGGGAGAGGAGGGAACTGTTGGGTTTATGGACTGGATTTGCTTTAGTCATTAGTACAGCATGCCTATGGGAGTATGGTTGCATTATGAACAACTTAGACAGGCAGTGAGAAGTTGCATCACAGATATGGGTTTAGGTGAGCTCCCCGAAGAGCTAGATCAATGCACAAAATTACAATTACCTAGTATTATAATGTCAAAAATAGTAAGCTCACTTGTGGTAGACTGTTTAGAGTTCTGACTCTGCATAAATATAGGCTTGAGATGGATAAGTAAAGACAAATGGAGGCTATCTGAGGGTGCTGAATTCTCAGTGACTTAGTGGTGAAATAGTTTTAGAAGGATATGTAGGAGGAAGTGTCAACCCATCCTTTAGGGTCATTATGTGAGATATATTTATAGATGGTATAGAAATCACAGGTAGATTTCCATTACTATTGAAATAATATAGATAAATGTTGGCAATGTGGTTAAAGGGGAGGCTGGTATTATACAGATGTTTTGGAACTGTCCCTCTGTCAGGAATCTGCGGGATGCTTGCATATTGGAGTGAAGTAAGATGTTTGGGAAAACCGTCCCTGCCACATGGAAGTTATGTCTGTTAGGAACTGGTGGACAAGATTTGGGATGGTCAGAGGTAGACAAGAATATCATCCTGTGTGTGGGTTCAGAGCAGCATAGCACAAAACAGGAAGAAGGATTTAAGTTGAAGTTACAATGTCATAAGTGTTAATAATATCAGAGTATAACACCACGTGTTAAGTGCTTAAGATAATAGACTAAAAAATTATTGGAATAAGATGGTGTGGAAAAAATCTGAATTTCTGTCAGCTGGAAGATTTAAAGGTATTGTAGGACTGGTACCCTCGAACCATATGTCTTAGTAGGGACAGATGTGTGAAGTGTCATATTTATATAACATGATTATTGTTTTTGATTGTCATTTGAACAATGGACTCTTTTTACCATATGGTTTGTCATATGAAAAATTCAATGAAGATGAATACTAAACAAAGTTTTAGGGTAAGGGAGAAAATATGCAGGTTTGGAACTGGGCAGGTGTTTTATTGTTAGAATTAGGGTTAAAAGCACTAAAAAGAGATAAAATAAAATGAAGGAAATAGGATAAACAGATATAGAAGAGGATAATTTAGTTGATTATGAATTGTGTGATGTAAGTTAGAGTTGAATAAGGGACCATTTAAGCATTTACAGGGTTGTATTACTTTAAATTGTATGTATTTTTAATTATAGTGGAAATGACATCATTTTATGAGATTTAAGCAATTGTATTTAAGACGAGATGAGTTTAAATATGGTGTCTGAAGAAGTTTAACATTCACTTAAATGAAAGCGCTAACCCATTTTATTTGTGAAATAAAAGTTTGTGGTGATTTTATTACCGCAGCAGTGGTATTTCATTCTCTTGGGATAAGCTGATACGTTGCCATTTTTGTGTTTTTACAGTTGTATCAGCTTGTTTGTGGTTTTAACAGTTTGTTATGGATGGTGGCAACAGGTCGACTGATTACTAAGAGGCTAATCCAGGTAACAACCGGCCAGGAATTGAAGCAATCGATGGATCTATTGGAAATCTAACAGCCCTGGTTATGCGGATCACTCAATGCATAGACAACCTATATGAGTGGATGGGTATGAGTGGAAGTAACGGAAACAATGTAATGGCAAAAATACAAGGAACCGGTAATATTATTCAAGAGGGTAATTTTGACCTTACACCACAATGTTTGAGGTCATACCAAGGTGTTTCTGATCCCAGCAACTCGGACAATATTGGAGAACTACAATTCAATAATAGTGTGAATGGAGAAGGAGCATGCGCAATAGCTAGCAATCAACTGAACCAAAACATTAATGGCATGAGGAGAGAAGTACCTCTGCTCAATGACTGGTTAATGTTGGTGTTCTCTTTCAAAGGAACTCAAGGAGAAAGAACATTAAATGGTAAGCTCTCCAAATTTGATAACAGATTAATGCAATACAGGAAGTTACAATTAGAGAACGCTTACCTTCAAGAATGTATGAGGCTAAGAGTCATTCCTAAAGGGTTGAGGATGTGGTGCTTCCCCACAGGACTGATAGAAAACTCTGCATTACATACTGACTTATTAAAGCTATTCAATAAATTTGGGCATGAACTGTTAGAACTGCTCATAAAAAATAATCAGAAAGAGATAGATGACCTCAGTAGAGAACTGGCAGTTCTGGATAACTCTGTTAGAGAAAATATCCAGTATGAACAGTTCAGATATGAACATCTTCACATATATAATAGTATAGATCAATATATTGAAAAATTAAAGACTGGAAAAATTGGCAAACTTGAAAAAGATATCAATGAGTATGCCGATTGTATAACCTATCCTAGGCCCCCAATTTCTCAGAGTTGAAACAAAAGTAGAAAAGCACCAAAAAATTATGAGAATGGAAGAGACTCTGATGATACGGAGAGACAAAATAATAATGATATTCAGAATACATATGATCAGAACTATCTGGTTCTAAGGAAATTGGAGAGAATTAAGAGTAAGAACAATCTCCCACATAATGGATACCATCAACGAGTGGGGTTTCAAGGGGCAAGGCCCAAAAACAAACAATGGAGGACTTAAATATTAATGGCTATGAACAAATTGAAGCAATTACTGCAATTAACTCACATGATATAAGAGAACAAAGTGAAAATCAATGTGTTATTGTGCATAATAGAGATGAAGATTTTAAAGTGTACAATTTTTCAAATGTTCATATTGATGTCAAAGCAGCAAATTTGCTAGCTAAAGGAATGACCTTTGTTCCTGCAGTACAAAGTAATTTTATTAATACCATTTTAGATTTAAAGTTATATTTAAAGAAAATACATTTGAAATTGTTATATCAAAGTACAATATTAAGAAACAACAATGTATATGGTATTAGTAGTACATATAACCCACCCCTCCATCCCCGATTGTCAACTTATAAAAAAATATGTGAACTAGATCTGAAAAATGTGAGTCTGTATAAGAGTGGGAAGAAAGTAGTAAATAATTTAAATGAACAAGAACAGAATACATTACTACAGTTAAGAAGTGAAAAGGTACGAATAATGAAACCAGACAAAGGAGGAGTGGTTATTATGGATATACAAGATTACAATAACAGATTGCAGGATATGTTAGACACAGAAACATATCAAAAAGCTTCTTTAAGTGAGTTAAATGGAGCATATAAGAGAGTATACATGCAGTTAAATGACATGTTCATAGATAGGCGAATTGACATAGACTTGTATAATTACTTAAATGTGACACCTCCAAGAGTCCCGTTTTTTTTTGGAACACCTAAAATTCATAAATCTATTAGTAACCCCCCGAAGCGCCCCCTAGTCGATGGAAGAGATTCTATCACATCAGTGTGTGCGAAATATATAGACTTTGAATTCAAGTACATTTTGAAAAATGAGAAGCATATATATAAAGACTCCTGGTCTTTTTTACAGTCTACGAATAACATACAATATAGTGGCGAAGATTTATTAGTCACTATAGATGTGTGTGATTTATAGACAGTTATTCCGCAAGATATAGGAGTCGAATGGGCTAGTGAAATGCTATAAAGGAATAATTTACCTCAGGATAACGTCAATTTGCTGACAGAACTGTTAGAAATGGTTTTGAATAATAATTATGTTTTGTTTAATAATAATTATTATTTGCAAAATAGAGGTATTGCGATGGGGTTACCATGTGGGGGAGCGTATGCTAACATGATTATGGCACATTGGAAAAGAAGTTATGTTTTTGACACAAGATTCCAAGAGCATCTGAAATATCTGTAAAAGATGAAAAGAAATCCGTCGCTGTACCATAAAGGGCTATCCTCCAGGCTAAACACCAAGATCTGTCACCAGGCAACCGGCAATATAATGTCCAAGCACCGATTAATCCAAAAATAGTATTTATTAATCTGGTCACGACAAAATACACAGAGACCACAAATTGACACGAAATAAAAATAGAAATAGAACTGGTGATTGAGCGCGCTTTCGTCTTCACATAATAACCTTCATCAGAATCACAAACTCAATAGAAATTGAACACCTTAAATATACAAGCATTGCAAGCCACCATTGGTTGATTAATTAAATTAATTAATTGGTTAATTGTTGCTCCAAACCAACTGAATGCTTAAAACCTTTTGTATAAATATTACACATACAAGTCTTTTCTTATTTCATAAAATAACTTGTCGTATAAAAGTAACTTGTCATACAGTAAATAATTGTTCATTGATATAACCTTCTAAAACAAGTACATCTGTGAGTTATATGAGTCAAGATATATTAAAAAAATATAAAAATAACAATAAAAATAGATGTATATTTATATCTATATACTTAATATATATTACTTGAATATCTGTCAAAAAATTCCTTCCACTAGTAATCAAATAATAATATATGTACACTCACCAAATAAAACGTTGACATTATGTACAATATAAATATTAATAAATAAAAATGTATATACATGTGTAACCACATGTATATATACCCAATTGATGAATTTTGGATATTAAATATTAAATATTAAATATTAAATATTAAATATGAATATTGAAATATTGAAATATTAAATGTGTGTACATAAAACACTGGATATTGATTTCATATGACTACATAAATAAATAACTACATAGAAAAATGGATAGAAACATGGTGCACTTAAATACATTAAATACATAGAATATATAAATTTTAAATAAATATATGGTATGTAAAATATTAAATTAAATTAAAATGGTTACATTAAAAGTTTTTTTCATTTGGGGTTATTTGCTAAGAGCTTCAGGGCTGGTTTAATAGATAGATGGTCATTCATCCCCTTGGGACCGCAGACATCTAATTTAAGCTGCCAAATTAACTCTCTTAAAAGAGTGACAGGGGTGGAGACTGGGAATCTCTACTGGAATATTGAGAGTTAATTTGGCAGCTTAAATTAGATGTCTGCAGTCCCAAGGGGATGAATGACCATCTATCTATTAAACCAGCCCTGAAGCTCTTAGAAAATAACCCCAAATGAAAAAAACTTTTAATGTAACCATTTTAATTTAATTTAATATTTTACATACCATATATTTATTTAATATTTATATATTCTATGTATTTAATGTATTTAAGTGCACCATGTTTCTATCCATTTTTCTATGTAGTTATTTATTTATGTAGTCATATGAAATCAATATCCAGTGTTTTATGTACACACATTTAATATTTCAATATTTCAATATTCATATTTAATATTTAATATTTAATATCCAAAATTCATCAATTGGGTATATATACATGTGGTTACACATGTATATACATTTTTATTTATTAATATTTATATTGTACATAATGTCAACGTTTTATTTGGTGAGTGTACATATATTATTATTTGATTACTAGTGGAAGGAATTTTTTGACAGATATTCAAGTAATATATATTAAGTATATAGATATAAATATACATCTATTTTTATTGTTATTTTTATATTTTTTTAATATATCTTGACTCATATAACTCACAGATGTACTTGTTTTAGAAGGTTATATCAATGAACAATTATTTACTGTATGACAAGTTACTTTTATACGACAAGTTATTTTATGAAATAAGAAAAGACTTGTATGTGTAATATTTATACAAAAGGTTTTAAGCATTCAGTTGGTTTGGAGCAACAATTAACCAATTAATTAATTTAATTAATCAACCAATGGTGGCTTGCAATGCTTGTATATTTAAGGTGTTCAATTTCTATTGAGTTTGTGATTCTGATGAAGGTTATTATGTGAAGACGAAAGCACGCTCAATCACCAGTTCTATTTCTATTTTTATTTCATGTCAATTTGTGGTCTCTGTGTATTTTGTCGTGACCAGATTAATAAATACTATTTTTGGATTAATCGGTGCTTGGACATTATATTGCCGGTTGCCTGGTGACAGATCTTGGTGTTTAGCCTGGAGGACAGCCCTTTATGGTACAGCGACGGATTTATTTTCATCTTTTACAAGTGTTGGTGTGTGATGTGGTGTTTGAGCATCTGAAATATTATTTTAGATTCCAAGACGACATTAGTATAATTTGAAGAGGACCAAAAGAGACCTTGGAAGAATTCTTAAAGTATATTAAAGAAACAACTACTTTCTTAAAATTCCACATAGAAAATTAGTGCTAATTCCATGGACTATTTGGATATTAAGTTAATGAAGGATGTCATAGAGGAAAGATATATAGCTATGATACATTGAAAAGAAATGTATTCCAATAGTCTATTGCATTATAATAGCTCCCATCCTGCACATCAAAAAAGATTTTTTGTCAAAAGGCAGGTGGTTAGAGCTGCCCGAATGGTAACTAAAGAACAAAATTTTATAGATGAATGTGCCAATTTACGATCTCTGTTTTGTGCTAGAGCATACCCTGTTGAATTAGTGGATGATATAACACAAGAGGTTAAAACCAAAAGAGAAAGAGGATACCTCAAACCCATTTTAGATAGGAAAAATACCCTAAAAGATATAGCCAGTCAAGCAACAGTGGAAACAGAAATAAGGTATAATGATCCACACAAGATGCAAAAGTTAGTTGAAGAAGATAGGAATAAGTTTTCAGAAGCATTAATTGTAACATATAGTGAAGATTTTAAACTATTAAGATGGATTTTTGAGAAAAATTGGCCCATCTTGAGTGAAGATGAGGACATTAGAAATATAGAAGGTGAAAAACCACTAATAGTAAATAGAAAAGGAAAAAAATCTAAAAGAGTTTCTTAAATACAAGGAAGATTACAGTATAAGCACTTTACAGGGTATGAAAAAGTGTGGAGCATGTAATTGGTGCCATAAAGTAGAAGCAAGCAATAAGTTTATTATAAGAGATAAAAAATATATTATAAGGGGAAAACATAATTGTGACTCTAAGGCAGTAGTGTATTTAAATAAGTATAAATCATGCTTAGCTTTTTATATCAGAAAAACAGAGAGAAAGTTCTGTCAACGGATATATGAGCATGAATATGCCATTAGGAAACTTAATCTAAATGCCTTAGCAAAGCACTTGAAAGACCATCATGGGCACCAATTTACCTATACCATTATAGATAGTATAGAAATAAGTGATAAAAAAGCTTGGGGTTTGCTGTTAGAACTTAAAGAATTAGAGTGGCAAGTAAAGCTGCAAGCAGACAGCTGGCCTGGTATTAATGAGCACAGCTCCATAGCCCCAATTCTAAAATTAAAAGCACTAAAAAGAGATAAAATAAAATGAAGGAAATAGGATAAATAGATATAGAAGAGGAGAATTTAGTTGACTATGAATTGTGTGATGTAAGACAGAGCTGAACAAGGGACCATTTAAGCATTTACAGGGTTGCTTTACTTTAAATTGTATGTATTTTTAATTATAGTGGAAATTATATTTTATGAGATTTAAGCAATTGTATTTAAGATGAGATGAATTTAAATATGGTGTCTGAAGAAGTTTAACATTTACTTAAATTAAAGCGCTAACCTATTTTATTTGTGAAATAAAAGATTGTGGTGATTTTACTACCATAGCAGTGATATTTCATTTTCTTGGGATAAGCTTATACGTTGCCATTTTTGTGTCTTTATAGTTGTATCAGCTTGTTTGTGGTTTTAAGAATTAGGGTTCTAATAGGGCCATACAATTTATAGTGTCAGGATTTGGGAGGTCTGTGTAGAATGGGAGATCGAGCTACTTGGAGTATGATCACTTGTTTTTTTGAGCAAGTGACAGCGAGCAAGTGTGTAGAGATCTACTAGCATGTAAACACATGCAGCAAATCCCAATGTACATCACTGAAATAATGAAAACAAAGAGAAAATGAGAAAAGAAAACAAAGCTCTGATAAACTGTATATGAATAACATTTAACACTCTTGAAAAATTAGTCATGAAAGTTAAGTAAATAGTGACCATAGTGGACAAACTTTTAATATAAAATAAAATTATACCTAATATCAGACAAAAAACAAACAGTTAATTTAAAGGTGTATATTTAAACCAGGGGAAAGCAGTGGTCCCCTTGGTTAACAATCCATCTCTCTTCTCAGTAGGATAAAGAATCCTGTCATCCCAATATATTTGGTGTTAACATGTCAATATGATCAATAGCTGAAAATGTGAATCTAGCAGTTGGACGTTTAAGTATAAACATATATAAGGTCTTGGTAATCATGACAACTAATATTACAAAGATGAACTAAAATTCTAGTATTAAGCATTCTAGAGATTTCCATAAGTAAAAGCAGAACACAAGCAGATAGCCAAATAAATCACCCACTCACTTCAGCAGATAATAAGCAATTGAGGTTCATAAACATTATTGGCCTTTGCAGATGAAAAACATTTGCTTTTTTTACCATATATGCATGTACAGAGTAATTGTCCTGAGGAATCCCGCCTTTAGGTTTGTCACCTGTAACTTCTATTTGAAAATTAACTGGTGGCTAAGTTTTTTTTTTTATAATACCCCAAATGTCTTCAAAGATTCTTTCAATAATAGTTCCACAGTGTGAATAAAACAGGCACTTAACATCTGACAGCTAGTGCACGTGATTAATGCTATAAGCTGATGATGAAGTACTTCATGTAATCTAGGGTTTGAATCCATCAGCCTACATTTACCAGCTTTGTGACTCTATTAAACAAGTCACTTAATCAAACTGTACTCACATGATGGGATTGAAAAGGTCCAAGTAGATCAGTACTCTACCCCAGAAAATGAATGCAAATAAACAAATAAATAATAGTTTTCCCCATTTCACCACAGTAAAATTTTCACATAACCATTCTGATTAACTTATACATTTCTCTAATAATATTTAACTTGAATAGACTTGAACTTGTAACCACATAACTTCAATAACATATTTAAGTATGCTTACAGCAACTTTAATGTGCATTAAACCTTTTGGTAAACAATTTGAAAACTATCACTTTTCCTATATTAAGATCATTTCATCCTTTCTGTGGGATACAGTGGTCATTACATTATTTCAAACACATACACCAACAAATTAATTTCATGCCAGCACATAGATCTTTCTAGTCTATCAAGCCATCTTGTTTCTGGGATAGCTTGCATAGACAAATGTATGTTTTCTCTGAAATCCTCATCCACTGTTTCAACTGGAGTAAATGCAGCTCTATGCTCAACAATTTTCTTACCTTTTTGGTACCCTTGTAGTTGACTTACATTCACAAGAAATTTTGTTGTTTTCCTAATGGCTTCCTTAGGAGTATCAGAACATCTTTCTATTTAAAAACAATTTCAAAACAGATAGAGGAGATAGTGTAAATGTTAGCTCCACAGTTTAGATTCTCTTACAGCATCCATAAAATGTAGGCAATATTACACTGTCACCTCTAAATTGTCATGATTCACAAACACAGGTTTCCCTGCCATATATACTTTTTGCACAGTTGCCACAATTGCCACATAATTTGGTCTTTGTTAATAATATGTGAATAATGCTATCAAAATGGGCATATTGTCACATATTTAATTTCAGATTCCAGCTATGGTAAATGTATCATCAGTGCTACTTCCAAGAAATCTTTCACATGGTTAGCTATTCAACCATTTTGTTTTTTCACACATTCCATCAAGTCTATTTTTGCTTACTTAACAAAATAGCATACGCACATAAATTCTGCTTTCTTGTCTCATCTTTTATACCAATTAAATGCTCCTCATATGATCAAGCTGCTTTATGATCTCAGCTGTTTAACATAAATCATGCATAGTTATTATCAGACTGGTTCAGCTGGTTCTCTCTAGAAACAGAAATTCTCAAAATCAATTGTAGTTATTCCCAAGCATTTAACTTATACATCAAACAGTCTAGTCAGCTTTACCATATCAGTTTCTATGACTTACAGCTTCTTTTCATTTTAACAATTTTCAGCCTCTGGGCTATTTTAGCCTCTCCACACATCTAGTGAAACCCAAAACCTCATTTTGACCTCACTCTACTTTGGGACCAACTTCTCCTTTGCAGTATTCCCAGTTCCACCTCACAATCCTATTTTTCACCAGCAATCATAATACACCGCCTTTATTCATTCATTTATCAAAAAATATGCCAGATTAATTAGTTTCATTTAAATATTTAGCAGTTTTGACTTCTTGATAAATGAAAAACAACTTTATGAAGTAACCAACTTCAGTGACCACCATGCTGGTTCATAGAGTTAACCAGTTCTAACAAGTTTCATAAAATTATTAAATTATGAAATAACTCACTACTGGAGACACTTAGCTAATTTGCATATTTAACATTTCTAGGTATTTGTTCATAGGTTCATAGGTAGGTACTAGGCTATTGGCCCTAGGGCCTATATAAGCCTAGCCAAAAAGGTACCCTGGCTTTCGCCACCCAAGAAAATTATTTTCCTGTGCCCCTGTCGAGCAGAACTACAGAAGTGATCCCTGGGGTGAATTTCCTATTTCCCATCCAATCATCAAGATTTTTCTTGAGGAGTGCTAATGAAGAGCTTTGTTTGATATAGATAGGCAGTTTGTTCCAAAGTATGGGAAGTCCCTGGGACAGGAATCTATCCCTCCAGCATATTCTATTTATTGTGGTGAAAAGGTTTAGGTCCCTAGAGTGTGTAGCTCAGAGGGATTGGGATTTCTTTAAGTGGAGCATGTCCAACATCTCTGGGTTTGACATAGCTTTGTATGTTAGGCAGAGATCGCCTCTGAGTAGACAATATGCAATGGAGTACAGCTGGAGTTATTTGGGATGGTCTGCGTAGGGCATCTGTTTGAGGCTGGTAATCCTCTTTGTGAGGTATTTATGTGGCCTTTCCAGTCGTTGTAAATGTCTTGTGAGGTACATACTAAAAGGAGCATTATACTCTATAATGGGTCTAATGAGTGACGTGTAGAGGGGAACAATGACCTCTTTTTTCCTGGATGAGGAACCTTTTGTGATGAGGTGACGTGGGGTAGAAGGATTTCCTGATTACTGTGGTGATGTGAATATCAAAGGAGAGACTACTGTGCACCTGTGTCCCAAGGTCTCTTATCACACTTTCAATGTTAAGTAGACTACCGCCTATGTGGTAGCTCATGAGTACAGAGTTTATACCAAAGGGGATGACAATGCACTTTTTGGCATTGAGCTTGAGGCCATGGGTTTGACACCAGGCATCTGTCTCAATGAGGCCCTTTTATAGGATGTCCACCTCATTAGGAGTTTCGATTATGGCTTCTAGTTTGCAGTCATCTGCAAACTTCATTAGCCAAAGACCTTCTGTGTTAGCCTGTACTTCAGAGAAGTAGATACCAAACAGGAGAGGATGCAGGACTGAACCCTGTGGTACTCCACTTGTCACTGGTCTGAAGTTGGATTTGGAGTCTGCTACTTTTACAGTGTGGGTTCTGTCAGTGAGCAAGCTGGCAACCCATCTTGTGACATAGGGATTTATACCTAGTTTAGTGAGTTTATCTATAATTCCAGAGTGAGGGATGGTGTTGAAAGCCTTGGTGAGATTTAGATAGGCTGTGTGAACTACCTTATCTTCGTCTACAGCTTTGGTGACTGCTTCAAAGAAGTCTGTCAGGTTTAGAAGACATGATCTGCCTTTTACAAAGCCAAACTGGGTAGGGTTCAGAGTTTGGAGATTACCAATGTCTTTGTTTATAAGTTCCATGATGATATGTTCTATGGCCTTGTAGACTAAGTTCATCAGGCTAATGGGGTGGTAGTTCCTGGGTTTGTGGTGGCTCCCCTTTTGTGGAGTGGGATAACCATCACTGTGTGCCATTCAGTGGGCACAAAGCCTGAGGTGAGGCTATGATTGAACATGGTGCTTAGGTGGGGTGCCAGTTTGTTCTGTAGTTCATGTAGAATGCAGCCTGGGATGTTGTCAGGTCCCATGTATGCTGTGTTCTTGGCTTTGGAGAGTGTGGTTTTTACCTGTGCAGCCGTGATTACAGGAACTTTGCATTCTTCTAGTATAGAGATGGGCCCTTTAGGAGGGTGAGTGAGGGGTAAAGTTAGCACTGAACCTATCTGCCAGGATGTTGGCAATATCAGTTGTTTCTGTATATTTAGTGCCATTGTGCTGTAACCCAGAGCAGATCTGAGTGTTGCTATTGAGATTCTTGACATAGCTATAGAATGCTTTGTAGCTGTCTTTAGAATCAGTGGCAATTTTGTTTTCGTAACTAGCGTTTGAGGATTTTATGAGGGATCTCAGCTTCTTACTAAGGCTGACCAGGGAGTTCCTCCAATCATGGGATTTTACTCTTTTTTGCAACAGTTTTTTTCTTCTGTTGTTGAGTTTCTTTATGGCAGGGGACCACCAGATTGGCTTCCTTTTTTTGGAGGATAGCATCTTGGTTCTGTTAGGGATAGCACTCGTGTAAGTGCTTATAAAGTGCATTTGTGTAGGATTTAACAGTCATACCTCTATTGTCCATCTGCATGGGTGCCGTGAAGTTTGCCACTTCTGTCTTGAGAAGTGTGAAGTTGGCTTTGGAGTAATTTTGTAACCGTGGTTTCCCTAATGGGGGGTAGGAGTGGGATGTTGATTTTTAGGGTGATTAGCTTGTGGTCAGATCTGACCAAAATGGAATTGACCTCTGTTGTGGAACACTGGTCACACATGTTGGTAATGACCAGATCTAGGATATTGCTGCCCCTGGTGGGGGTGTGGATAAATTGATCCAAGGCATTAGAATTTATGAATTCCAGAAAACGTTGAGCAAAACAGTTTTTACATGAGTAGTTTTCCCAATTAATGGTGGGGTAGTTGAAACTGCCCATTATTAGGGTGTTGGGCTGTACCTTAATATTTTCCAGTGCATCAAGAAATGAGGAGTGGGAATCCTGGGTCATGGTGGGGGATCTGTAGCAAGCTACAATTTGGATTGCAGTCTTGCCCAGAGTTAGTTGCACTTGGATAATCTCAGATGCATTATGCTGAGCAACTAGCCTGGAGGTGAGGATATCTTTAATGAATATGGACATGCCTCTGCCTTTAGTGTTTCAGTCCAGGTTAGGTGGCCGAAAGGTGTGGTATGAATTATAGCCTGGTAATGCAGAGGTGCTCTCTGGAGCCATGAACTAGATCTCTGTCACTGCACAAATGACGATGTTCTCCATTTTAAGGAGTGCCTCGAGTGAGTGCATTTTGAGGTTTAGACTTCTAGCACTGAGTAGCATTACCCTCAGATTTTGCTTGCTTATACCTGTTATGGTGGTGAATTTGTCATTTGAACCTTGCCTAAAAAAGGCACTATATTGTCTATTACAATGGAATATTACTATGCCAAAGTAAAATCTGTATTCCTTTCATATCAAACTAATCTTGATGAAATACATTCCAAATAATTTTACCAGTAAACATAGACTTTCAAAATCCAGTATCAGAGATAAACTATGCAATATGAATCCCTAAAAGAAAAAGCTGCAATACTGTATATTTCAGACAAGATTATATGTCAAGATGTCTACCTGATGACATAGAGGGTTAAGGCTGCCAGCTGTAGTTCATGTGGTAAAGCATTTGATTCTTGCAGTCCTCATTCGCATGCTGTGTGACCTTGAGCCAGTGACTTAATCAAACATTGCTTGGGGGCAACTGGGAATTTGACCTGCTCAGTTGTTCACTGGACTGCATGCCTAGTAACTTCCTATGAAGCTATACATGACTGCTAACAGGATATATACCTAAGAATATTTAGTTAAATTATAAGACAATCTTTATGACTGCATTGTTAAAATGAATACTAAACTATCTGTGTAAGCAGGGCACAGCACTCATAAGCAGCTGTGTGAATTTCACCTAAAGCAGTTTATTAATGTTAATTGTCTTGTTTTTAAAGTTGTAGATGAAGAGCCATATTAATATAATGAATATATAAATGATTTTTCATGATGAAATATGGACATTATAACATTTGATAAAGCAGCCAGCACTGACAATATGAATTCCTATCCTGATAACCTGTCTTTTTCTTTTCATTCAGGTAGGACTTTTTATGAAAGAAAACATATATAGTTTCAAAAGATTCCATTTTATATAACCTCATTAACCTGTTTTTAAGTACTTGCATCTCACGTCACTGGTTCCTTCCAGCTGCTCCAGAAGAGGACAACAGAAGACAGGGAAAATGTTTTGCATTTCATCATGGCCTTTAAAGCATTCTTAGGACCACTTCAATCCTTTTATTAAATTAATGAAGCTGAACTCACTTCTACTCATTGTTCAGTCTGAGAAAGCAAGATAATGATCTCTGATTGCATTTGAAGTGGTATGATCCTGAGTCATTAAGGTTCTACTCTGCAAGGAAATAAGGATGACATCATTTCTTTGTAATCAGAAGATAGTATTATCTTTTCCTGTAGTTAGTGTATGATCATGGCATCACATTCTGAACAGTATCCTGTTAATAGTGCCAGAAGGAACTATTTACCCATTTAGGCCTTTTGGCAATGCTCAGGTATCATGTATTACTGATATGATAACAAACCTCCATCTGATTATTTGCATTAGATACCAAATGTATTATTTTATTATTGCAGATCTCCTTACTGATAGTTCAGCTAATCTGTGAAACAAAGCCAAATCATAACAATGATGCAGTGTTTTACACTTAAGTAATATTACCTACATCAGAAGTCTATTTATAACATGGCTTTCAAAGAAGGGCACACTCATTTTTTTGGTACCAGAAATGTATGAATACCACATGTGCAAAGGCAGTTGCTTTTTCACATCATACCCAGTGTAACGTATACAGTATATAGATATATAAATATATATGTACATCTCTCAGTATTTGCACAAAACAACTTTATAGAATAATAACTACCACAAAGCTAGAAGAACCAAGTCCAAAGTATAAACTCTTTAATGACACTCTAGTGCCTCGGCTGTAATAGCCTTCAACTTTACAGAATAGTTTGTTTCAGCTTTCATTGTTTGCCTGTAGTTCCACTTTAATTTTTATGATTCCTGGACTTGTAGTAACAGGTATCAGAATTACATTGTAGAAAAAAACTTCTGGGTATCTACTGACCTAGAGCTCACACTAATCTCAGCTCTACAGTAGCTACTAAATAAAAAGAAATAGTTCTAGTAGTAACTTTAGCAGCTTTAATCTATTTTAGCATTTACAACTAAAGTAAACTAATGTCAAACAAAACTATAAAAGGAAAAAGATGGCTAAGAAGAGTCAGGCATTTCTGTAGGCTATTGAATTAACCATAAGAGACTACATGACTGTTATTGCTGTGCATGCAAACCAATATGTAGGATTAGCTAACAAAATGACAGAGTCTTAGGCTCAACAATGTTCTGAAACTAAACTATTTATTACAAATATAGGAGAACTGAACATGGCAATAATCAACTCTCAGTGCCACAGTCAATGTTCTTAAAGAGGATAATGCAATTTATGGCTTCTAAACCTCATGATCTTAAATCTCATCCATAAATGTGAACGCTTTTCTCATGGAAGAAGAAGATCTGCTTAGATATGTGTTAATAGGGACTATTGTTAAAAAAATAAACAAAACAGGTAGCCAAGAAAACCAGGTTAAAACTATCATCTTCTGAATTAACTGTCTTCAAGAATATCTTGAGGGCTTTTAAGTTCCTGCCTACCCACAAGTTCTTAAACATGCATTCTTGGGCACCTGCAAATATGCATGAAATCAGGCCTTTGACCTTAATACTAGTTAGGTATGAGTTTTTTTACTAAGCTTAAGTCTATTTTACTCTGATGTCTTCAATGTAGAGATAAAGAAAAGTGTTGAAGACAGCTTTAAAGCTGATGTCATTGATTGTAAAGATTACAGAGTGCAGTCTAACTCTAAATTCTAGACTCAGCACCTGAAAGCTAAGCAAATTAAAGGTAAAATCTGGTATCCAGCAATACTAAAGGTCTAACCAATTGCCTTACTTATGCTGAATGAGCTCCACAAAGTAACCACATTTCTAATTAAACAGAAGTTAGTTTTCCCTGCTGAAATCACGATCACAAAAGTTCAACCCTTAGGAAAAAAAAAAACACTGCATAAGTGCTTTGATACAGGCTTCACATGACAGTAAAAAATCCAAGGAAGCATAGATGTGTACTTCCCATTCAGTGATTATGTAAGACTGAATTGTTAAGATCTTTTATCTTTCTATAGTCCAGAAAGGGATATTTTTTTGTTTTGTGAGTGTCTTTTCTAAAGTTGCCTTATTTTACCTCTAAAGAAAGTGAACAGGCTGAACAACCTTGTGCTTAGCTAATCATTATCATTGCCAAACTCAAATGTTTTTATTCAGTTGTCTGCATTTGTTTACTGAAAATGTCCATCTAGGTCAGTCAAGACCACTTTTCAGTAAAGGCCCAGTGAGAAAAAGCTCCAAAAACATATTTAATAATCTACATCAAGGTTACAGAAAAGAAGACATTATGGATTCATATCAGGAGAAGCATTAATAATAAAGTTTTTTATTGGAAAATTTGCTACATTCCTACAAGATTGATATTGTTATTGTTTGTGAAACATGGTTAAAGAACAATGAGTGGAAACCAGTTCTGTCAGGGTATAAATGTTTTTACTGTAACAGACATTCAAACAAAAAATCAGGTGGATGTGTTATGATAGGGATTAAAGACAGTTATGAGACCTGTGATTATTACTTGTTCAATGATAATACCTATACTATAGACTGTGCACCTGTGACAGTAATGACAACCATGGAACATATTGCAATTGTTGGAATGCATAGACTACCAAAGTCAAGTGCAGATGACCTAGAGGAATTCATACATTTCTTGCATGAAACACGGGAAGGAAGAACAATATTAGCTGGGGACTTAAATTTACCAGAAACAGACTGGAATAATATTGATTCAACAACATTAGTAAGGAAATATTCAGGAACAACAATTGCTTCAGATTGTAAAAAAAGCTACCAGAGGACTGAACATACTAAACATTGCATGTGTTCTCAAAGAAATCACTATAACTTCAAGTCAAGTTTTACCACCATTGATGTGCAGTAATCATGGGGTTATAAAGGTTAATTTGTTGCTAGAAATTCTGCCAAACTGAAATCTAAGCCAATGCACAGAGGGTTAATTACATAATTAACCTTAATTAATTAATTAAGAAGCAACGCAGTTACTATGTAAAGCTAACTGGAGTGAGGTGTTCAGTGGAAAAATTGCAGATGGAATGTGGAAAGTTTTGAATGAGAAATTGTTTGAGTGCAAAAAATCAAAAAAATGTTTAACATCAAGATCTAGGCATACAACAACAGGGGGATATATTTCCATAAGAACAAGATATCTGATAAAAGTAAGAGACAAAAAATATAAGAAATGGAAGAGAGGTCGAACTACAACTTTGAAAACTGAAATAAACAAGCTGGACAAACAGATTAAGCATAGTGTGAGACAAGATCAAGACAAATTTGAAGAAAAAAAATTATATAGAAATATTGAACATAATAGGAAACCTTTTTATAGACACATAAGATGTGGAAGGAGTAAAGAATCACAAATTGATAAACTGTGTGCCGATTCTAAAATGTATTCTCAGACACAACAGATTATAGATGTATTTACAAAATCTTATGCAAAACAGTTTGGCTCCACAAAAGGGGTGATAAGTTGTCTGACAATCCAGGTAACTCCAGATATTGGAATCAAATTGGATTATATTGAAAAAGAACTGTGCAAACTGGATCCAAACAAAGCACAGGGAGGAGACGGAATTAGTAACAATGACCTGAGAACACTTCAGCAAAAACTTACAGTATTGTTATATCTATTATTCACTAGGTCATATAAATATGGGGAGATTCCTCAAGATTGGAGACGTGGTTATTAAACCTGTCTTTAAGGGAAAGAGGAGTAGGACTAACCCAGAGTCATATAGACTCTTAAGTCTACTTTCATATTGTGGAAAAATAACAGAGAAGGTAATATTGGATAAGTTATTGTCAGAACTGGATAGTTTGGGACTTCAAACCATATCTCAGCATGCATGTGTTGAAAATAGATCTATTGCCATCTGTAACATGTTGTTCTATAACTATATAATAACAGCTATGAATGAAAAATTGTGCTGTGATGTAATTTATATAGATTTACCTTCAGCATTGGACAGGGTCATAAACAAAACATTAATCAATAAATTAGTACAACTAGGTATTGATGTACTCTTGATAAGATGGATAGCTGCATGGCTTACAAATAGAACATGGCGAGTGTCATACAGCAACTGGACAGATGAAATCCTTGGTTAAAGTCAGGGTGTCCCACAGGGCTGTGTCCTGAGGCCTTTACTTGTTTAGATTGCATCTTTCAAACATAACCTTTTCATCTGAGGTGTTCTACAGTCTATATGCAGATGACCTGAAATTGAGTAAATTGGTTAAATGTGTTACTGATAAGGCATGTCTGAAAAATCTTCTTCTTCTTCTTCTTTTGGCTTTTCCCGGTTAGGGGTCGCCACAGTGGATCATCTGTCCACTCATGACTGCCAAAGGAGTTTTACGGTGTTGAGTTGCCCAACCTTCCACAGAAGGTGCACACACTCACACCTAGGTCCAGTTTGGAGTGTCCAATCCACCTACTGCATGTCTTTGGGATGTGGGAGGAAACTGGAGAACCCGGATGAAACCCATGCGACCACAGGGAGGACATGCAGACTCCGCACAGAAGGCACCCCAGCCAAGAATCGAACCAGAGAACCTCTTGCTGTGAGGCGGCATGTCTGAAAAATAACCTGACTAAATTGACCATTTGGGCACAGGAGAATAATATGCTGATAAATAAAAATTAAGCATATGAGATTTGGGAGACATAAACTGAAAGGTAACTATTTAATACAGCACACAGTGATTTAAACTGTAGACTCATTTAAGGACCTGGGTGTATGGGTAGATTTGGCTATGAGTTTTTCTAATCATGTCATCCAATTGGTTAATGATAGTTATAGAACTATAGGTTCTATAAAAAGATTTATAAAGTCTAGGAAACCAAAAATAATGAAGTCATTGTTAGTTACATTAGACCCAAACTTAAGTATGGAATAACAATATGGAAACCCTATAAGAAAACAAGCATGAGTAAACTGGAAAGAATACAGTGGAAATATACCAAGGGCATCCATGGATGTGAAAATTTAAGTTATTATAAAACACTAAAATATCTGAACTTGTACAGTGTCTCTTATAGATATCTAAAAGGAGATCTTACTCAGCTATATAGGGCATTTAGGGACAACTACCTCTGGAAATGTTTGGGGTTATCAAAAAGTACTAGAGAATCATCAGACAACCTGTGTAGAATATTCTATAAGAATGAGAAGTGCACTAACTGGTTCTCTGACAGAGTAGCTGATGCATGGAACAGGCTACCAAATTACATTTAAAGCAAGCACTAGTTTAGATATTTTTAAGAACAGCCAGGACACTTATTATGGGAACAAGTGTTTTGGTATTTTGGCATGCTAGAAGGGCATTAATGCCTGTGCTTGAAATATTTGTATGCATGTATGTATGTATCAGCAGTTATAAAAATAGTAAAATTCTACAGTTACTGAAGAGAGGAAAAACTCTGGTTGGAGAGACAAAAAGTATGGGGAGGAGACAACTGATTAACAAGGAGAGGAAAAGTAGGATTAAATTTTTGAATTAAGGAGATAAATATTGAAATATTTCTTGAAACTGTTTTCAGTCTGAGGTTGTCTAAGAGCATATGACATCCATTTCCAGAGTTTAGCTACATGGTATGAGCACAAGGCTTCACCTTGTGTATTTGAGGATTTGTCCTGGTAGGCAAGGTATTTGTCTTTAAAACAGAGTTCCCTTAAGAGATAGTACCACTAAACATTGGCTAAATATAAGTCACTGGATTTTCTATCGTAACAGTACAGGTTTTGTCATTTTCAGTCAACAATAGGTCTGTTCCTGAACTGATATTCTGCACTATACAGATCAAACATTTATCGCTGCCAAGCTCTCTCTAATTATTGACAAAAGGAATACTAGAGATATATAATATAACTTACTAAGCTCGGTTACCATGTAGCCACAGCTTTAGTTATTACAGCATTTATATACCATGAAGCTGCACAGAAATATCTGCCCTTCTTGTATATTTTACCTGACTCCATAAAATCACAAGTTCCACTATAAAGGATATTGTTGTTCATTAGGGAAGCATAATTTTCATTTTATTTTAGTAGTGGATACAGGTAGTCCTGTACCATTAATAAAGCCTTCAATGGTGCCAACAGACAGTTGGCATAATGTCTGCCTTCAATGGTAGGCCCTAAATGACTTAGTGCAGCTTAGTGAGTCTGTGTTATGGAACTCATGAAGAATTAAGACAGAGTCTTCCATAATTCACCCGGTATAGGTAAGAGCAGAATAGGCCCTAAATGACTTAGTGTGGTACAGCTTAATGAGTCTGCATTATGAAACTCATGAGAAATTAAGACAGCACCTTCCATAATTCACCTGGAAAAGGCAAGAGCAGAATACGCCCTAAATGACTTAGTGCGGTACAGCTTAATTAGTCTGTATTATGGAACTTATGAAGAATTAAGACAAGGCGTTCCATAATTCACCTGATGTAGGTAACAGCAGAATACGCTCTAAATGACTTAGTGTGGTAGAGCTTAATGAGTCTGCATTATGGAACTCATGAAGAATTAAGACAGAGCCTTCCATAATTCACCTGGTATAGGTAAGAGCAGAATAGGCCCTAAATGACTTAGTGTGGTACAGCTTAATGAGTCTGCATTATGAAACTCATGAGAAATTAAGACATCACCTTCCATAATTCACCTGGAAAAGGCAAGAGCGGAATACGCCCTAAATGACTTAGTGTGGTACAGCTTAATTAGTCTGTATTATGGAACTTATGAAGAATTAAGACAAGGCCTTCCATAATTCACCTGATGTAGGTAACAGCAGAATATGCTCTAAATGACTTAGTGTGGTACAGCTTAATGAGTCTGCATTATGGAACTCATGAAGAATTAAGACAGAGCCTTCCATAATTCACCTGGTTTAGGTGAGGTACTTCATGTTTTGTTTCACTGAATTAATATGTGATCTTGTAACAGTTTCCATTTAAGCTTTCAGTCATTTGTTATATGTTTATTAGGGTTTCCCATTATCATGGATAGGTAGTTTAGGGCACCGGAAGAAATTTAATGTTAAATATTGTACATAGCCTTATAGTCTGAAGTACTAAAGATTATGTTAACACAGATGTATCATACGGTTGTTTTATTATTTAGGTAGGGCTTACCCATGCTGTTTGATTGCAACACACCAGAGTCATTTTATATTGTTACCTTATGAATATTCCTAACTGTATCACTAATCAGAAAAAGTATGCCTGGTTTTACTGTTAGGGATTTCTTTTCTTTATTTTTTTTCTTTATTAATGTATTCACTGATCAGAAAAGGTGAGCATTTGTTCTTTTTTGATCAGTGTGCAGATGGCAATTTAATTTTTCAGTTATACTATTTTGCATTTTGCTTGTTTGCTACAATATTCTGCTAGCTGGAACTGGCTAGATGCTATCAAGTACTCATGCAGCAATAAATGTTTGATCTGTTAAGTGCAAAATATCAGTTCAGGAACAGACCTATTGTTGAGTGAAAATGGCAAAACCTGTACTGTTAAGATAGAAAATCCAGTGAGTTATATTTAGCAAATGCTTAGGGTACTATCTCATAAGATAACTCTGCTTTAAAGAAAAATACCTTGCCTACCAGGACAAACCCTCAAAGACACATGGTGAAGCCTTGTGCTCATACCATGTATCCATTCTTTTGAGATGTATTTGGACTTTTTGTAGATTGTGATGACTGCATTTGCAACACAAAGAATTAATTTTTATGTCAACATTTCTTATTTTTTGTTCCTGAACTCAAAAGGCTGATACTATTACACTGTAATCATATGGAGGATTGAACTGCAATATCTCTGTTAATTGTTCCTCAGCTTATTACTTTAGCTTTGGATTATTTCAGTTACGTTGCATCAACTTGTATAGTACATTGTTAAATTTTATTATTGTTAGGTATTCATTTATACTGTTATCACTATTGCATTATAGAAATGTATGTCATTCTGAAAAAAATATTCATTTTTGGTACTGCATTACAGGTGTTTTCTCCTCAAGTACTGTCTGGAAATGGACTCTACACAGTAAGGTTAAGTTGGTTAACAAGTCACAAATAAAGGTAAATGAACATAAATAAAGGTAATTCTTTATTTCAGTGTCACTTTGTATTTTTTTCTACAGATATCAACCTGATAAAGTTATTTTAGTCAGTCTGCAATTGCTAGTTGTTTTGTTCAGAATAACTGTACTATGTGTGCACATCTATGGAGATAATTCAGTGTTACCGTATGGCTGGTGAAACTGGAAGGCTATTCATGAATTTTGGAGTTAAGTAAGGTGGGCTAATAGTGAAAAGAGTCGAAAGATTTGGTTCGTAAGTACTGATGGACAAAACAGTCCTACAGAAGGCTAGATTATTTCAACGACTCAGGCCAAGGAGGGGCAGGCATTGTTTATTTTCAAGACTAATTTATTAGTAACAGAATGTGTGAAGTTAAACAGGGAATATATACATGCTCTATCTTAGCTTGTTATGTCAAGAATTATCATAGATCTTTGACTTTCATCACAGATTCACCTTAAGAGAGCAGGATATAATAGAATGCAAAGCAACTAACATAAGAATATAACAGTTTGAATGAGATAAACCCATCAGGCATATTATGAGAAAATCTATCATACTTTGATAAGAACATTAGTTTGGAAAAAAAACTGTAATGCATCAGATTTTGTTAAATCATCGGAGTTCCTTTTTGATGCTAAATATAAATCATATTA
>NC_056744.1:580148632-580213632 GCF_019279795.1 Protopterus annectens | reverse complement strand
TATATATATATATATATATATATAGATATGTAAATATATACACACACAACATTTTTTCATCCAGTGTTTGCTATGGGATCAGTCCTCCTAAACCCTGTGAGTGAGATTTGAACATCTAACCTACCAGGCTGGTTAATGGGATCTGGATCACTTTAATAACTGTAACTTTTATTCCTGTTTTCTAACATCTGTATCTGCACCACTAGAGAGATGGACTACAGACTCTCCAAAGAGGCTTACAGGGTATTATAGTGAGAGGTATGCATGAGTATAGTTCAGAACAGAGTCTAAAGGTGACTGCGGCATAGCTGTGGAACCCCAATAGTTTGCATGAAAAGACAATCTGTGCGTCTGGGGGGATAGGTGGAAGTATTGTCTCCATGCTTACAACATTGGAGACCATGAAGAGATTTCCTCTAGAATAGATAGTGAGAGAACACCTCTAGGCAAGACTGTTTTCTAAAGCCTGTAATTTAAGATTAGAATTTTATATCTGAATGGGACACAAAATCCATGTAAATCAAGTAGTCTCTTGAGTGTCATTTAAAGACTATATATAAGATTTGGCATGCTAGTTATGGTTTTAAATATGCAAATAAAAAATATTGTGATTGTTACTTCTGCATGAATTGCTTTTGTAAAGCAAGTTGATTTCACTTTGTTTAAAACTGAATTAAGATGCTTAAGTTATACGTTTGCATTAAGTCTACACATATAGCATCTAAGTCCAAAAAGTGAGTTTCCACATTCATATTTGCAGTCGACATTAATACATTACTTCCTGATGTTCCATGCTGTAGTTCTTCACCAGTCCTGCTAAAAAGCCATGGAAAGCACTCCCACAAATGAACCTAAATCATCTGGGGTGCTCATTAGTCAAGGATCTGCTTTAAATCACATACTGATTGATACAGACAGATGCATACATATTACTACTTCTACATTTTGCTTTTGCTGTTTTATTTGTAAGACTTTTTATAACTCATTTTTTCCTGCCAGTTACCACTAAAAATACATAATTCTTGTGAGCAGAATTTGACTGAAGAGAATGTGTTAGCAGTGAAACCCTGTTTGCTTTTCTCTGATGGTAATTTCTGGATTAATGTAATTCATACTTCAAGTTTATGGTACTGTTGTGTGTTTTTGATGTGTAACTTCTGTTACAACACACACCAGTTTGCAATTGGTATGGTCCATACACAGTTTGTATTGATTGATACATCTATATCTATATCTATATCTATATATATATCTATATCTATATCCTTATTTATTTATTTATTTATTTATGTATTTATTTATTTATTTGTATATTCTTGGTAGACTGGGTTTGTCCTACTAGGGCAGTGGCTTTACCTAATCACAAACCAGAGGCTGTATTTATACTACTAGGGAAAATTTGACTAGGGCACAAGGAACCTTCCCTGTTCTTGAAAGCTACTAGATGGTGCCAGAGTGTTCCTACAACAGCAAAAAGCAAAAAAGAAGCCTAAAGGAAGCAGCAACAGCATGGAGAGGAAAGAAAGCTGCAGAGGTTTTGGTGGTGGAAAATGACAATTTGGAGAAAAATGTTTTCACTATAGAGCATCAGAATGTAAACAAATTATTTCCGTGTTGTAGATGATGTAAATGAGTAGCTTTCAGCTGTGTAAGTGGAGAAGGAAGTAAACAAGCCTGCTGGAATAGTGTAGATAACAGAACTGACATCAAGAGGGCCTGCAGATGACATTCTGCTAAAAATAATGGAGCAGGATGATCCAGGGGACAGTTCTGCTGTTTCACGGGGTGGGATGGCAGATAACTTTTTTGGAATTGATAAGGATGGTAATATGGAGAAGGAACCAGGTGATATGGCAGTAGAGAATACAGCAGTTAAAACTTGGAAAAGAGTGACAGAAAGTAAAAGAGAAAAGTAGCAAACTGAGAAGATGTCTGGTTTTGTGGCAGCAGATGATGCAGCTGTGACAGCTGGCAAAAAGGAGAGCAGCAACAAATTGTAACTAAACCAAAAGTGATTTTAAACGGAAGAGAAGAGCAACTGTGAGAACACGAAAAAAATTATACTGTAATAGACAGCTGTTATGTATGGAACAATTTGGTAACTATTCTGGGTTTTAAAGCTCAAGAAATTCAGTATTTTGTATATAATGGGATACAGATTTTTGTGACTTAACATCTGAAACTTAGGGTCTGATGAAATTTCTGGAACTGTGTAACAAAAAGGACATTTATCCATGGAACAACTGTTTATTTTCTGGGAATAACTTAATTGTTAAAAAAATGTTACTTTACAGTTTAGAACTGATGAACTGGAAGAAGAGGTTATTAAAATGTACACAGGGTTTATGTGAAGCTGTTAGTAACAATCTAAAAGTTAGAAATGAGAGAAACATATGGACTGAACAGTAAAGGTTAGGAGTTGTTTCGAAATGTGAAATAAAAACATGGCAAAACATTTACCATGTGTTACTTTTCTGGCTGATCATAGAGAATATGTCTTGTTTCTTTTGAAGGCACTTTTGTCATTTAATTAATGATTGTGACAAGGTACAATGCAACCAGTGTGGGGAAAAAGTTCATACAGCAAATAGGTCAGTGCCTGAATACAAGTTGTGTAAAAAAGGGACACTTTTGGATGGATCATCAAAAGCAAATAGTAAATAAGGAAAAATAAGGGGAAAGGGAAGAAGACATGCATGAGGAAGGTTGTCAAGAGGATGGGAGTGAGGGAGAACTAGGTGAAGAAAAACTGTAGAAGAAAAAAATATGGACGGGAAAATGAGAAGAGAAAAAGAGAGCGAGCATACAGCAAGAGTGGCCATGAGAAGGGATCGACACTAATAAGTGCTTTGAAGTTCTGGCCAGGGAAAAAATCTGATTCTGAGGATCAAGGATTATTTGTGTATAAACTCAGAAAAATATTGAATTGGGGAAAGAGTAAAAAATAAGAAAATTAACATTTAAAAATATTTTTCTTAAATTTAAAAAGAAGGGACTGCAATCATTTTAGAGTACTTTCAGTAAATGTGAATAGTATTTATAAGAATAAACTGGGATATTGGAATGCTGCACTAAATGTGATGTGGATGTTGTTATGTTAGAAGATATAAGATTGTTGACAAAAAGAAAGATTGCAAAAAGAAAAATTGTGGAGTGGAAATATAATATGGAACTTAGAAAGAAAAAGTTGTTCTGTAGTAGCTGCATTGTATAAAAACAGTGAAAATACTACATGTAATGCTGGTAACAATATGAAGGTTAACTGTTTTGGATGTGAGGTGATGAGGACATGTTTATAGAATTATATCATGATATGCATATATAACTAGCAAGGAAAGAAATAATCTGTTTCTTAAGGTGGTTTGCATAAAAACTATAATTACAGAGGGCTTTAATTACGATTTAAGGGGAAGATGTGATGACAGTTTTCATTGAATGAAGTGTCTGCTAGGAATAATATTTGGGAAAAATTATGCAGTCATGATGCAATGGGAGGGGATGAAAACAAAATGAAAGAAATATGTCTTCTGTGGTGGACATATAGATTAACATTCAGGAAAAAATATTTATCTGCTGAATTTGGTTTAACTGGGGAAAAAGAGTATATGTGTGAAATGTGAATATGATCTCATTAACATATGAAAAGAAAACTGTGCACTTGATATTTTCTTTCATATGAGGTTCAATATTAAACCCAGTGAAAAGAGGTGTGTTGTATATGAGCGAAGATGAAGGGGGACTGGGGTTACTAAATCCAGCTGTTTATTCTGCTTCTTTAAACATGTATAGAGTAAGAAAGTGGGTAAAGTAAGAGAATGTAAATTTAATAGTGAAATTGTTTAAATATAAGAGCAAACATTCTCAGATTTGATAAGAATAAGAAAAAGAAAAAAATATGTAAAAGAAGACATTACAAATTATCAAGAAGAAAAACTAACACAGAAAATAAAAATTAGTGATACAGAGAAAGATGGAAGGATATGGTATAGTAATGTGATAAAACAATATTAGTATACAAATCTACCAGAAAATTTACCAGAAAAAGTGGTTAAAGCTAACAAAGTAAGGGAAAAGTGGTATACCAGGATAGTAGAATGTCAGTATTTCCTATGGAGACTGGTAATAAATACGTTACCTGTAGAAGGGAATATGCCAAATAAAACAAATGTGAAAGAAGTTTGTGGGAGGAAAAGACAACAGAGCATGTTTTCTGAAATGTAAAAAAGTGTTCAAACTCTGGAAAATGGTGTGTGAAGAAAATGTTTTGAGAATATTAATGTCATAAACAGTATAGGTATGAATATGATTATGCATGGATATTGTAAGAACAAGTAGTGTGCCATGGTGGTGTAGCAGTTAGCATTGTTGCCTCACAGCAAGAGGTTCTCCGGTTCAATTCTCAGCTAGAAAGCCCTCTGTGTGGAGTCTGCATGTTCTCCCTGTGGTCACATGGGTTTCCTCTGGGTGCTCCAGTTTCCTTCCACAGACATGCAGTAGGTTGATTAGACATTTTAAATTGGCCGTAGGTGAGAGTGTGTGTAGAGTGTTGCAAATGAATTACTGCAGCAGGGCTAGCCAGCTGTCAGTGTAAACTTTGGCTCAAGATGATTGCCACTGCAAAGTGACACCCTGATCCCATGTGTAAAAATGGGAAAAGGGGTTGAGGATGGATGGATTGTAAGAATAAGAAGAAAGAATTGTGAGAAAGGTAGATAAGAATTTATTGTATGCAATATAGATTATTTAGAATGAAAGACTGAATGAAATTTTGTTTAATAGGAAATTGATTTTGGCAGCTATCTTGTGAAGAATCAGATTATGGTTGTAGAAGAAGAAGTGGGGATCAGTTGTGGAAAAATAACAATGTTGAAAGAAAAATGATAAATAGTAAGATAAATAAATGTTTATATATGTGCCTGCAGAGATGTACATTTTATAAATATGTAAATAGGTAACTAATCTTTTGTGCTTTGTTAAATAAAAGACTCCTTATCTTTTTGTAGAGACAAGTACTGTAAGGGATTGTTGGATGGTTGCAGTATGTGCTGTGCTGGGGATTCTGATGTTGCAATGAAACAGCTTAATTCCATACAAATTATGGTTTTAAGTTCAAATGGCTTCTGACTTAATGGAGTTAAATTATGGATCGTTTCCAGCCTAATTCTGATTCTGTGAAACATTTACAGGATGTGACAATTTTAGATAACAAGAAAGCTGATGGATGGAATACAGTTTGCCACTTTGTGGATTTACCTGTCACCATAGCAAGTCCTACAATATCTGCAACAATTTAATATGCTTCTGTCATTAGATGAACACCTGCAGAGAATTCTCTTGGATCTGCTTTCTACCTGTCATTCAGGATTACTAACAAATGCGTCTGTCCTGCTCATAATTATGTTATGTGGAACTCTTATTGTACCTTTACATTTTGGAGTAAATGACACTTGAACATTTATTCATGTAGGAAAGGTTATGTACTGTGATACAGTGGCTGCTGTTGACTTCAAATCAAGGGGGGCTGCAGGAGACAGATGAATGGGTGGAGTCAATGGGATGGAGTGTGGTCAACTAGAAAGGGGAGGAGCTATGCTCAAAACCACAAAAACTGTAACTTTAATTAAATACGCTGCCCTGGGTGCCAAAGCGTCATTATGAGAGTCCAATCAAGACAAAATGAAGTGTAGAAGAAAAAAAAAATTCAATGCATTGACTGCATGACAGCTTAAGTAATATCTAGATGGAAACAAAAGGGTTGTGAGGCATGAAAAAAATAAATTACTTTTTAAATACATTACTGGAATGCCAGTCAAAATCAAGTATAAGAAAAACAAGCAGCACTCAGCTTAAACCACTTCTCCTTGCACTGCAGTTCTAATTATACTTTATATACAGATTTATTAAAGTACCAAGTAAATTGCTGAAAGTAGCAATCTCAGTGATACCCCCACTTGTAGAAATGTTTCTTATCCAAAAAAGACCTGCTGCCTGACAACTATCTTCTTGTTTCATGTGGAAAACATGATCAAAGTAAAAAATGAAAAGCAAACAAGAAACAAGCTCAAGATACATTGCTTACAGGATTACTGTACAGGTAATGGACCACACATTGTTAATTGGCATTCTGTTTGATTTACAGGTAAAGCCTGCAAAGATGACTGCAAGTCTCCAACAAATGTAATGAGCTTCTTAAAATAATGTAATCCTGTCCTTTATTACAAATACTGTCATATGCATTTCAATACCCAAGGCTTATACATTATCTAGTTATGTAAGTATTCTCTGCATGGCAACAACAGAAAGGCTTTCAATGTTGGCAATTCTTTAACAGTATGCTTATTAAAGCTTACTTGCATCTTACAATCTCAGACAAGCTTACCTGATGGTCAATAAAGCATTGCTACTTAAACACAGAGCAACAGGCACTTTCCGAGTAATAATAAGCATAAATCAACAGTATGAAAATATGACCGAAACCAGAACATTCTGCAAAATCAAGGACGGTATAAAAGTAACACTTGTGTCTACCTTGGATGGGGGGATACTCTGCACATTTACACTGCATAACTTCTCCTTGCCTTGCTTGGACACATCCAGAGTCACTACATGGGGGAGGTGGGATGCAACAAGTATGTCAGAATTTGAAATGTCTCTGGCTGACTGTGGTGGCCCTGACACATTTGTCATACCTCTCAACCTCAGAACAAGAAATATGGACAGAGCCATACATAGAAGTGGGACAAAGGCCCAAAAATAAGGACAATTTTTAAATATTGCTCTTATAAACTTAGAAAGATAATAGAATAGTAGGTCTTGCATTAGTATGAATTTTCTGAAAGGTACGAAATCTGAAACTCAAATGTCTGTCATTATTTTCTAACTTCAGTCTTTAATGATTCGCCACTAATTTGCCAAAAAACACAATTTTATGAAAAATGGACCAAAAATGTGATGCAAAAATATAAAATAGCCACACAATACAGCTGGGAACCTGTCAAAGGGACACTTTTTTAATATTAATACTGCTAACTTGAGCAGCTGACAAAATAAAAAAATCAACATGCATTTCTGAAATAAAAGTAATCTATAACTCTGATTATTACAATTATTTCTTAATTGTAAGCCCTCCTCGTTTTCTTCCAAAATTGCCATTTTGCGGCAGGATTATTAGGGGAAGAGCAACATTTTGAGCCAAAATCAGGGACAGTTGAGAGGTTTGTATATGCCTAATTCTATAAAGCAATTTATTTGCACGTACCTCTCAACCTGTTAATGCAGGAAATCTGGACAAGGCCAAATATACTGGGGGAACATATAAACAGTACTATAAATTGTATAAACAGACAATTGATAGAATAACAGGTCGTGCTTTAGCATGCATTTTTCTGAAGGTTATGAAGTATGAAACTCAGTGTCTGTCATTATTTAGTGACTTATTTCCTAAATTATTTGCCAGAAAACCACACATTTTTTGAGGTACAAACCAAAAATAAGAAGCAAAAATCTATTCATTCTGTGAAAATCTGGACAGTTGAGAGGTATAGTTCAGCCAGGGCTGTCTTTGAGTGTGCCACCCTTCCCCCTCACAAAATCATGGTCAAATGGAGCCTCCCCCCTGCAGCCATTTCAATGAACCATTACTTGGCTATTTCACCCCATTTACCATAAACACTAATGTGCATACTGCTTTACTTCTACGATGATTTGGACTTTATTTGAAAGTTTTATTTTGCATTTCACAGCACAAACAATAAGACATCTGCTAAATAAAGCTATGCAATCTCACAATGAAAACTGACTTAGCATTAAAACTTCTCGGCCCTTGAAACTCACATTCATTGAAACAGCATTGAAACCCATATTCAAAGAAAATACATTTTGCCAGTGGCAGATAAAGATTAACTTTGGGCCGTTTGCAATTCATAGGCCCCTTGCACACGAAACATACACATGGTCTTTGATACACCTTCCTGATTGTATTAAATTATATTCCTTTTACAATATAGAGCAGTTGTTAGAGGGCATTTTAAATTTGTTTTGAACATTTTTCCAGTAAACAATGAAACAAAATGCATGCACCAATAATGAAAGAATTGCCCAATTCAGAACATTTTTCCAGTAAACAATGAAACAAAATGCATGCACCAATAATGACAAAACTGCCCAATTCAGAATATTTCTATCATAAAAGTATACTCAGACGTCTACAGTCCACCAGTATCAGTAAATATGAACAATCTCTGAAGAAGTAAAAGTCATCTAAATAATTCCACATTAAAGAAATCTGTAACTAATGAAGAGGTTGTTGCTAGCAAACAACTTTATATTTCATTGTTTCATCTACAAATACAGTGCCTGTTGCCCTTGAGGAATAAATTGCCTACGTTGCATTAAAAAAACAATAAGCTAGTAATATTGCAATAGGGAAAGGATGGCAAACTGATAACAGGTTCATAGTTACTAGGTATCTTCACCAAAAAGGACTGCAGCATTCACCCCCTTTACAATGGAGTACAGTATGAGCAATGCATTTATCTACTGTGGGAGTAGAACCCACAGCCTTCTGCCTTCTGCATCAAAAGCAAGCACACTACCTATTGTGCTATTAACAACACAAACAGACTCAGCATAAGCAGCACTAAACTTTTGTTCCCCTACAACTCTCAGCTTCTTGTAAAATCTACTTGACACTCAACTGCATCTCTGAACTTTGCAGCACAAGAAATCTGGAAAAATCCAAAATTTAGGCGGCGGGGTAAAAGACCAAAACATAGGGACACATTTTAAACATTGCTTGCATAATGTTGGAAAGTTGTTAGAATAAAATGCTGTGTTACCACCATACATTTCACTGGCAAGTATTGAACCCAGGACCCTGTGCAAAACACTCAGAGCAACATACCACTATGCCCAATCATCTGTTTTATGAAAGAAAGGAAGACTGAAACTTAAATGGCTACCATTTAGTGAATTCAGTTCTCACCATAGCTGTCAACATCTTAGCACAAAACACCTGAACAAAACCAATAATGGGGGAATACAGCCCCCAAATATATTCAGTGAGTTCAGTTATCACCATAGCTCTCAACCTTGGCACAACAAACCTGGACGAAGCCAATAATGGGGGAATACAGTCCAAAAAATAGGGACAAATATACATTGGTGACACCAGAGCAACCCACACAAACACAGGGAGAACAAACATGCAGACTCCCCACAGAAGGCACCCCAGGCAGGAATCAAACTAGACAACCTGTAGCTGTCAGAAAACAATGCCACCACTGCTCTACTGGCTGTGTTAAGTAACAAAAATACAGAAACCACAGATTTTATGAGGAACAGAACAACTATGAGGCAAAAATCTGCAAATGTTTTAGAAATGGTGGTGGGTAGGGAATTCAGGCTCTTGTCACTTGGGCCCAAA
Organism: Protopterus annectens; assembly: GCF_019279795.1. Lineage (NCBI taxonomy): Eukaryota > Metazoa > Chordata > Ceratodontiformes > Protopteridae > Protopterus > Protopterus annectens. The sequence goes on along the minus strand of NC_056744.1, from coordinate 580,204,208 downwards.
CCTTATTCTCTACCCACCACCATGTAACACACACACACACACACACACACACACACACACACACACACACACACACACACACACACACACACACACACACACTACCTGCAGATCCTCCATGAGCAAAGTCCTGCAGTATCCCGATGATTCCCCGCAGCTATTCTGCCCTCTGTAAAGTCCTGCAGCAGCCTGATGATTTCCCGCAGCTCCTCCATGAGCTGTTCTGTCCTCTGCAAAGTCATGCAGCAGCCCGATGATTCCTCTGCAAAGTCCTGCAGCAGCCCGATGTTTCCCTGTCCTCCATAACAGCCCATGCAGGCTTTCTGCATCTCCCCACAAGACATGAGTAGGCTGGAGCCTCCAGCCTGCGGGCGATGCAGTCCTGTGTTCTTATGGTCTGTGCAGTCACCACCGCACAGGCCTCTGGGCTGGCAGGACAGAGTTCCCTGCCTTCTCTATCCAGACTGCCTAACAGAGCAGTCTGGAGTTCAGGAATGGCACTCATACGTGCAGAGTTCTGGACTGCCTAACACAGCAGGCAGAGGAACTAAGCACACATGCGTGGTTCCGGGACTACTCATAAACTTTTTTTAAGTTTATATGTCATTGTCTACAGTAGTGGGGGACTTTGTCTACAGTAGTGGGTTTATTCCTTTTACAGGTGGGGGGGCTGCAGTCCTGCAGTCTGATAGCATGGGCTGACCCTGCTGCGATATTACTTTTGAAACACTGGAATTAGCAGACAGTTTTTTAAAGAAAGCTGAACTTAAATCATTGTCCTATCCATGAGTTCTTTATCATTTTTCTGCCTTGCATTTGGACTATAAAAAACATTTAATAGGATAAGTTTGAACTGCTGATATTGAGAAAATGAATATTAGACAATATTTTTCAATGTGTTGAAACTCTGATTAAATATTCAGAAGGTTTTTGATAGTAGAAGGTAATACAATGGTGCTTAGGAGGTGTGGGTTACTCTTTTACTTCTCCAGAATAAGGTTCAGCATATTTTAGTTTTGTGTTGATTGCTAGGCATAGAGCTTATGTATCTTATAAAGCATAACCTAAAACATGCTATTACTGTGACTCCTTGACACATTTGATTCAACAGTGTGATAAACTATGCTGTACTCAATGTAGAGAGCTAGGATGTGTGCCCTCTTTTAGGAAATAAAATATGAAGGGTAATTTTTGGTTGAAATTCATGCAAACAAAAGATAATATTCTCTTGCATAAAAATATCGGTCTACCATCTGAGCATTCTGAACAGGTTGTTAGGCCTTTTTCTGATGCTTCCATTGCTATTTCTGTTACAAATGTAGGTGTTTCCAAAGGAGATGCATCTGATAGATTTCCTATAGGATCTGATAAATATGATAATTCTGGATGTGATAATCATGATTCCTTACACTGGAGTCAGAGTATGTAGGGGGATACGGGTGTAAGAAAGGGGATTTCCGTGATTATAGTCCTCCTGTAGATAGTGGCAATACTGATGATAAAAGTGATTCTTTTGGGAAAAGAGTACACAAATGGAAGTAGAGACAAGGTGCAAAAACACTTGTTACGAAAGGGATAGCTTAGTGCTTACCAGTTTAAAAGTCAGTAGTATAATTAATGAAAAGAGGAGACTTTTTGTTAGACTTTTGTGTATCTTTGCAACCTAATATTATCTCACTCTTTGACATTTGGTTGCTGAATGATGTGCTGAAGATGCAGGTGGAAGTTTTATGGGGCAATAAACCTATTTGGAGTTTTTGTAATGCTTTATATTCAGGCATAGTTATATAGAATAACAATATAATTATTTTAAATGTTTTGTTGGGTGTTCTTGATCATCTACATGTGTTTGTTGTAAAGGTTTTTGGGAGTATATTTGGGCTTATTATTGTGATCTATCCTCCTACTATTAAATGTTGTGAAGAGTAATTCACTGCTCTGCAAGCTTTTACTATGGTGACTTGTCCAATTGTATTGACGTTTGATTAGACTTGTTGTACCAGGCAGTGAAACATCACTGAATATGTTCAGCCAACCAAACATCCTTGCCACTTCAGTACTTCATATTTAAATCTCTGAATTTGTACCATGTATGCACACTTACTAAAAGACAACAAGGTAAATGATTTTCTCACTGATCACTAATCGTTTCCACTGCTGATGTAGAGACTTCCCATTTAAAAATGACAGCTTACAATATTTACCAAAGCCATTGTAATATGCTGATCATATGACTAAAACAAACATTTTTTGAAGTGAACTCAATAATCTTATCTCATTTTAAACCGCTTCATAATCATTTCCAATGTTTCTATGATTTTTCCTACTTTTAAAACTCCACTGTTTCCTAAGTAATTTACTGCCTAGCTTGAGTAATCCCAAGGTAATATGGTACTGTTAACTTACTCACATAAGTTCAGGGTCCTTTATGCATTTTATATGCAAATATGACCCTTTTATATTTAACTTAATGAATCACAGTAATAAACAAATGCATAATGCACCTTATGTACATAATTGGCCTCGACTTAAAGTTTATCTTCAAGTACTTTACAGCTTTGCTGTTAGTAGGTGTGTTATTGAAGACACCTGAACGTTTGCATAGTTAGTGTGAATAACCTCCCCTCTCCATTTTTGCATATAGACATAGTACCACTCTTAGTGGATTAGCAGCAAGAAAGGCTGAAACCCAAGACTGTGAATACCACCCTTATATAAAGATATGTTTTTTCTTTTCCCCCACTGGGAAAATATCTTTTGAAACAAAAAATGTAATCACTTCAATGTCTGGAAACAATATGATTTGGCTTTATCACAAGTCAATAATAATTTTTTTGGAAAAAGAAAAGATTGGAATGTGTTGAATTTGCATAGGGTAAATATGTCTGTGATACAGGTACTTAATAAAAAAGATGTGTCTCCTTTCTTAGGCTGCACTCATGAACATCTGTGCTTAGTGCTGCTGTCATGTGTGCGTCATGCACATAATAACATTCTATTCGTACTTCTCAAACAGACCTGCGCTTCTTGCATGCCCTCAAAACAAGGGTAAACTGCACGATATGCTAATGAAAGCATAAGAATTTGAATTATATGCTATTTATCCAGTCGAACATGGTGGAGCTTTTCAAGAATGTATAAAGTGATCATGTACACTCAGTGCTCCCTTTTGCTCTGAAATTCACAACTCTTGGGAATACAGCCAGGGCGACACTTGGAAAAACTGTTAGGGGTTACTGCTGCCATTATTAATCTGTATGTACAACAGGCTATAATTCAGGGTGCTGCTGCTGTCAGACCTTGGCCAAGATGGAGAAGGGTGTTCAGACCCTGTTTAACATATCATGGACTGCATGATGCAGAAATTGCAGAGCAATACAGGGTAGGCATGGAAACAATAGAGGCCATATGCAACCTTTGCCTCTCTCATCTAAGACCACAAGGAAATCATGGAGAACCCATCCCAGTGGAAACAATGATATGTGTAACATTATGCATACTAGCTACAGGTTATTTACAGAGGCTCACAGGGGATATATTAGGGGTATCACATGCCTCAGCTTTTATAATCTTGCATCACTTTCTAAACACAATACTACAGTATGTATGGGATCATATCCAGTTCCCATGTACCCCAGAGAACAGACCAACAACCGTGCAACACCTGTATGCCATAGCACACTGCCCTGAAATTTTAGGGGCCACTGACTGTACAGATATATTAATAACATTCCCATTCAGTCAACAGGGAAGGATGTATAATAACAGAAAATGATTATACTCCATTAACTGTCAGGTTGTCTATAATGCCCAAGGGATCATCTATAATGTGTGTGTGCAGATATTCCTGGCAGTTTTCACAACTCACACATTTGGCACACCTGTGACCTGTACACAAGTTTTGCTGCTAGGGTTGACTTTCCACAAGGGCATATACTGGGGAATACAGGTTATGCACTGAAACTTTGGATCATGATTCCCATGACAAACCACACTACCCCACTAAGCAAGAATTCAATAAAGATCTTGTTCAAGCTAAGAATATAATAGAACATATATATGGCTTGTTCAAATCATGGTTCCATTGTTTAGACAGATCAGGAGGTGCCCTACAGTATGACCCAACCATGTCTGTCGAAATACTCACAGTCTGTGCCATGTTATATAATATAATTCTCAGGAAATAGTTTCAACAAGAAAAACAAGGTCCTGGCCCAAAGTTCCCTGGACAACGGGGAAGGCCAGCAGCTACAACAAATACAGATGAGGAGTCTGAGGAAGAACCACCAGCAGCCAGTGGGGCTGAAAGGACAGAATACCCAATGATCACTTAACTGAAAAACTAGGTTCCTAAGTATATAAATTAAAACAGAAGCCTGCCAAAGTGTTCAGCTTTTGCTTAACTATATAATGGTCATGTTCTATCAGCATCAGACAGAGTCAATCCCCAAGGACATATCTTGTATCTGCAGTATTATCCAAGGTAAGCACTGAACATGTAAAAAACATTCTCAATGATTACTTTCATATGCAAATACATATTTATCAATAAGATAAAACATGTCTCAACTCTACAGTAATGTCAGCAGTAAGTCATGAATGAGTTATGCAATATATATCCATGATTGTGCCAAACAGTGCCTCATGCAAGACACTTGACCAATGTAGATAAACCATCAGTGAGCAGCTCAATGTTAGCCATCATTTACATATGTTCAAGAGCAAGAAACAATTCATAACTAGCACGACTGAATTATTAAGAATAATAGAACCAATACACTTACAGTCAACATGTATAAAACTAATACTTTACAAATGAACAAGAAGTAGAAATGTTAATTAAACATTTTTGCAATACTTGTAATGAAACTAAGTATATGACTAAGCAAGCATCAGCTAGCCATTCTGTGCATCAGACATACACAATCTAACATCACAAAGAAATGTGCAAAGGACAGGGCACAGTCATCATCACTTGCACGAGACTGGGATAGATGGAGTACAGTAGAGAAAGCCAGACACCAAAGAAGTGAGGATATGAGAGTAAGAATCCAGTTTTTCAGCAAGTATAGTATTTTCAGGGCCAGTAGAAACAGATTGCTATCATTCAGTGCTGCTTGTTTAGATAAAATGTGTGTGTGTGTGTGTGTGTGTGTGTGTGTGTGTGTGTGTGTGTGTGTGTGTGTGTGTGTGTGTGTGTGTGTGTGTGTGTGTGTGTGTGTGTGTGTGTGTGTGTGTGTGTGTGTGTGTGTGTGTGTGTGTGTGTGCGCGCGTGTGTGTATGTTTGAGTGATATGGGTAAAGTGAGCTTTAATGTGCATGGTTCTGAATCAAAGCATGTATTCTAGCAGAATGTCCTTGCATCTTGGACAGGTGTGAGCCTCGCATGGTAGTGTAGTCAGTTCACTGTCTTACCCAAAACCAGGCTTGGACAGGTGTGAGCCTTGCATGGTGGTGTAGTCAGTTCACTGTCATTGCCCATAACCAGGCTTGGACAGGTGTGAGCCTTGCATGGTAGTGCAGTCAGTGCACTGTCATTGTCCATGACCAGAAGAACTTCCCCTGCTAGGAATTGTACTGCTAGTTCCATGTTCCTGGATAGAATATGGGGTGCTACCTGAGCAAGAATTATGCCTACTGGATGAGCTGTCATCACAATGACATCTGGGGCCATGACCACATGGCCTACCATGTCTGGGTGTGGATCACTCAATCACTGACAGAGTAGTAGACATAGTGCCACTGCAGAAGAGGGATTTTGCACAGCCACGTTGGTGACCACCTGACAGAATAGCATCTCTCTGGCCATAATGATTCTCATTCTACCTCAGTAGACATTCCATTACAGACACTGCCCAACCCAGTGTGTCATTCAGCCTGTCAAGGAGTCATCCACATGGTTCAGGCAGTCTCACACATCAAAATGCACAAATGCAGTACTTGGAGTATCTCTTCAAAGACCCTGGTGGAATGTGACTGTGCCTCTCTGATGGCCCCACACATATGTTGTTTGGCACCTACTGACAAACTGAAATTAGGAGGAGGGCAGACAGCAAGCCTCCTCCAAGAACATCTACTACCACTCCTATATGGTACTTCTCCTCACTATGGCTACAGAGAGACTGCAGCTGGTATAACTAGACTACCCTGACCAGTTGTGTCACCCTCATCCCCAGTGTCAGACTCATCCTCTGCACCCCCAGACTGAGCCTCTTCAGCACCATCATCATCATCATCAGAGGCTACTGATACTCTAACATTAGGCAGTACGAGTTCCACAGCTCTGGTGGCAGGATCACCCATGATAAGTGATTAGAACAACAAAGAAAGAAACAGAATAAAAACTGATCAAACTCATATTATGCAAAATGTAATTAAAGCAACATTAGATGTAAACACAGGTAAAAAAGGCATTTAATGTGTACATAATGTATAGTACTAAGGGGGAAAATTTAGCTACCATGTGCAGGTGTCATGCAAAATCAGTACTGGGTGTGCCCTTACTGGAGAAATGGAGACGAATGAGGAAGATCAGTATTACAGTGCAAATGACACAATAGCCATTAAAGGAGATACATTTCAGCTGCTCATTAAGAAACATCTTATCCAAAAAGCTTCTCTCCAGTATCCTCCTTCAGCATCCTCTCTCTTTCTCTCCCTGTTAGTCTTTTTTCTCTCTCACCCCTCTCGCTGATTCTTTATATATAGAGAGAGAAATAACATATAAAATTTATATAAAAGACATGATTTTATTTTAGGGCAAACATGGAAGTTCAGCAGTAGACACACATTGGTTCTTCTCCACCACAGAATCAATATCAATTATACTATGTGAACCTTCTGAAGAGCTGCATGGATCTGTGATGCTAGACAGGAACTCTACTGTCTCTGTCAGTAGTGGCTCAGTAACAAGACCATCACCAGTAGCCATCCATTCACATGCAATTGCAGCTCATCTGTGTTTCACATTTTTTATCATTTTACTGGCATGATGTCTTACCTTTTGGTATTTATGCCCACGTCCTCCAACAGCATTGATGTTGTTGACCACCAGCTGTCAGATTCAGTCACGGGAGGACTTGTTAGCTCTTCCCATCTCTATGTCTCCATAGTGCGTGTATGATAACTTCATTTTCTGCATCTGTCTATGGTAGCTTATTGGAACCAGATGGTTTGGGTACCATAACCCTGTAGGAGATGAAACATAAGAAGAGGGGAAAAAGGGAATTAAGCAAAAATCATGAGTCCTAAAAAATAAACATGTATGCATTTCTTCATGCATCATGCAAAAAACAAATTAAGATGTAAAGTTTTATATGACTGCACACACGGGTCTATATTATAAACACAAATGCTTACCTTATCAAATCCCTAAACGTAGACCCATCCTCATCGAACCGCATAAACACCGAAAGACCCAAACTGCGAAATTCAAAACATCGAACTATCATACTTGCCCCACCCTACCGCCTGCTACATACTACCTACACAAACAAACTAAATAAACTACATACATACACTAACCAAAACCCTACTTCTAACCCTAAACTAAACCCTACTTCTAACCCTACATTAAATCTTACATATACCACCAAGTATGCACTTAACTACATACTACCTACACAAACAAACTAAATAAACTACATACATACACTAACCAAAACCCTACTTCTAACCCTAAACTAAACCCTACTTCTAACCCTACATTAAATCTTACATATACCACCAAGTATGCACTTAACTTAACCTGCACCCTAACCATAAGGTCCGTAACTATCGCACACTTACCTTAAAAAGCTAAACCCAAACAAACTAAATAATCCATACACATACACTTAACAAAACCCTACACTAAATCTAACATACATTACCATCCATGCACTTACCTTAACCCGCACCCTAACCCAAAGGTCTGTATATCGGACACTTACCTTACGGCGCTATACCACAGAAGGCCAACCATGACGATTCGACGTTTCCGATTTTGCTCTTTTGGACATTAGCTGTTTTCATGTTTCAATAAGGATGGGCCGATGTTTAGGGATTCGATAAAGTAAGAGCTCAAATTACTAATATAGACCCATACACAACAGTAATACAGAATATAAAGTCCTACCCCCCCCCCCAAAAAAAGTACATTAAAATAATGAATAAAAGTCCATAAGGATAATAAAAATGTACAATGGTGTACAACACAGCAGCATTGCAAATACATTTCTACTTAATTACATCTGAGTAAAGTTATTTGGCTGTCAACTTCTGTTGATAGCAAACAGATATATAATAGGTTCATAGGTTCATAGGTTCATAGTAGGCTATCTGCCCGAGGGCATTTATAAGCCTAGCCCATAGTTTTGTGGCTTACGCCACCCCTTTAGTTTGGAGAAACTATGCCCTTTATTTTGCTGTGCCTCTGTCTAGCAGTGACACTGAGGTAACCCCTGGGGTGTATCTGCGATCCCCCATCCATTGGTCAAGATTCCTCTTGAACAAGGCCAGAGAGGTGCTCTGCCTCACATAGACCGGGATTTTGTTCCACAGCATAGGGAGTCTTTGGGTGATGAATCTATCCCTCCAGCACGTCCTATTAATAACCCTGTCGAGGTTTAAGTCTCCCGCCCTTGTGGCTCTGAGGGATCTAGATTTTTTGAGATGAAGCATGTTCATCAAATCTGGGTTTGACATGGCCTTGTATGTCAGGCATAGGTCACCTCTGAGCAAGCGGTAAGCAACTGAATATAACTGGAGTTCTTTCAGTCGGGCAGCATAAGACAGATAACACAGGCTTAACACATTTGTTGGAGTACAAATGTAAAATCCTTGGAATTGATCATAGTAGTATAACACATTTTGGGAACAAGTGTTCAGATACTCACCAAAATATTCCTGTTTACTTTAAAAAATGTTTCTAAGAAATAACTGATATACATGGCCATGACAACTACAGTGGACAAGCAATGTAAAATTTAATGCATCAGTAATGTAAAAGCTGATCCCTTTGTAAAAAAAACAGCAAAATACCTTCACAGAAAATAATTTCTGAAAGCAGACAAGTGCATTGCAAGGCAGAGTATTGAAAAGTATGTAGATCCCAACTGTCTCCCCAGCTGCAATACATAGTTTACTTATAGTGGGTATTCAGCCATGTGAGCACTGTAAATAAGCAAATCACGTGTCTAATCATTAGCTCCAAAAGACAAAGCCAGCATAATAAGTTGATTGTAAAACAACAGTTTAATAAGACTGTTCAAAACATCACTAGGGGTGTAAAAAGCCCCTGTGAATACACTAAATATACATAATATGCAGCAAACCGGTTTCGGCTAACCTAGCCTTCCTCAGTGCAACAAAGTTAATGAATATAGGCAGAGTCTGAGCTGTATATAAAGACAGCTGAATTATACAATTTAACCTAATTGAAAATGTACAAATGATCATTCAAACCGGGGCTAAACAGCCCGCCTAATTTAATTATCCATTTCTTCTCCTAGGAATTAAGTATGGAGTGCCAACCCCCTTCACAGTTTCTGTCCCCACCAATTTTATCAATTATGGTAAAATGAAAAGAGGCTGTCGGATGCTTTAGAGTGTGTTTATATAAAAAACTGGTCAATTTATGGTTACTCATATATTCAGAAATTCTGCTTCTCAATGGCCTAGAAGTTTGCCCTACATAGAATGCTGAGCATGAGCAGGAAGCCAGATAAACAAGCCAGTCTGTACTGCAGTTTGCCAAAAACTTGATGCCAAATACCTGTGCTGTGTTCTTACTGGTAAATTGTTTGGTCTTAAATTCTCTGGGGCAATGGGTACCATGCCCACAATGATAAGATCCCATTAGTTTCTCCCCAGTCATAGTACTTTGCCAGACTGTGTTGTAGATCTGCAGGAATGTTTATAATGACTCAAATGATACCTAAAGTTTGTCCCCTGTGAAATGAAAAGTGGCATTTATCCCCAATTATTGAAGCCAGTTTATCTGCTAACAATATATTCCAATGTTTGTTTATAATATTCATGAGTCTACCAATATTCCAACCATAAGTAGTGACCATTCTTAACAAATTATGGCCCTCTGTTGTTTTTTATTTGTATTGTAATAATTGTTCCCTGGTTTGTGTACTTGCCCACCTACTAGCCATGGTAATGTTTCCTAATCTATAGCCTCTATTGTGAAATCTGCATTCAAGATCTTCCTTATATTTATTGAATGTGCCATCTTCTGAACATAGATGTCTGACCCTCAAAAACTGTGACTAGGGGATGTTCCAGGTAACATGTTGTGGGTGGAGGCTAGTGGCATGCAATAAAGAATTAAATTTTGGATATTTCCTATAAATTTAATTTTTAAAGTGTTGTCAACATTCCTGGTTATTGTTACATCTTGGAAGGTGATTTCCTGGTGATGAAAATTCAGCTTAAACTCTATACCCCACTTATTCTGATTCAAATATTCCACAAATTCCATAAGTTAAGCACTATCTGCCTTCTACACCAACCAACAGTCATCCAAATACCTCCTCCAAATATCTATATCCCCCAAGTAAATATTATGGTTAGGGTCATATATCAATTGCATCTCAATATAGGCTATAAACAGATCTGCATAGATGGGGGCAAAAGAAGCCCCCATTGCCATGCGTTGTAGCTGCAAATAGCATGTTCCATGAAAGTAAAAACATTTTTCTCAAGAAAAAGCTCTGCCAAGCATACTCAAAATGTATTAAACCTCAGTGGATATAAAGCAGTTCTGTTGAGCCAAAATTGGAGAGCTAAGAGTCCCATCCAATGGGGAATATTTGTATATAACGACATTACATCTTACGTACACAGGAGCCAATCGGACTCCAACTATGTATTGGACACCATCCCCAAGAATTCCATTATGTCCTGGATGCATGACCTAACAGATCCAAAAAGAGGTTTTAAATATTGGGTCAGGAATACAGACAGAGGTTCTATCAAGCTATCCCTGCCTGAAACTATAGGTCTACCTGGTGGTTTCTGAGGGTCTTTGTGTAACTTTGGTAAAAACTAAATATATTGGGATTTAGGATCTTTTACTGTGAGATGATACACATCCGTTTCTGTAATAATACCTTCTTGTTTCGCTTCAAATAAAAATCTATCTCAGCTTTAAATTTGGTTATAGGATCTAATGGTATGGCCATGTAGTATTTGGCATCCTGAAGTTGTCTGACTGCCTCCTCATAGTACATATCCCAATCCATTAATACTATGGCCCCGCCTTTGTCCACTGATAGAATAACTAAATTGTTGATGTTTTTTAACTCCAGCAGAGCTGCCTGTTCGATCTTTGAGAGATTGTGATGAAGGATATCATGTTCATGGGAGTCATAGTATAAATCCTTTAAAACACTTGATTGTAACAAGGACACTTGTGCACACATGGGTGGCATAAAAACAGACTTGTGAAATCTATAAGAACCGGTGTTAGTAATATTAGACTTACCATCAAATAACAATTTTAGATTCAATAATCTACAGAATTAAATCACATCAGAAGTCAAAGAATCTTCAGCCACAAAAAAGCCGGGAACATAATTAAGGCCTTTATTTAAAAGTGATGTTTGTGCCTCAGAAAGTGTCACAGATTAAATATTGTGAACATTATTACATTCCTTTAGCATTTGGTTGCTGCTTTGAGAATATCTTCCAAAGTGTTTACTGTGCTTGTGTTTCCTCCCCCGACTTGTATTCCTTGTCCTAAAGGGTAGTCAGTACTGCATCTTTTGGCAGTTGGAGACTGTGGGGAGTGGATGCCATCCACATCAGTGGCTGATGAAGAATCCTCAGCTAAAGTGAAACTGACTGAGTGTTTGGTTTTCTTCAAAATAGATTTGGGCCTTTTGCATTTATTGATATTACTTCTGCATAACACCCACATTGTAACCTTTATATGGCATAAACGGTTGTCCTCTTTTGTAATCACCTATGTCACAATGACATTTTTGATTTTTTATCTTTGAGTTGTTGCTCTCAGAATAATAATTCAGAGCTTAACAAATTCAAACATTCCTTGTAAACTGGTGAATTTTCATGAATCTTGATTTCCTGACACTGACTTTCAACAGCTTTAATATCATCTTCAACCCTACGTTCATAGTAAGATTTGAGAGTATCTACAAAGCTCATGGAGGTTTGTTGCTGGATTTTGGCCCACTGTTCTAATAGTATATTATCAGCCTGGCTGACAAGTGGTTGTAAACTAACTCTTAACCTTTTAGGGGTAATGCCTTTGAGGCCTTGAATAATTTTAGGTGCCACAGATTGGTTCTAAGTCCTTTTATATGTTTAGTAAGTTGCTGAAAGGCTGACTTGCGTTGGGTTATGGGATCATTCAAATTCACTTCTGAAAGCCCTATGTTATTCTCCCCTAGTCCAAAGACTTGTAAGTCATCTTTATCAGATGACAATCCCTTAAGGATAGTAACCAGGTCCATGTTTGACAAAAAAACAATGTTGATAATAATTATTCTCACCCCAGAGTTAATAAAAAAGAAGAACTTCAACGACAAATCACAAATCTGCCAGTATTTAAATCCAATTAGTTTAAATACTATTGCAAAAATGCTTGCTTCATTCAAAAAATGTCAAGGACATAACAAACAGGACTAGACATTGGTCAAAAAACAAAAAAAAATTAACAATGATAGTATCCAATTATTGGCAACCAGATAATGAGTTACCCTTAAATCAAATAATGTACCTGAAAAAATATGTACATAGAGAATAGGGGGACCATAATAGCCATCCTGTATACTATAAAAAATGAAGATAAGGAAATGCTAAGTCCCTCACATTAAATAATAACAATGGTATTAAGGCCTCTTTGTATTTTGAAAGATGTACAATTTTCAGACCCAAAAATAGGGAACAATAATAACCACTGTGTGCAAAAACTTCCTCAACTAATAAACACACAGTACTATATTCCCTAAAGCCAAAAGTGACCATATATAAATGGACAATTCAGTATATAAAACTGTTTGATATCCACTTATTTATGTCAAAACATGAAGGGACAATGTTAGCCATTTCCTAAAACATATCCAAAAAATCTGTCAAACAGGATACTACGTCCCCCTACCAATTTAACAGACCAAAATATCTTGGGCCCCGAAAATATCTAAATATATATATTGGCCTCATAAAAGACTGATTGATCACTTTTAAATAAAGGCCTTAAAGGCCTTAATTATGTTCCCGGCTTTTATGTGGCTGAAGATTCTTTGGCTTCTGATGTAATTTCATTCTGTAAATTATTGAATCTAAAATTGTATTTTGATGGTGAGTCCAATATTACTAACACCATTTCTTTTAGATTTCACAAGTCTATTTTTATGCCACCCATGTCTACACAAGTGTCCATGTTCCAATCAAATGTTTTAAAGGATTTACACTACGGCTCCCATGAACATGATATCCTTCATAACAATCTCTCAAAGATCAAACAGGAAGCTCTGCGGAAGTTAAAAAACAATAACAATTTAGTTATTCTATCAGCGGACAAAGGCGGAGTCGTAGTAGTAATGGATTGGGACATATACTATGAGGAGGCACTCAGACAACTTCAGGATGCCAGATACTATATGGCCATGCCATTAGATCCTACAACCAAATTTAAAGCTGAGCTAGATAGATTTTTATTTGAAGCCAAACAGGAAGGTATTATTACAGAAATGCATGTGTATCATCTCACAGTCAAAGATCCTAAATCCCAATATATTTATTTTTTTACCAAAGATACACAAAGACCCCCAGAAACCACCAGGTAGACCTATAGTCCAGGCAGGGATAGTTTGACAGAACCTCTATCTGTATTCCTGACCCAATATTTAAAACCTCTTTTTGGGATGTGTTAGGTCACGCATCCAGGACACAACGGAATTCTTGGGGATTGTGTCCAATACACAGTTGGAGTCCGATTGGCTCCTATGTACATTAGATGCAATGTCGTTATATACAAATATTCCCCATTGGGTGGGACTCTTAGCTTTCCAATTTTGGCTCGACAGAACTGCTTTATTTCCACTGGGGTTTAATGTATTTCTAGTATGTTTGGCAAAGCATGTTCTTGAGAAAAATGTTTTTTACTTTCGTGGAACATGCTATTTGCAGCTACAAGGCATGGCAATGGGAGCTTCTTTTGCCCCCATCTATGCAGATCTGTTTATGGCCTATATTGAGATGCAATTGATATATGACCCTAACCATAATATTTACTTGGGGGATATAGATATTTGGATGATGGTTGGTGTGGAGGGCAGATAGTGCTTATCTTATGGAATTTGTGGAATATTTGAATCAGAATAAGTTAGGTATAGAGTTTAAGCTAAATTTTCATCCCCAGGAAGTCACCTTCCTAGATGTAACTATAACCAGGAATGTTGATAACACTTTAAGAACTGAAATTTATAGGAAATATCCACAATTTAATTCCTTATTGTATGCTACTAGGCTCCACCCACAACATTTTATCCGGAACACCCCAAGTCACAGTTTCTGAGGGTCAGACGTGTATGTTCAGAAGATGACACATTCAATAAATATAAGGAAGGTCTTGTTGGCAGATTTCACAATAGAGGCTATTGATTAGGAAACATTACCATGGCTAGTAGGTGGGCAAGTACACAAACCAGGGAACACTTACTACAATATAAACCAAAAACAACAGAGGGCCATCATTTGTTAAGAGTGGTCACTACTTATGGTCAGAATCCTGGTGGACTCATGAATATTATAAACAAACATTGGAATAAATTGTTAGCAGATAAAAAATTGGATTCAATAATTGGGGATAAATGCCACTTTTTATTTCACAGGGGACAAACTTTAGGTTCCCATTGGAGTCATTATAAACATTCCTACAAATCTACAAATACAGTCTGGCAAAGTACTATGACTGGGGAGAAACTAATGGGATCTTATCCTTGTGGGCATTGTACCCATTGCCCTAGAGTATTTAAGACCAAACAATTTACCAGTAAGAATACAGCACTTGTATTTGACATCAAGTTTTTGGCAAACTGCAGTTCAGACTGGGTTGTTTATCTGGCTTCCTGCTCATGCTCAGCATTTTATGTAGGGCAAACTTCTAGGCCATTGAGAATCAGAATTTCTGAACATATGAGTGATGTCAGGAACCATAAATTGACCAGTTCTTTATATAAGCACACCCTAAAGCATCCAACAGCCTCTTTTCATTTTACCATAATTTATAAAATTGGTGGGGACAGAAACTGTAAAAGGGGTTAGCACTCCATACTTAATTCCAAGGAGAAGAAATGGATAATTAAATTAGGTGGGCTGTTTAGCCCTGGTTTGAATGAGCATTTGTAAATGTTCAATTACATTTAATTGTATAATCCAGCTGTCTTTATATACAGCTCAGACTCTGCCTATATTCATTAACTTTCTTGCACTGTGGAAGGCTAGGTTAGCCAAAACTGGATTGCTGCATATTATGTATATTTAGTGTATTCACAGGGGCTTTTTACACCCCTAGTGATGTTTTGAACAGTTTTATTAAACTGTTGTTTTACAATCGCCTTACTGTGCTGGCTTTGTTTTTTTGGAGTATTGGAGCAGTTTTGAGCCGTTGCACTTGCCATACTTGTGAGGGAGTGATGTTTTGCATTTCTAATCATTAGCTTTCATGAATACTACAATCTGCACCGAGTGCTGGTAAGGCAAATATGGTGTAAGGAGCCACACAACTCCATTCCCATTGTCTAGAAGTGTGAATAATTAGTGTAACTGTAGGAATAATTAAATGTTTCATACCCCTGCTACACTGATATACATTTACTAAGGGTGTTTCAAGGAGAATAGACTTAACAAAAAGTTAGGGGCTTGCATTGATTGACTTAGGAGAGGACACCTTTGTATTATTAAATGTTATGATGCAACTGTGCCTCTGAGTAAAAAGTTGCCTAAAATTCATATTCCGTATGTAACACTTAAAAACAGAAACATATACCAAAAGAATTCCAAATAACATTGCATTTATGTCAGACTACCATAAAGAGAGATTAAGGCACACCAAATAAAGGTCAGAAAATGTAGCACTGAAAACATTTTTGCTATTGTAACAGGAATTAAGAGCTTAAATTTTGCAAATACATCATTCATCTACACAACTGCTAATTTACAAAGAATAATTATGACAAAAGTCTTATGTAGTACATTTAAAATAAATCTATGTAAGTGATACAACATTATCTCTTCAGTAAATGTAAGCTATTTTTCTTGTTTATAAGTATATCTGTAATCTGTGGCAAAGCATGCTAATACAATGGTATACAGGTTCAAATCTAGATGTGGTGCTGTTTGTGTGCTAATAATAATGTGCATATTTTCATTTTATAAGACAATAAAAGTTCAGAAAACATCAAAAAGCTATGCTCAAAATGTTTCTTGGCTTTATCCTTTGCATGTTGCTTGGCATTGCACAGTGGTGACTGGCAGTGGTCACTAGCAGTGAACAATGAATTACCTCTTAAGGCAAAAAATGGGCTGTATTCTGTAGTGCAAATGAGCCAAACATTGGTGGGTGGCCTTCATCACTCTGGATATTACTGAGTAAAGAAAATGCACCTGTAAGTTACCTATCTTTTCAGTTGCACTAATCATTCACACTTGCAAGCCCTTAGCTTGTTCTTGCACTGTAAGGGCAGGTATAAGTGCAGTGAGGTTGGGAAAAGAAGACAAGTAATGGAGGGTTTAAATCCAGTTGACAGATACTTTTATTGAGGAGCTCAAATGACATTTGCCATAAACGTTTGATTAGGAATGGGCTACTAAATAAAAATAAGTATCATAAATAACATTTTTGCAACAAATACATCAGTAATAACTGCCATATAGTCCAATATGTGTGTAAAGTATGTTATACATGACAATCATGATAGTTAATTTAAAATGTGCTTGCATAAGTATGATGCATGCAATAGTTTATAATTCTTATGAGACAGAATATATGAAAACTATGTATTTAGTACATGTGTTATGATGCATGTATGCAACTTACCCCAGCATATATTATTCAGCTCATAGAATCCCATACCTCTAAAATGTAGTTAGAGCCACCAATGCTGCCTTTTGCTTAGCAATGCAGTACAATGAATGCTTAAAGTCACATATATACAGACAACTGTTAAGTACATCTCCATTCATTTGAAAATTAGTATATCTCAAATTAACAATTAAAACAGAACAATTAATAAGCAAAGGTTAATATTTCATCCTTTTTTTCTCAAGTCTTCTTGAGTTCAAGGTGGTAATATTCAGATTTAATAGTGTTTAGTCCCAACAGCACAATATGGCACAATTCTTTACATACATCCAGCAACAAATATTACAAACACCATAAAGCATTTTAGTGATTAATACTAGAACATATGTAAATATGTTTGTGATAAACTGAAGGGCTGCCAGCCCAGCTAGATAAAATTTTGTAAATAATTCTATGTCATTGTAAATATTAATACAATCCACAGGCTTGTTTGACAAATGTAAGAATACTGTGTTATGTACTGAAGTTCAAAAATGTAACAACAGTGCTGGAAGAAAGCTGAAAGTAAAGAATTTTACAACTGAGTGTGATCTCAAGCTCAGAGACAGGATGTCTGCAACTGGAAATTCTTTCTAATGTCCTAAGACAGAGATAATTACTAGGTTTCACGTGTAAAGTATATTTTATTGCTGTGGCTTCCTGGCAGCTGCAAGATCACAAAGAAATGTTAAATTTTAAGTTCTGTGAGCCTGGGAACTTAAGCAGAGGTGACAAGAATGATGTAATCTGAAATGACTCAGCATGAATTTGTATTATCAATTTATCTCAGATAGAAAGAGATTGCATTTTGTATTTTGTTCTGAAGCTGACAACAACTCACCAGCACTGTGCCTTGCTCCGTAAGTAAGATATTTAGAACAGTGATTTCTCTTAGAGATAGATAGAAATAGTAAGATTAGTCTAGCTGTTTTCTATATTTATGTGAGACTATCCTACAATGTTGTTTTAAAGTAGTTCCTGTGAATCTGAACTCTCTAATGGCATTGTGTTGAGTTAATAAGTATTGTCTTGTGGTTTTATTATTTATTATTAAATATATTTAAACCTTTGAACTATGCTGTTTTGTGTAGAGATAATTTAAGCTTTTGGAGTACTTGCATGTATTTGATAAAACTGTATTAGCCACTCCAATAGCCTTGCTGTTCATCACACTTACTAATTGGATGATAATAACATTGCACATTAGAATTTGACACCCTTTGATAAGGGCCTTTAGAGTAGCTGATAAGAGTAGTTGGTGACAGTGATTACTATGTTATAGCCTGGGTAGAAGGGGGCCTAGCTAATGAACCTGTGCCAGCCTTCGCCAGGAGTGTCTGTGTGTTTGTATATAAATCAAATCTCAAAGTGTGTGTGTGTGTGTCAGCTACTTGGACAGGGACACAAAGCACTGGTTGGACAGAGAGGGTGCTGGAGGTTTTGGCTTGACTACTTGGCTGAGATCTGAACTTTATAGCTGTGCCAGTGGGGAGTCTTATTGGGGATCTGGAGTGAAAGGGAGAAACCTGCCCCAGACTGACTGTGATCTCTGTATGCTCTTAAGGGAAACTGTACTTTACTGTGTATGTGCTTGTTATCATCCCAATGTGGACATCCCTCACTGGTGCCAGTGGTGAGGACTGAGGCTCCTTGATTACTGGGCCAGTGCATGGACATTGCATATTAATTGTGTGGTAGTGGTGGGATATCCACATCAAATATTAATTGGTTAATAGTGGTGAGTTAGCCATATCACATACCAATTGGCTTGTAGTGGTAGCGATAGTGAATTCTTGTAGCTTGTGTGCAGTGATCACTCAAGGTGTTTTTGTACTCTAAATCAGCCACACAGTGAACATTCAGAGTTCAGATCACAATTGTTTTATTTCTTTTGTTAGTTTAATTAGTCAGGGAGAGCAGGCAAGCATGTCAGCAGAAGAGTATGGCAAGCTGACAAGGAGCCAGTTGGCTGAGATGTACCAGGCTAAAGGATGGTGCATGGAAACCTGAGTAAGGCAGACATGATTGCAGCTTTGTTCACAGCTGCATCAGAGAATAACGACCAGGATGATGATCAGACTGGCCGTGGAGATATACAACCCTCAGAGAATGGACAGCTCAACCTTTCTGCAAAGGACTTAAAAATCCATCTGGAGCTAAAGAAACTTGAGTTGTAGGCCAATCATTTGGAAATAGAAGCATCAGAGAGACTGAGATGTCTAACGACTGAGGAGAATGAGAAACTACTATGCCTGGAAGCTGAGGAAATGTAGAGGCAGAGACAACATGAAAAGGAGTTGCTGACCCTTTGCCAGAGTGATGGAGTTAGTGGGGAAGAAAGACCAGACCCAAGAAGCACAAAAGGTCAGTACATTTCTTCCACAGTTTACAGAGGGGGGATAATTTTTATAGTTTCATTCATATGTTTGAGAGGGTATGTAAATAGTATAATGTTGACCAAGGACTCTGGATGCAGTTCCTGACCCCCTTACTCCACGGTAAAGCTATAAATGTACTTTCCAAACTGTCTGATGTTGACTTTTTAAACTATGATGTTGTAAAGAGCTGTCTGCTAGAATTTTTTAAGCTAACACCTGAAGCTTATAGGAAAAGATTTTGTGACCATAGATGCAAGGCAGATAAAAGTGTGTGTGAATATGTTGCTGAACAGAGCACTTATTTTAATAGGTGGGTGAGTGGATATCAGGTCACCATGTTTGAAGGGTTGGCAGAACTTTTGGTGAGGAAACAACCCTTAGCACTTTGCCTGAAGACATGAGAATCTGATTAGCTGATAGACAATGCCTTACTGTAGATGAATTCTGGAAGAAGGGAGACCTATACCTAGTAAGCAGGGCATCACTGCATAGGAAAGGGACACCCAGTGCTACTCATGGTCTAAGGGAACCCATGGTAGGCAACCCAGACTGCCCCAAGTGAATCTGACAGCAGCAGGGGAAGCCACTAGTCCTGGTACACATCCAGGACCTAGGGATAAATGTTTTGAATGGAACCAGTGGAGCCATGTATCTTATAGATGTCCATATAGGCAAGGTGGGGAACAAAAGGTGAGGGAGCCAGTACGTGGGAATGACAAAATGCGAATAGTAGGTTGGCTTGAGACAACAGGGGTACCAATCTACCATCCTGCAGATGTCCTGATAGGGAAGGATTTTGATGAGGTAGTACCGTGTGTTTATGCAGTTACACACAAGCAGGCTTGAAGACAAGCATGTGGGTCTGGTAGCATGGAGGAAACACAGACAGACTGCAAACTTGCAGCCAGGACTGGTGAGGTGGTTACTTCAAGTAGGGAGTTACCCTGTAGCAGTGAGACTAAAGGTGAGCCACAGCTGCTTGTGGGTACTGATGTTCCCTTCGACAGAGTGATTGCAAGGACAGAGGTGACTAGTAGAACCCAGGCTGACAGTGAGGCACCACTGTCAGAGGATATCAGACTTCCTATGGAAGGGGAGCAGGGAAGGGTTACAAAGAGAGAGTTGAGACAGGCTCAGCTCTCAAATCCTACATTACAAGGCCTGACACAGGTAGCTAGTGAGGCACCTAATTCTCAAAGGAAGGGGGAATCTGTATACTGGGACAAAGTGTTACTGTACAGAGAGTGGACCCCTGAGGGAAGGCTAGAGTGTGAAAGAATACAACAGTTGGTAGTGCCTAGAGCCTACCATCTGGCACTTCTAGCCATAGCCCATGATATTCCCTTTTCAGGTCATATGGGCATAAAATGTACAAAGAGATGTATTATGCAGAACTTTTATTGGCCTGGGATTTCCAGAGATGTAACAGGGTACTGCAGGACCTGAGAGCAGTGCCAAAAGGTAGGCAAGGCAGGAGTCAAGGTGAAGGCTCCTTGGATGCCTTTGCCTGTGATCGAGAAGCCATTTCAGAGGGTAGCTATGGATATCGTGGGGCCTCTGAGTACCCCAAGTTCCACAGGGAAAAGTATATCCTAGTGGTAGTAGATTATGTTACAAGATACCCTGAGATAGTGGCTTTGTCCTCCATTGAGGTGGAAAAGGTGGCAAATCCTTTGTTACAGATTTTCAGCAGGGTAGGTTTCCCAAAAGAAATACTGACTGACAGAGGTGCCAGTTTCATGTCAGACCTGCTGGATTGTCTGTGGGGTGAAGCCCCTAAAGACCACCCCTTACCATCCCCAGACTAATGGTCTTGTTGAGAGGTTAAACTCTACACTCAAGTCCATACTATAGGCATTTGTAGACCAGTTGAAGAGGGAGTGGGACAAATATTTGCCCCATCTGTTGTTTGCTAACAGAGGGGTTCACCAGGATTCCACATGTTTTTCACCCTTTGAGATGCTGTATGGGCATAGGGTGAGAGGGCCTCTAGACTTAATTTGTGATGAGTGGGAAGGTAAGAATTAATCTCACAAGGAGTCTGTGGGGCATATGTTCTAAACCGCAGGACAAAGCTCAGGAACTCATGGGCTTGGCCCAGCAAAACCTGGCAGAAGCCCAACAGCAGAAACAGTTCTGGTATGACAGGAATGCTCAAGCTAGAGAATATAATGTAGGGAAGCAGGTAATGGTTCTCATTCCTGTCAGACACAACAAGCTGCAGGCAGCTTGGTTGGGACCCTACAAGGTGGTAAGGAAGGTTAGTGACATTAACTACATGGTAGAACTGCTAGGCAGGAGGCAGGGGCAGGGGCACAAATTGTACCATGTTAACATGATGAAACCTTACCATGATAGGGAGGCCCTTGTGCTGAATATTTCCAGTGGACTGCAGGAGGAGTCTGAGGGAGATCTGGTGACTGATTTTCTCAGTGAGGCTCAAACTGACACTTCAGTGGAAGGTATAGCAATGTCCCAGCAGCTATCTCCTATCCAGGTTTCAGAAATCTGAGCAGTGTTACAGGAGTTTGGGGACATGTTCAGTGAGAAACCAGGGTACACCCACCTGGTGCAGCACCAGGTGGATACAAGACCCCAAAGGCCTATTAGGCAGACCACCTATATGGTGCCTGAGAGATTCAAACAGACTCTGAGGGAGAAGATACAGGAAATGTTAGAATTAGGGGTAATTCAAGAGTCCAAGAGTCCATGGGCTTCCCCAGTGGTGCTGGTGCCAAAGAAGGATGGCACCACCAGGTTCTGTGTGGACTACAGGAACTTAAATAGTCACACAGAGTCAGAATGCTTACCCCATACCTAGAACAGTTGAAGCCATAGAGCAGCTGCGTGAGGCTAAGTATCTTACCACCATTAATCTTACCAAGGTTTACTGGCAGGTGCCTTTGACTCCCAGTGCTAGAGATAGATCAGCCTTTGTGACTCCTTTTGGCTTGTATGAGTTCACAAAGTTGCCCTTTGTGATGAAAAATGCCTCAACAACTTTCCAGAGGCTGGTAGATCATATCCTAGCAGAAGCAGAAGAGTTTTTGCTTGCTTACCCACATGATATTGACATCTATGGCCTTTTCTGGCAAGAGCACCTTTAGCATGCGTGGGAGGTGCTGGGTAGACTACAGAAGGCAGAGTTGACCATTAAGCCCAGCAAATGTCAGGTGGGTATGGCAGAGATCTCCTACCTGGGACATAGAGTGGGGAGTGGTAAGATCAGGCCAGAACCTGCCAAAGTGGAAGCCATTCAGGCATGGCCTACACCTGCTACCAAAAAGCAGCTGAGGGCATTTTTGGGACAGCAGAGTACTATAGAAAGTTTGTCCCCAGTTATAGTACCATAGCTTTTCCCCTCACAGACCTGACAAGGAAAAACAGGCCAGATAAGTTAGTGTGGACCACAGTATGTCAGCAGGCATTCCAGAAGCTTAAAGAAGCTTTGTGAGGACCCCCTGTGCTAGCCAGTCCAGATTATAGCAAATAATTTGTTCTGCAGGTGGATGCTTTGAACCATGGAGTAGAGGTTTATGATTATTTTCAGAGGGAGAAGAGCACCCAGTGGTTTATCTCAGTTAGAGGTTCCAGTTCAAGGAGGAGTGCTATGCAGCTGTAGAAAAGGAATGTCAAGCCATAGTGTGGACACTGAAGAAATATCAGCCTTATCTGTATGGAAGGAAATTCACTGTAGTTACAATAACAATCACCTAACATGGTTACATTGTGCCAGCCAGCAAAATACCAAGTTACTAGGGTGGAGCCTATGGTTGCAAACATATGATATGTCAGTGCAGCACCACAGTGGGATTAGCAATGCCAACACAAATGGGCTCTCAAGACAGGGAATGAGGTATGGTACTGTATACCCAGATAGACTCAACCCTCTCAAGCAACATTTCTCAAGGGATACTTGAAAAACTAGCTTGAGTTATTGGGGGGATGTGATAAACTGAAGGGCTAACAGCCCAGCTAGATAGAATTTGTAAATAATTATATGTCATTGCAAATATTAATATGATCCACAGGTATGTTTGTCAAATGCAAGAAAACTGTGTTATGTGCTGAACTTCAAAAAATGTAACAATAGTGCACCCTGCTGGAAGAAAGCTGATAAGTAAAGAATTTTACAACTGTGTGTGATCTCAAGCTCAGAGACAGGATGTCTACACCTGAAAATTCTTTCTATTGTCCTAAGACAGAGATAATTACTAGGTTTCACATGTAAAGTTTATTTTATTGCTGTGGCTTCCTGGCAACTGCAAGATTACAAAGAAATGTTAAATTTTAAGTTCTATGAGCCTGGGAACTTAAGTAGAGGTGACAAGAATGACGTAATGTGAAATGACTCAGCAGTAATGTGTATTATCAATTTAAGACTAACTCAGAGAGAAAGATATTGCATTTTGTATTTTTTTCTAAAGCTGACAACAGCTCACCAACAGTGTGCCTTGCTCTATAAGTAAGATATTTAGAACAGTGATTTCTCTTAGAGATAGATAAAAATAGTAAGATTAGGCTAGCTCTTTTCTATATTTAAGTGATACTGTCCTACAATGTTGTTTTAAAATATTTCCTGTGAATCTGAACTTTCTAATGTCATTGTGTTGAGTTAATAATTATTGTATTGTGATTTTATTATTTATTATTAAATGTATTTAAACCTTTGAACTGTGGCTGTTTTGTGTAGAGATAATTTAAGCTCTTAGCGTACTTGCATGTATTTGGTAATACTGTATAAGCCACTCCAATAGCCTTGATTTTCATCACACTTACTAATTGGATGATAATAACACTGTACAGTAGCACTGGACACCCTTTGGTAAGGGCCTTTAGAGCAGCTGATAAGAGTAGTTGGTGGCAATGATTACTACCTTATAGCCTGGGCAGAAGGCGGCATAGCTAGTGAACCTGTGCCAACCTTCCCCAGGAGTGTATGTGTTTTTATATATAAATCAAATTACAAAGTGTGTGTGCATCAGCTACTTGGGCAGGGACACAAAGCATTGGTTTGACAGAGAGGGCACTGGAAGTTTTGGCTTGACTACTTGGCTGAGATATGAACCCTATAGCTGTGCCAGTGGGGAGTCTTATTGGGGATCTGGAGAGAAAGGGAGAAAATAGCCATAGACTGACTGATCTCTGTGTGCTCTTAAGGGAAAGTGTGCTTTACTGTGTTTGTACTTGTTATTCTCTCAATGTGGACACTCCTCACTGGTGCTAGTGGTGAGAATTGATGCTCCTTGATTACTGGATTTTTGTGGTACTCCTTGTCAAGTACTACAGCCATAGACTGCTCCATGGGAATTATACCAGGTCTTAGTATAAGGCTAAGACTTTGAATTGTTTGTCCAGGGTTGTTTCAGTGCGAATGGAATTCCACACACTGGCAAACAATGTCATCACCATTGCAATAACATGAAGAGGCACAAGCAGGATCTCCCAAAGCAATGGGAAGACACACAATACCCATCAGTTGTTGAATTATAGTGACCATCTGCATTCAATGATATAGCACGCATTATCCAGCCAATACATTAATTCATTGCACTTTCATATCTTTGTTCCCCTATGGTACAGCTGCAGAAGAGATAGTACAGAACTGCAAGATGCATCTGGAGAGACTTGTTTTCCTCAGAGAGGCATGGGGTAAGTATACATTAGGTGTGAATGCAATTCAGATAATATTTTTCAGGCCATCAGCCTATATCAGCTTGACCAAGTAGACCCAACCTTTTTAATCAACATACATACCTTCTCCAATAGTTTTTGATGGCTGCATTAGGCAATTAGCACACCAACTTAGCTGTGTGGAGAATGACTTACCAGAACTAGAAATTAACTTTTATTACAGGATAGAGTTTTTAAAACATCACCTGCAATAGTGAATGACATTAACAATTTAATGCTGATAACTGCAGTTATTAACTAAGAAAGAACATATCTGACATGGCATAATGAAATAAATATTTCAAAGTCAAATACAATAGTGCTGAGAT
This sequence comes from Protopterus annectens, assembly GCF_019279795.1. Taxonomy (NCBI): domain Eukaryota; kingdom Metazoa; phylum Chordata; order Ceratodontiformes; family Protopteridae; genus Protopterus; species Protopterus annectens. The sequence continues at coordinate 580,178,752 of NC_056744.1, read as the reverse complement.
TGATTTATTTTATGACACATTAATGCCTTCACATCATAACTGGATGTATCAAATGACAACATAATTATGTCATATTTCTTTATTCATTGAAATAATAAAAATTTGACATGCCATTGACCTTATTCTCTCTGTTTTGTTTCCCCCAACCCCCCTCTCTTTTTTGAGGGAGTAACATTGTTGCTGAAAACAAGGTAGGTAGCAATTTTGTCACCCATCAGAAACTGACAAGGTTGGTGGAGAACGTAATGGAGAGAGGCCTCAGTACCCAGATTGGCAGAGTTGAAGACTGACTTCCAAAAATGTTTTGGATTATTTTCTAAGGTTATTAGTTTAGAGGAGAAATATTTTTTTTATCTTATATTACTAGCTTCTTGGCTTTATTTCTGGGTTGTTTGTAATTAATTTCATTTTGTTTTGTTTTATATTTCATGCTTTCTCTCTATGAAGGAGACATTGTTTAGTCAGTTTTGTTAGTCATAGGGTTTGATTCACTTTTGTTTGTGTGGTACATATGGGGGCTAAGCTATTAAAAGTATCCAAGAAGAGCTTATTAAAGTAATTAACTGCCTTGTCTAGGGGAGAGTTTTTAGTGGGAGCCAGTTATGGGTTTTTAGAATGCTTTAGAATTTATTTTGCTCAAAGTGGGTGAGAGAGATAATATTTTTAAATAAATATTTTAAGAAAAATGATATAAAGACATTGCGCATAATAAACAACAATTTTATATGCAGATATATGAAATGTGGCACAAGTAAAGACATAGGGCAGGATTCACGAAGGCTTGCACAGAGTGTAAGAGACGTGCAACACTCCATGCAAGCCTCGCAATCCAGGAACAGCCCTAAACTCCGTGTAAGAGACCAGCTAAAACATCTCTTACACGGACTGGGCGTGGACATGATAAATACCTCACTTGCAGCTGAAAAGTATGCAAATGAGGTATATTAGCGATCCATGAAGCAGAAACCAGTCCGTATAAGAGACGTTTTAGCTGCAGAAGTGTACTCAGTTGACAACTGAGTACGTTTCTGCAAATTCCACAATGGCGCCATGTCAGCTCCAAAAAAAGAGTGCATATGACTCAGGCAGCATGCCAATGGCCAAATATGTGGCCATTGGCAATATAACCCAATGCCAAAATATTAAAAATATAATTTTTTTTTTCGGCGATCGCCAATGTTTAAACCCAGCGCAGCCCCGCGCAAACAGGCTGTGCTGTATAAAACCATAAAAAAAAAGGTTATAAACCCACAAATGTGGGTTTCATGCAATACATGGAATGACAATGTAGGGATCAGCAGACCAAAAACAACATGGCCACCATGTAGTCTAAGACATGTAACTAAGCATTAGTAGGCAATCTCGTGTAAATGAGGGTTAGGATACTGAATCTCACAGTCACATAGCAAATGAGCACAGTCTGAGTAGTGTAAGAGATACATAAGGGGGAGGAATAGAGTAGGAGATAGGTGACATCACAGGGGGGAATGGTAGAAAGAAATGCAGTTCATTGGAGGTCAGTGTAACATGACAGATGACAGACACAGATCATGGAAAGAGGTGTGCCACTAGATAATTCATGGAAAGTCAAGAAATGGAAGGTGTACACTGTTACTTACACCCAAGTTTCTTGCTGGGCGTGCATGCGCACATGTGCGTGCCATGAAGCGCGAGTAGGGTAGTGTGCACATGTGTAAGGCAGACTGAGCATGTGGGAGCGTGTTGGGAGATGTTTAACACTGTTTGTGCGGGTGTGCGCGCGTGTAGGGCAGGCTGAGTATGTTGGAGGCTGTTGGCAGACGTGTAACAGTGTTTGCGCGGGTGTACGTGCGTTTTAACCCGAATAAGTAGATTCTGAACCATGTAAGCACATGTGCGCGCGTGTAAGCTACTGTCAGCGTGTTTCTGATGGTATGCACGTTGCTCCCCCCTGAGGAAACAGAGAGGAAAAAGGAAGCAATGGAATTAATAGGAAGCTAGCAGGGATAACTGCTGAAGATAGCAGGTGAAAACAATTAGAAGTAGGCAATTACATAGGCAGAATAGTAGCCCAGCCCAGCACTTAAAACTCTGCAAACAGTAGTGCAGGATGTTTCTCTTAAGAGACACTGCAAGACAGGAGTAAGCTAATAGAAGTGAAAACTGAAAAAGCTTCACTCAGAGCAGAAATGTTAAGGGCTGTCATAGCTGTCATAATGAGACATAGGTGACTTGCTGAGGGTGGTGACAATGCAGATGGTGCCAGACAACCCACAGTGAGGAGACGGAGAAGAGTGTACATGCCCAGGGTCACCTACCACGGGTTACATGAGCTGGAGATAGTAGAGCGCTATAGAGTGGACAGACAACTCCTGCAGCAAATAGTTGAGCTGTGCAGGCCACGCCTCACACACAGAACCAACAGAGGGGAACCCATCCCAGTGGAAACCAAGGTATGTGTTGGCCTAAGAATACTAGCAACAGATAACTTCCAGAGACCAACTGGCGATATGATGGGGATATCACAGGCATCAGCCTCCAGGGTACTGCACCAGTTCCTGGATGCCATGTCAGCACATGTCGGTGATCATGTATATTTCCCCAATGCCTGTGAGGTATTGGTCAGCAATATGCGTCTCTTCCAGCAAACAGTGGAATACCCTGAGGTAGTGGGTGAAATAGACTGCACGCACATACGCATCAAAGCACCAACCGGTGAGCGGGGTAGGGCCTACATTAACTGCAAGGGCTTCCCCTCCATCAACTGCCAGGTTGTGTGTGTGATGCCCAGGGTATAATAATGAATGTGTGTGCTGGCTGCCCTGGGAGTTACCATGATTCCCACATCTGGCATTTGACGCAGCTGTACCAGACATTTGCCAATGGGGACATCCCACACGGACACCTAGTGGGGGATGCAGGTTATGCACTGGAGCTGTGGCTGATGACACCCATCAGAAACGCACACACACTTGAACAGGAACGCCGTAATGAGGCACACGCACAAACACGTAATGTAATAGAGCGTGTGTTTAGGCTGCTCAAGTCACGGTTCCGGTGTCTGGACACATCTGGTGGAGCCTTGCAGTACACACCAACTACATGTACCCAAATTGTCATGGTATGTGCTATGCTACATAATATGATCTTGTGAAAACAGCTGCAGCAGGACCAGCATAGGGCCGGGCCAAACAGCCCCCCACCACTGCCAAGGCCATCACAGGCAGAGCGTGATTCGGAGGAGGAACAAACTGAGCCTGCCCCAGTAGGCAGAAGGATGCGTGCCCAGTATGCCCTGGCCTTGGCAAAGAGGCAACACATAGCACATACACTGGCTCAGTAGGAACCCTGGGAATGATACCCCCTCTGACTCACTCAAATAATAACATGGATGCCTAAAATGACATGACCCGCTCACAAACATGTACAGGGAAGTGTAATATGCACATCCGACAGAGGCAGCCCTGCAGCACCACCTGAGACATGAATGCCATGTGTTAAGTAATGTAACACCATGTACTATATACACACATGAGCACCCTGACTAACATCCACCCTCACCAAGCATGAAGCCACAAAATGACTATGGGATGATCAAGTGCAATAACTGGCTGAAGTAATGCAGTTAGTCAAAGGGGAGCCAATGTGTTTCAGGCTGGGAAGACATGCGGAGCATGACATGATGTACCACCTGCTAGGGGTGGTGTGCACCTATCATGCCATGCCCCATGGATACTGGCAAAGGCTGTCAGTACCCACAGCATGCCCTGAATAGGTAAGTCTCAAAACACAAACCCACCTTCATAGGTTCTACAAGGGATAGGAACCTAGATGTAATGCTACCCAATGACAGATGTCTAAACAGCAAGATGTGTGCAGTGTAAACGCACACAGTATGGAGAATGTAGATACCAGTCCTGTAATAGAGAACTGGGTCAAGGCTCACATCAGCACCCTAACACTACCAGGTCACACCTCATACTGTGCTGTACACCCGCAAAACATGGAACAAGCTACAAAAGGAGGGTGACTAGCAAGAAATGTCAAGGATAACCACACCCCCATGTTGGTACCACAACAAGAAGCAGCATGGATTAGCCATGGTCAAATACCAATGGCTAAAACTACCTCCCAGTATTTAGCCTGCTGCAGACTACTGTCCTAATACCAGGAACTGCACCTGGCCTATGTCGGAATACATGAATATATCAAGCCCCCCAAACCACATTATATTGCTTGACTGAAAATACCCAGACATACACCAGGAGCATTATACTAGCACCACCACAGTAGGAGAAAATTTCCCAGAATCCATAAACCAAAATGCCCAGGAACAATGTACCACTCCCACAAGAGGGGTAAGCATACTGGATGTGATAATCAGCAACAAGTGTACTGGATGTCAAGATGAGAAGTGTACCCCTCACTGGTAAGACCAGACCATAGAGTAATCACACTGGGTATACACATCCTGACCCCAGTCCCTGGCCAGAATACCACAGTGAAAAACATATGTAAAGCATAGGTTGCAGCCCTCAAAACCGATGTTGAATCCACAAAAGGCCCTGTGCAAGTGCAGAATATGGGACACACCACAGAACATGTTATACAGGCATTCCATGAACACAGCCAGGAATGCTTGGAGTATGCAATCACAAATAACAACAACACACAATGTCATACACGCAGGCATCTGGCATGCTGGACACCAGCTATTACCAAACCATGCAAGAGAATGAGGAAGCTACCACATGATAGAGCAAACATAAAAAGGGAAGTCATCACTGACCAGTAGTATGGCAATAACATATGTCCACACATACAATCCACTAAGTCCAGCCACAACAAGTAGAATCTGTGACTCCAGAGGCAATGTGACACCAGTCCCAAGTACACAGACAACCAAAACACCCCCCAATAAATACAAATATATGTGATAGATGCATCCATGTATCCAAACCAGAGGTTGTGCTCCACCAACTCAGTACTGTCAAAACTAGTCAGGAGGAGAAGGTAACCACATACACCACAAACCCAGTCCCACATAGACCTACCACAACTGTAAACCAAACACATAAACACAGACAAATATTCCCGGAGGCCTTAATTACAAACACACCACACCAACATAAGCCTCCAAAGCAGATCACAAGCAACCACAACCTTCAAACATAGCACATGCAACGAATAGTACGCAAAGCTGGTGTGCCAAACAGTCACAGGCCAGAAGGAGAAACAACATGCCTGATACAGTCGTAATAGGTGTCTGTATAGGCAGACACACTGCTGTCCCACTCACCAGACTGAACAAGGGAAAGGGTAGAGTAAGGTGCCTGTAGGCTGCCACAAAATGCCACATAACACAAGTATGCAGGTCACCCCAAAGCAAGCAGAAATATGATGCACTCAATGTCCATGCTGGTGTGAATTACCTGAGATGTACCTCCCTGGTCAACATGAAAAGAGACAAGGATGGTCCCTCTGAGTATGTACCCGAGGCCGGTATGACACTGGCTGTGTGCAGCATCCAACCCTCACCAAGAATGATGCCACAGTACAAACACAGAATGCTCATGTTTAACAGCTGGCACAGTTACTGCTGTCAGTCCAAGGGGGTCTAATGTCTGTCTGCTTGAGATGTCAAGCATGACAAGCCATGCTGCTGTTCCAGGGATGGCTTGCACCTGTTACCCATGTGCGTCTGGATACTGGATAAGGCCTTTGCCACCTCCATAGAGCCGTATGTAGGCAAGGCCAAAAAGACTACCCACCACCCTAGAAAACATAAGTGGTAGGAAACATAAGGGTAATGCTGGCCAATGCCAGATGTGTAAACTGCAATATGCATACCCCTGAGGCACTTCCCATTATGGAGAACATTCATGTCTGTGCAGTGACAGAAGCCTGCTGCAAGCCTAGTGATAGCACACCAGCACTACTAGGTTATACCACATATCATGTGTTATGGCCCCAACACCTGCACCAAAACATCAAAGGAGGGGGAGTATCCATATGCAGCACAGACACCCATATGGCCAGGTAACTGACAATGCACAAAGCAGCAGAGACCACCCATGTGCACATAACTGTAGTCAAAACTGCTGTACAGTCTGTAGCATGCGACAGACCACACTCTCACACACAAGAACTCCACTCAGACATCCTGAAGACACTGGACAGTATGAATGTCCCACCAAATACCAGACAAGGTACACACAAATTACCACATAGGTGTCAAACCATTATGTATGCAAGGAGTAATCAGGGACCTAGGGACACAGGTCGACATTAATCTGTCATGTGACACTCACAATGCCAATGTGGCTATGAAGATTGTCGATATTGGACACCGTATCATGAAAGGATTCACATCTACATCAACAGAGGTCACTGTGCCGCTGTACTGTTCCCTTATCAGACCCATAATCTAGTACAATGACTCATATGGGATGTACCGTACGTGACACCTGCAGTGGTTCGGAAGACCTCATAGTTACCCCACCAACAGGTTAAAGGGTGTGAAATATATGTCATATGCTGCCTGTCTATAGACACCCCAGCTGACTGCAGTCACAGACTGCCTACACAGAGGCATTGTATGTCTGTTGTACAAGGCCATGTCCAACACAGGAGTAATGGACATGCTCCACCACAGGGAATCAAAGCCATTGGAGCTGTGATAGTCACAGATGTCAGCCTCAACACATAATGAAATAAGATGTGCTGGAGGGACAGATACATAACCCAAAGGCTCCCTACACCCAGAAACAGGATCCCAATCCATGGTAGGCAGAGCCCCTCACTGACACCACTCAACAGGAATATTGCCAAGTGGATGGATGACCGTACATGTATACTGGGGGTCCTCACTGTGTCACGACCAGACAGAGGCACAGTGAAGAACTTCATAAATGGCCATAATAGAACATAACAAGGGGTGGCGAAAGACACACACACTCTGGCTAGGCTTACTAATGGCCTAGGGTGTATAGCCTAGTATGAACCCATGAGCCTATGAAGATACAAAACGTACAGGACACTAAGGATAATCACAAGGCTTACCCAACTGATGGTAGGAACCATGTTAGGCATCCACAGAAATGCTCTGAATCACACAGATATTACAAACATACCAAACACACACACATATTGCTAACATACAACCTGTCAGGTGCAGTGTAAACACCCCCCCCCCCCAGAGTGCAAAATACCTATCCCAGCAGACTGATGGTCCCCTGACTTTGCAGATGCTGAGGTAACAGCCATCATCTGCAAAGCAGAACACACAGCAGCAAAGGTATGGGATGGTGTCCTGTGCTGAGGCCAACATGGACTCCAAGAATAATGGAATGCCAAATCACACTACTGCCCAATGTCAGCCTTACCACAGGATATGTACCCAAAGAGCAGTGTACAACAACAGTGGTCCATCACAACAAAGGTGTTGCCTGAATGGATACTCCAAACTACCACCCCAGGATCCTGACAAGCTTGTTCTGCACAGCTATGGAAAGGATCAATATGTACTGCAGACAGAAGGCTATTGTGGACCTACTGATACTGGACCCTACACAGTGTGGCTGTCGTAACTGCAGAAACTGCCCCTAAACATGTCTGACCCATTTGAAGCAGTCATTAAGGTAATTGATGAGGGCAATGTGGTCCACACAGTGTAGCTGGACCGTGCAAATGCTTCTAGACAATACCATACGAGTTCAGTATGGATATGTTCACCAGCTTAAATATATACCCCTATGTCAGTAGAGGGGTTGCAAACCAGACCAAGGACAGAACTGACATGGTCAGACATGCTGCATCCATGTCAGACTACAAAGCAGATATGAGTGGCATCCCACAAGGCCTGGTCTTGCCCCCCTCCCCGTTCTGTATATATGTCCCATAGGTATAGGCCAACATGGAAGGACTGTGACTGAACATGTATGCAGAGGAGTACAAACAGCTCACTATATCCGACCCCCAGCTGACACAAGCAACCCACAAAAGGGCCACCTACAAACAGACAACTGTAGCCATAGCCATGTCAGCAAGCTAATTGCAGAACTGTGTATAGACAACCACCGTGGATATACAGTAAGTGCCCACAAATTACCACACAGGTGTTAACCCATGAGGTACCTAACATGTAATGTGAGACCTGGGTGCAAAAGGTGATAAATATCCTGCACTGGACAAACATGTGACTGTAGTGTTCACAGAAACATATACTATATACGCACCCAAACATGAAGGTTCACAGATGTAGATAAGGGGAACTCACTGTGGCTCTGCAGTCATCCTCCATCAGCGTCACAAGTGACTACAATAGCCCCTGTGGGATATACTGCAGCAGACACCTCCATCAACTGTAAAGTCCACAACAGTACCCCACCAGGAGTAGCAAAGAGCATGAACAGATGCCATGTGTTGCCTGAGTAAACAAACTGCAGCCCTACACACTGCCATACTTCCCAGCTACAGGCAAGCTGTGCCTGATGTATGAAGCCATGTCCAACCTGGAATGAATGAACATGTTGCACCTTGTACAATCTGAATGGCAGTGAGCTATGCACATGAGAGACCTGAACCCCAGCACTGACATACATAGGACAAGCTGTACATAATGATCCATAACACAGAAAGCACCCCCACTCTTCAGTAAACTCCTGGTACAGGTCAGCCAGAGAGTCACATATCGACACCCCTCAAGAGGAATCCTGATGAGTAGATGGGAGATGGTAGGCTAACCCTGGGTATCACTGTTATGTCAGAGGTAGACGGAGGCACAGTATACTAACCATGACATATGTCATGGCAAACTCCAGTTACAATGTGTGTCAAAGGACAAACACACCCTGTGACTAGCATCAGAAATGGCCTAGGGAACATTTCTAGTGTTTGCCAATGTCCACCCATGTTGTGGAATACACTAGAAATGTTGGACGAGCCTGGTGTAGGTAGTCCATATCTGAACATAATGCAACATGGTCATATGTGCACAACTGGCCCCTACACAGTCTGTTGTGCTCACTATGAAGATGTCAAGCAGTCATAGGACTAAAGCCAAGGATACTGTCCACCACAGTGAAAGTACTGAACCAGTACACTATACGGTACTACAGTGTTAGGTCATTATGAAAGTATGTTGAGAACTGTCTGCAAAGTATCCTATGCAATCCCTACAGGCACAGTATAATCCCTGTTGTGGCAGACACAAAGCAGTTGGCCAGTTAGTACACAACATGACACCCAACACACAACCATAAATGTGAGATATTGTTGAAGTTCACACACACCCAAATATGTGGTGGACTTCAGAGTGCAACATATGGAAAGCTCACACTGTGCATGCTCGCACACTTTGATAAATGAGGCATATGTCAGACAACATGCCATGGAAAGGCTGAACTGGGCATGCTCACACACTTAGGCCATATCTCCGTTTAGCAGTTGGCCACACATATCTGGTATTTGTACGTGTCAGTCCAGGAACCAACCACAACATAGCAATCTGCCCAGTGCACACAGTAAATGACTACAGAGACATAAGTGATATAGTGGATCGCCGTCATATGCAAACATCTTCCACAGATACACAAGTTGGTCCTAGGAACAGGGAATGCTATGGCAATAAAGACCTGCAAACAGTAGAACAGCACAACAAATATTGTGCATCCGACAATTGAACATATGGGTGTAGAGGTCAATACAAGGCTTGTTGCCCTAGGGAATGACAGCTCAGCCAGAGTATGCTTGGCATCTGCATCCCCAGGACAGTAGGCTACTGTACCACTGTAAAGTACGTCACAGAAGGCAACATGTGAGGCTAGTGAGCTGTGCCTCTGTCAAGCAGGGGCACCGTGGAGGTCCCAGGGATTGAATGTGCTAAGTCACAGCCATGTTGTCGGTGTGTGCTGTGAGAGGGTTGCTGAGGATCTCTGACAGTAGGTGTCCGTCAATAACAGACTGAGGGGAGCCCTATCTGCATTCTCTGGATGATTCCACTGTGAACACTGTGTTGTAATGAGTATGTGTGAATGAAGTGCCATGCCAGAACTGTTCACAGATGTCCTCCCTCTGTGGGCTACAGCTCTGCAATGTATTAGGTCACTCTGTCTGTTGTACGGCACATATATGGCTGGTGTACAGCTGACAGGTGTCTTGTTGTGGAGCAGTCATGGGTATATGTGGGATAGCATGACCAATGCAAACCGTACACATGCTCATAGAATGCAATTGTCAAGGATTATGCTGAGTGGCCAGTATAGTCCACCAGCATGGGTCCTCTGAAGTTGTCCACCCTAGTCTACACAAGTGTAGAGTCTGCTTGTGCTACATACAGTTTGTGTGCAGTGACAACCTTGCCTGGGGGTGGAGATGGGATATGGATGTCCAGGGAAAGGTGGGTATGGTCAGATATCAACAATGGTGGTCTACCTCTGGTGTGGAACAGTGAGTACCCACATTGCAGATGGACAGGTGCAATATGTATTCCCCCATGTGGCTGTGGTGTGTGGTTCTGCCATAGCACATGGACCCACAAATTGTAGTGGCTGTATTGTAAAGTGGTAGAGGCCTGAGTAGTTCTCACATGCAATATGCCTGTACCTGATGTTAACAACTGGAATGGTGTATGTGAACACCTGCATATCCTGGCACTGTTCCCAGGGAAGCTAAGTGTGTGTCCTGGATGTGGGTGTGGTGTTCTGGACTGGTTGTGTTGTGCGTTACAGGTCCTGTGGTCCCAAAGCCAGTGCGATGTGCATATCTGACCCTGACGTAGGTGGCTGAAAATGCATATATATGCTATCCCCCACCTGACAGGTAGTACTACATGTACATACCTCTGTAGAAATAAAGATGTCAGCACCCTATAAGTACTACAGGTGCAGAACAGATGCCCTGTAATTCGGATAGTGCGCTCTGCTAATGTGTCTCCCTAAAGTTTCATAATATAGTTAGGTAGGGGTTCGAATCCTGCAAATGCTCAGTGTGTGTGTGTGTGTGTGTGTGGGTGAGTGGGGTTTGTGTGTGTGAAAGGCTGTGAGAGGGAAATGTCCCTTTTGGCAACTGGGAAAACACACTACAGGATGCACATTCCCCTTTCTAAACACTGATGATGTCAGCACCCTATAAGTACAGCAGGAGAAGAGAAACCTCCCAGTAATGTGAATAGCACGCTCTGCTAATGCTTCCGTCTCGAGTGTCATAACATTGTTAGGTAGGGGTTTGAATCCTGTACATGCTCAGTGTGTGTGGAGGGGGTTAGTGTGTGTTCAGGACTGTTTGAAAGAAGTATCCCTTTTGCCAACTAGGAGAATACACTACAGGATGCACATTCCCCTTTCTAAACACTGATGATGTCAGCACCCTATAAGTGCAGCAGGAGAAGGGATTCTTCCCAGTAATGCGAATAGCACACTCTGCTAATGCATCCATCTCAAGTGTCATAACATAGTTAGGTAGGGATTTGAATCCTGTACATGCGCAGTGTGTGTGGAGGGGGTTAGTGTGTGTTCAAGACTGTATGAAAGAAGCATCCCTTTTGCCAACTAGGACCACACACTACAGGATGCACATTCCCCTTTCTAAACACAGATGATGTTAGCACCCTATAAGTACAGCAGGAGAAGGGAAGCCTCCCAATAATGCAAATAGCGCACTCTGCTAATGCATCCGACTCGAGTTTCATAACATAGTTAGGCAGTGGTTTGAATCCTGCAAGTGTGTGTGTTTGGATGAGGGGGGTTAGTGTGTGTGCAATTTTGTGTGAGGGAAATGTCCCTTTTGGCAACTGGGAGAACACACTACATGATGCACATTCCCCTTTCTAAACACAGATGATGTCAGCACCATATAAGTACAGCAGGAGAAGGGAAACCTCCCAATAATGGAATAGCACACTCTGCTAATGCGTCCGACTCGACTGTCATAGCATAGTTAGGTACTGGTTCAAATCCTGCAAGTGTGTGTGCTTGGATGAGAGGGGTTAGTGTGTGTGCAATTCTGTGTAAGGAAAATCCCCCTTTTGGCAACTGGGAGAACACACTACAGGATGCACATTCCCCTTTCTAAACACAGATGATGTCAGCACCCTATAAGTACAGCAGGAGAAGGGAAGCCTCCCAGTAATGCAAATAGCGCACTCTGCTAATGCGTCCGACTCAAGTGTCATAACATAGTTAAATAGTGGTTTGAATCCTGCAACTGGCAAGTGTGTGTGTTTGGATGAGGGGGGTTAGTGTGTGTGCAATTCTGTGTGAGGGAAATGTCCCTTTTGGCAGCTGTGAGAACACACTACAGGATGCACATTCCCCTTTCTAAACACAGATGATGTCAGCATCCTATAAGTAGAGCAGGAGAAGGGAAGTCTTCCAGTAATGCGAATAGCGCACTCTACTAATGCGTCTCTCTCAAGTATCATAATATAGGTAGGTAGGAGTTTGAAACCTGTAAATGGCATGTGTGTGTGTTTGGATGTGGGGACTCTATGTGTGTGCAATTCTGTATGAAAAACATGTGCTTTTTTGAAATCAGGGGATAACACTACATGATGCGCATTACCCTTTCCAAACAGTGATGATGACAGCACCCTATACATACAGCTGGAGAAAAGACATCTACCAGTACTCAGAATAGCGCAACCTGCTACAGCGTCACTCTCAAGTGCCATAACATATTTAGGTACGGGTTTGAAACCTGCAAGTGTGTGTGTTTGGATGTGGGGAGTTTGTCTGTGTGCATTTCTGTATGGAAAACATGTTAGTTTTGGCAATCAGGAGATCACACTACCTGATGCACATTACCCTTTCAAAATACTGATGATGTCAGCACCCTATAAGTACAGCCAGAGAAGAGGAACCATCCAGTAATCTGAATAGTGCGCTTCGCTAATGCGTCTCTCTCACGTGTCGTGACCTAGTTAGGTAGGGGTATGAATCCTGCAAATGGCAAGTGTGCATGTGTGTGTGTGGGGGTAGTAGGGTGTGTGTAAATGCAAGTGTGAGAGAACAGATCCTTTTGGCAAATACTACAATACACCAGATGCTGCATATTCCCCCAGTAAACATAGGGGATGTCACCACACTATCAGCACATGCAGACATGCACACGTGGACACATGCACACAGGCACACATGCTCACAGGCACACATGCAGACATGCACACGTGGACACATGCACACATGCACATATGCACACATGGTCACATGCACACGTGGACACAGGCACACGTGCACACGTGGACACAGGCACACATGCACACATGCACACGTGGACACAGGCACACCTGTACACATGCACACATGGGCACAGGCACACCTGCACACATGCACACCCCACAGTATACACACAGAGCACTACTGAGTTACACTACTGTTACTAGCATTATCAGGACTATTATAGGTTATGTTAAACACACTCACCAGCATGGATGGCCTGCCTTGCTGTAACCCCAGAGGGACCTGCAGAAATGATGAGATTAATGTCAGTGGGCACAACTGTGCCATTGATATTGCATATGATACAGTGCAGTAGTACACCAGTTGCCTTTCACACGTCAGCTGCTGATATTGCCAGTATCACACATGCACAATTACATACTATGATGACAGATACATACCACGGACACACCTTACACATGCATAAACTAACAGTGTACAGAACAGTCAAGTGTACATATGGCATATTACCTGCATGCTCCATGTCGTGCTGCTGTGTGGATCCAGCCTCCATCATGATGCAGGTGTACTGCTGTTGCTGTTCTGTGGCTGGAGCCACAACACTTAGGAGTAGCAACTCCAGTCTGGTGAGGGGTGGATGTGTGGCCATCACACCTCCTGTGGCAACCTGTTGCCTGTGGATATCTGATGCATGCTGATGGACACTTCGGATTAAATCATTGCAGTGATGTCGTACCTGCTCATATGTCCTATTATGCGTGCCAATATCATTTACCCTACGGACAAGGTCTTGCCACAGTGCAGCCCTCTCCTGCTGATTCTGACTGGTGCAGGTAAACAGGATGTCATACTCCCGCACCAGGCTCTGGTGGATCTCCTCATCTTCCGCTGCAGAGTAGGCAGGATTACGCTGACGCGCCATCTCCCTGGAAGAGAACACAAACAGGATATCAGCAGACTATGTCAGCAATATATGGCACACATACTATACATGATACTCATGTGTAGTGATATACTACTACTCCCATATGTTGCATGTGTGTGTGTCATGGTGGTTACACAGGTACATGGCCAGATATCAGTGCTCAGCCAACACCTGTGCAACAATACCTGCCACATTCCAGACAACATAGTAGCATGCCCCATCGGTCAGCACACACTGACAGGTCCAATGCACAACCTCACTCTAGGGGTTCATCCCAAGGTACTGTATGTGGGACACCATCCACTAGTGTGATGTGGACACAAGTTACTCGGACTGGATATACATATCCCACCACCACCACCAGCACAGTAGACTACTTTGATATGTATGTGATTAGACAGTTATTCACTTGTTGGGACTGAGATGGTATCCATGCAGCACACTGGGCCAGTGGAAGCCACAACCCACACTGCTGACCCCTTTGCAAACGCTTACCACGGACATGCCACAGATTGCATGGAACTTGCACACACATTTCTAACCCAGACCCTATGCACAAAGGTTAGGCATCCTGTCCGGTGGACCCCAGACAGAGGCAGATTGTATAACAATAGCAGGAGGCTACTGCAGGACAGAGCACATTTACATTAAGGGAAGGCATCTGTGGTCAGCACTGGTACTATGCTACGGTCCATCATAACAATGGCCACAGCCTACTCTGGGAGGGAAATGGCCACAAACACTATGGATGACCACAAGGCCTTCTTCAGTTATGTTACACATATGGACCAAATGCCTCAGATATGCTCTGTGTTAATACACACCTACTTAACATTCACCAAACACACAGATATTGGCAACAGTCTTGCAGACAGGTTCGGTGCACGTATCCCCCCTCCTTCTCCCCCACCAGTTGAAATAGTTATCACAGCTGTATGGTACCTCCCTATCATCTCACATGTCCAGGTGAGGGCCGCCTTCAGCAGAGCAGAACACACAGCATCACTGTGACCTCATGGTATCCCTGGATGTGTGCTACCTGCACTCCAAGAGGACATACAACCGCATATAACACTGATAATTTATTTTGGCCGTACTACAGGATATGTACCTGGACAGTGGCATACAGCGACAGTGGTCCCACACCACTAAGGAGGCATCTTGACTGACCCTGGGAACTACCACATCATATGCATAACTGGCCTGGTCTGCTAAGCTATGGAATTATGCAGCATGGGATGCATATGCAGTGATATCGGGTACCTGCAGACACTTGTTCCCAGCCAGTGTGCCTTTGTGATGGGCTGATCCTGCCTTTTGAACCTGGCTGACCTTTCAAAGCAGTCACTACAGCCATTGCTGAGGGCAACGCACAGACAACTGCTGCCAGGATCATGGCCTAACACTGATTGACATGTAATGTATGGTCATCCCCTTTTGGAGGAACTATGTACACACAACATATCACATGGACATACCTATAGATACAGACCTATGACACATTTGGAGGGTTCACAGTATGCACACTATTAACCTGCTACTTTGCATTACCTGTGTTTGTCACAGCTGGTTGCGTTACCACTGCTTCTGATTCCTGCTGCTACTGTCACTGCTGACAGCTTAGAGTCACAGAGTCACAGTGTGTAGGGTTTTTTTTTTTTTTTGTTCTCTCTCTCTCTCAGTTTTCTCTCTCCCTCTGTCTGCTTCCAGACAGTGCAATGAACGTATTGCATGTGTGGAGTGTTAGTACTGGATGCTTTTGTAGGTATCTGCATAGGTCCATGTGATGGCCTCTGCACCAATTGTAAGCCAGCATTTGCTAATTGCATACAGCCAGTTGTGTACTGATTGCAGTTCTCACTGTGATTTCAGGTCAGTGCTATAAAAGGGTATGTGAGATAGGCGTTGCCCTTTCAGATTGTAAGGGCAGGGACCATGCTGGTATGCTGTGGACACTGTTCTGTGAGTGTAAAGGTTAGTATCTCTCTCATGATTCAGGCTGTGTTGTAGATTCACATTTCTCCATTCCAGTCTCCTGTTCCCTGTAGTAAGTGTGTATGCACAATGACACCTACAACTATATATAGATATATATGTATATATATATATATATATATATATATATATATATATGTGTGTGTGTGTGTACATATACATACATTTATATATGTACATTAACTGACATTATTACCTACAAGCTAACAACTAGCATGGCTGTTTCTGTTCACACACTACTATTATGGGAATCCAGTAGTTTTGACAGTAATTCTACATGACATGCTTTGGGTACTACACATCCTATATTCCCTTTACATTCATCCCTACTATTACATGTTATATTTATTTTAGCACAATGTTCTTGTATAAGAGTCATGGCTTAGTTGTAGGTCATACAGACTAGTGTTTCCAAGGTCCTGGGTTCGGGGCCGACAATGGGATTTTATTTTGCTTTTGAACTGAGTACAGGACCTGTCAATCAAAGTGACTAAGGTACTTTTAAGCAGTTGTAACCGGGTTAGCACTGGTTTGCGTGGAGCTCACGCATGAGCACTGGCGGTTAGCTCCGCGCACACACGTGCACACCCGCTTACAACCGCTTAACAGTGACAAGGGGTCACAAAGAGGGTAAGACAGTAGGGAAACAAGCTTGGGATTTGCAGGAGGGATGTAGGTAAGGCCCATAGCTGCCCATTTCTTCATCAGCAACAGCTGTGCATATGTATGTAATTTGGTGTGACATTTGAAACCTTCCATTTCTGAGAGAGGTGTCAGGACAACAATAATACTTGTTGTACAGCCAATTGTAATTGATAGTTTCCATGTCCAGCAGACATGTGTGCGGAATGGGCAGCTATGTATGGGGCGTAAATTTTTTGTGGGTACAGAGTGCCCTTTTTTTTTTTTTTCAGGTGAGAGTGGTATGTCAGGTGAAGGCAGTCGGTACAGCTGGGGAGGTAGGTTGGGTAGTTAAACAGACAAGACAAACAAGACGCAAACAGGGGAGGTGTATGACACGTGTGGGGGTTTACACAATTGACAGGGACGGATGATTGGATATCCAGAGCCCATGAGCCCACAGATGGCAACAGTGGAACTGATATCCCCACCCATAGGCAGTTGCCACTGTTCCTTCACTGCCCAGGACGGGGCTGTGCTGGGGGCTGTGTAGGCCGGGAAACAGGCATGCCCGTAAGTTGTGCCACCTGTGCCTCAAGCTGGCGTAGGAGCTTGAGAACAGAGTCCCGAATCTCCCTACGCACCACAGTCCGGACGCTACGGAGGGTGAGTGGTGGTTCTCCTCCGGCCACACTTGCAGGGGGGGGCGAGCCCCATCCCCTGCAGCACTTCCACCCGCAGGTGGCACGGGGCCACCGGAGGAGGGTCCAGACTGGGCACTAGTGCTAGGTGCACTCGCCAGCTGAGGTGGGAGAGGTGGGTCCGCTGGAACCCGCCTTCCCTGCCGTCCTATGTTTTGCATTATGTCATGACAGTTTGGGTTAGTGACATATAATATCAGTCACAATTAGTTGTAACAGCATGCATTAGTATTCCCATTAACCAAACACCCAGATATTCACACCATTGAACAGCGTGCATAACACATGCATAATTTGAACAGCAATACACAGTCCAACAACATGCAGGGTTAATTGATGGCAACAGGCCATCAGGTTTGGATATATGAACAGGGCAGATGCATCAACGGACATGCAAATATATATGACCCAACAGGACAAACGTCCAGGGGTGTTAATTGTGATTGCACATACCATTTTCACGTGGAATGGGTTATATGTGGTTATAGGGTGGGGTGAAGAAAATAATATTAACACCTTCAAATACCAATACATATGCTGTACATTTCTAATAGCTACAGATATATACACACTACTGTTCTAACTACAGTTTCCTATATGATAACTATTTCAACTTGGTGATGGGACTGTTACTGCAACATCAATACACATTTTATTGTTCTTCATACACATTCATATCTAGCTTTGTTCAGCTACATCATCCTGCTACATTTGCTTTATATAGCTGTAGACAAGTGTGGATGTTTGGTATATCAGACAATCACACTATCTGCATATTGCAGACTGAGAGCAACATATCCAGATTTTGGGATACACATTCCAGATGCAGCAACACTTTGAACAGATTTCGCTGTTTGGTTTTGATTCTCACATGCATTTCATTCTGACTTGACTGCAGTATACTTTATTCAGGGGTTATTACTACTGTATTGCTGGATTCATGACACTTTCTCACACTCTCACGCTTGTTTTCATTTTACTATTCAGGATGGTACTTACTTCTAGGCTTTATTGACATGTTTTACCTGTAGTTATTACAATCCTTTCCAGCAGTCTCACTTCTGTCATGTTTCAGTATTTCAACAGGGATATATTTCACACATGTGATTTCATCATCTTCTGCAGCTATACTTTTCAGCCTGCTGCAGGTTGTGTACTATTTTCTTACAGGTGGGGCATTTTTATTTCAGAATTTATGTCAGACATTTTCATTTTTCTGTTTGGCTTACAGGCTGCAACACACTTTTGTAATCAAGCAATACTTGCAGACACTTTCACACTGTTACTTGCACATTTTATTCCTTAGTGACTACACTGCACTCTTTTGCTGACTGT
Organism: Protopterus annectens; assembly: GCF_019279795.1. NCBI lineage: Eukaryota > Metazoa > Chordata > Ceratodontiformes > Protopteridae > Protopterus > Protopterus annectens. The sequence goes on along the minus strand of NC_056744.1, from coordinate 580,160,018 downwards.
CATACTTTTATATTTCTTTACAGTTACTGGTAGTGGATTACTGACCTGCCTGGTGGTGCAACTGCACCAGCCTATCGCCATAGGCTCTGCGGTTCACAGAACGGACACCTGCAGCTGTAATATAAATGAAGTAATATTGGAATACACATCTCCATAATATCAGTTAGTTTAATTTCTTACATACATAATTAAATGTAACTTACTCAGTAGTGGGGTGTTGGGCATTTGCCGGGCCTCCTGGATCCAAAGGTTTAGTTGGTCCTGCTTTCATCTCTTCAGGTCCGCATGGTGGTGACGGACCTGCTCACCAGTCCTTGGAATCCCTGTGGCACTGATGAGATCATGAGCCAACCGGTCCCACGCCTCAGCCCTGTATGCTCCCCAGAGGACCTGGCCCTGCATGAGTTGGGCCTCATGATTGTGGACTAGGAGCCAGACCATGTAACTGGACTCCTCAATGCCCCACATCTGTGCTCGAAAGCAACTACCCTCTCCTACTCCTGTCATTCTGCCTGCAGTTCAGTTCTACAATCGTTTATGCTGTGTATTCCCGCCTATGGGGCTTATATAGTCCGTTTTTCCCGCACATATCTGTGATTGGCCATTTTGGAATTGTATCAACTTCAGTAAACCTGCACTGTCATGCTCCAGTTTGTATTCATTCCTATATATTAGCTAGTATTGCATTTATAGGTACTGCTGTCATGGCTTAGTGGTTTGGTACCTTGACTATGGTATATAGTATCCTGGATTCGAACCTGGCCACTACTTTTTTTATTTTTTATGACTGTCTAGACATGCTGAGGGGTGTGTCTGTGTAAAGGCAGCTTTGATACGGCTTGCTCAACGTTGCCCATCAGTTAGCTTGTTTGCGCGGTGCGCAGCTCTGCGCAAATGGGGTATGCTGGTTTAAGCCTCATTTGGCTATCGGCACACATATTACACTCAGCTCAGCTAGGGGCACATAGATTCAGCGTGTTAAACCATTGCTCAGCTACGGGCACTCATTTTGCACCAGTTAAACCACTGCTCACCTACAGGCAGATGCACTCACCCTGTTAAACTGTAGCTCAGCTATGGGCACATCTGGCATTTTTTATTGCTTTGTTACCTCACATTTCTTCAATATAAATGGGCTATTTCATTACATTTTACATAAATTGTGATTTTATGTGTACATATTTGTCATGGACTTGTCTCGTGCTTATTTTGCTAAAAATAAAAATTGGTGTTGTGGGGGCTTGAACCATGACTGCCTGCTCTTCAGCCGACATCGCTACCGCTACGCTATTGCTTCTTGGCTTACTTTGCATATTTAGTTCTTATATGCTTTCCCACTGACTGCTAACTGTAGCTGCACTACGGGCACGCCCACGCATACGAGCCCACTCACGGTTAAACATCTTTACAATTTAAAAAAAAATTATGAGATGTTCATTTGTACATTTTATGTTCGTAGTCTGTGGGGGCATGTGTTGTGTTTATTCACATTTCCATGGACTCTGTCGTGGGTGTTTACTTTGGGAACTTTTACTCTTCTGGGGGCGTGTTCACTTACAGGGCTCGGCCTACAGACACGCCCCCTACTGTCTGACATGGACCGTGTTAGCTTTTGGTGTGATTCAGCATGCTCTCATGAATATGCAGAGCATGCTGACATCACTCCGTTTAACTGCAGCCTCCGTGTATGAGTTATAACTCTTACATGGAGGCTTCGTGAATCCTGCCCATAAACATTGATAACATGTGCAGGGATTCCAAAATGTATTCTCAAACACAAAAGATTGTTCATATAATTGCAAAATTTTATATAAAACTGTAAGTAACTTCAGATAGCAGAAATAAGTTTGATTATAGTGAAAAAGCACCATGCCGAATGGATAGAAACAAAACACAGGGAAGAGGTAGAATTTGCAATAATGATCTGAGGACACTTCAAAGTAAACTTGCAGTACCATTATATTCACTAGGTCAGTTAAGTATCTGTAAGTATCCACTTATTAAACCCATATTTAAATGAAAGAGGATAGGACAAAGCCAGAGTCATATAAACCTGCACATTTGTTTTCTTGTTGTAGAAAAATAATAGAGAAGGTTAGTTTGGATAATTGCTGTCAAAATTGAAAATGGTGGGGCTTGAAACCATATATATCAGCATACATATGTTGAAAACAGATCTATAACTACCTAGTATATTATGTTCTATAATATTATAATAGCATTGCACGGAAAGATGTGCTGTGATATAATTTATGTAGACATATCTTGAGCCTTTGACAGGACCTTACTCAAAAACAATCAATTAATTAAAACAACCAAGTATTACTATAATCTTAAAAAGATAGATATCTGCATGACTTACAAACAGGACATGTTAAGTATCATAAAGCAATCAGATGGGTGAAATTCTAGGTTAGAGTCTGGGTATCAAACAGGACTCTATCCTCGGTCAATACTTGTTTAGGTTGTATCTTCCAGGTCTTTCTTTTTCATCTGAGGTATTCTGTAGTCTGTGGAGATAACTTCAACCGAAGAAAACTGATGGTTTGTGTTACAGACTAGGCATGCCTGCAAAACAACTTGAATTAATTGGTGACTGGGACACAGAACTTGGGAGATAAATATCTGGTCTTGTGCAATGTCTCAGATAGATATTTAAGAGACATTATTTGGGTATACAGGATATTTAGTGAGAATTATCTCTGAGAATACAAAGAGTTATTAAAGAGTAGCAGAGAATCATCACACAACCTGTGTAGCAGATTATGTAGGAATGAGAGATGTACTAATTAGCTCTATGAAATAGACTTCCAAATTATATTAAAACAATCACCAATTTATATACTATTAAGAGCAACATGGAAATTTATTATAAAGATGAATGATATACTGGTAGGTTATAAAACATTATTGTTGATGCCTGGAAGAAAGAAAGAAATATGGATATTTTTTATATATATATATATATATATATATATATATATATATATATATATATATATATATATATATATATATATATATATATATATATATATATATATATATATATATATATATATATATATATAGATATATATATAGATATATATAGATATATATATAGATATATATAGATATATAGATATAGATATAGATATATAGATATATATATATATATATATATATATGTCAAATAATTAAAAAGTTGGTGTCAGCTCCTATAAACACATCAATTCAAGAGCATCAGATGAAGACAAATCAGTTTACCTTTTCAATATTGAGTCCCGGTCTCTTGAGACCAAAAAATACAAAATACGTTCCTGTTGTCTTGTTGCGAAGTACACAAGACAGATAACAGAAGCGAACCAAAAATTCCGTTACCGGCAGTTAGTCCCGGTCTGTTCAGACCATAATCAACAAGAGAGTTTACTGAACGGTAAACGAACCAAAACACTGTTTTCAGTTGAAAAAGTCCAGATCTATTCAGACCAGAAACCAGCAAAGGAGCATAACCTGGTAACCATACGATGCTCAAAAAGCCAGATTACCAAATGTGATTTTCATGACATGACTACATTGAAACCTTGATTTCCCGAACACAAAAGTTTTACTAGGATAAGTAAACACTTGACCAAATTGCAGGAAAACACACAGCCATATGTAAAACCCAGCTAGGTGGGGGAAATGCTTGGTATACCCCACAATGTGGGGGGCTGTGACATCCCCCCTAACTATATATACCATCTATGGGATCACACTACAATATGGAAAAGGGCATATTTCCCCATGTTCGCCAAGTGTCTACTTACCCTGATAAAAAGTTTCACATTCGGGAAAGTTTTGATGTTGCCATCTTGTGAAAATCATGTTTGGTAATCTGGCCTTTTGAGCTTTCAAAGTAGAGCTATCGGCCCTAGGGCCTATACATCCCACACTATTTACTTCCCTAGACCCCTGTCTAGCAGGGCGAAAGACATGATCCCCGGGATGAATTTCCTTTCTCCCATCCTATCATCAAGGTTTCTTTTGAAGAGGGCCAAAGAGGCGCTCTGCTTGACATATATGGGCAGGCTATTCCAGAGTCTGGGGAGTCTCTGGGTCAGGAACCTATCCTTACAGCATGTTTTGTTTATTGTGATGACAAGGTTTAGATCCCTGGAGCATGTGGCTCTGAGGGATTGGGATTTCTTTAAGTGTAGCATGTCCAACAGCTCAGGGTCTGTCATGGCTTTGTATGTTAAGCAGAGATTGCCACTGAGTAGACAATATGAGACAGAGTATAGCTGGAGTTTTTTAAGGCAGTCAGCGTAGGGCATCTACTTTAGGCCTTTGATTCTTTTAGTGAGGTATTTCTGCGGCCTTTCCAGTTGTTGCAGATGTCTTGAGAGGTACATACCAAATGGGGCATTGTATTCTATAATGGGTCTAATGAGGAATGAGTACAGTGGGACAATGACCTCCTTTTTTCCTGGATGAAAAACCCTTAGTGATGATGTGTGCTACATAGAAGGATTTCCTGACTGTTGTGGCAATGTGGTTATTGAAGGTAAGACCACTGTCCACCTTTGTCCCTAAGTCTCTTATCACACTTTCGGTGTTTAGTGTACTCCCACCCATGTGGTAATTCATGGGTACATGTTTTTTCCCATAGGGGATATCTATACAGTTCTTGGCATTGAGCTTGAGCCCATGGCTCTGGCACCAAGCATCCATTTCTGTAAGGCTCTTTTCTAGAGTATCCACATCATTTAGGGATTCAATAATGGATACCAGTTTGCAGTCATCTGCAAACTTTTTTAGCCAGAGTCCCTTAGTGTTGGCCTGTACTTCAGAGAAGTAGATGGCAAACAAGAGCGGTCCCAGGACTGAACCCTGAGGAACTCCACTTGTCACTTGTCTGGAGCTAGATTTCGAGTCAGCTACTTTTACAGTGTGGGTTCTGTCAGTAAGACAGTTGGCAAACCATCGAGTGATGTAGGGATTAATGCCCATCTTAGCAAGTCTATCTCTGATTCCAGAGTGGGGGATGGTGTCAAAGGCCTTGGCGAGGTCCAGATAGGCTGTGTGGACCGTCTAACCCTCGTCCACGGCTCTGGAGACTGATTCAAAGAAGTCAATCAGGTTGAGGAGACAAGATCGGCCCTTCACGAACCCAAACTGGGTGGGGTCCAGTGTTTGAAGGTTCCCAATGTCTTTATTTATAAGTTCTATGATAATACATTCCATGGCCTTGCAGATCAGGCTCATCAGACTGATGGGGTGGTAGTTCCTGGGATCAAAGGTGGATCCCCCCTTGTGGAGTGGGATAACTGCAGCTGTGCACCACTCAGTGGGTACGAAGCCTGAGGTGAGGCTATGATTAAACATGACACTTAGGTGAGGTGCCAGTTCATTTTGTAGTTCATGTATTACACAACCCAGGATGTCAACTGGTCCCATGGATGCTGTATTCTTAGCTTTGGAGAGTGCATTTTGTACGTGTGTGGCCGTTATTACCAGAATTTGGCAATCTTCCGGTATTGAGATGCGCCATTTAGGGGGTAAGAGGGGGGTGAAGTTGTCACTGAATTGATCTGCCAGGATATTGGCAATATTCTTGGGATCAGTATATTTAATGCCATTCTGTTGTAGCTCAGAGCAGATCGGAGCATTGCCATTTAGATTCTTGACATAGTTATAGAATGCCTTGTGGATGTCTTTGGAATCTTTGGCAATTTTATTTTCATAACTAGCTTTGGAGGATTTTATGAGGGATCTCAGCTTTTTATTGAGGCTGGTAAGGGAGTTTTTTGCATCTTGGGATTTTCCCGTTTTCTGCAAATGTTTCTTCCTTTTGTTATAAAATTTGTTTATGGCATGTGACCACCAGGTTGGCTTCCTTTTTTTGGAGGAGAGCATCTTGGTTCTATTTGGGATGGCACGATTCATGCATGAGTGGATATGCTCGTACAGTGCCTTAGTGTAGGATTCAGCAGTCGAACTTTTGGTTCCCATCTGCATGGGTGTCATGAAGTTTGTCACTTCTGATTTGAGTAGCATGAAGTTGGCTTTGGAGAATTTTTTTATGGAGGTTTCCTTACTGGGGGGTAGGGGTGGGATTTGGATGTTAAGGGTTATTATCTTATATGTGTGTGTGTATACATACACACACACACACACACACACACACACACACACACACACACACACACACACACACACACGCACACCCACACACACACACGCACACACACACACACATATGTATGTGTGTTGTGTATGTGTCTATATCTATTTGTCCATCCTTTACTCTCTTACACAGACACACACACACATATATATATATATATATATATATATATATATATACATATGTATGTATAAAGAGAGAAGGATAGATATAGATATAGATATAGATATAGATATAGATATAGATATAGATATAGATATATACATATATATGTAAAGGCACACAGTAGGAAGATGGGACATTGAATGTTTCATGGAAAGGGGGGGCAGAATAAATACATTTACTGTTGATGTGATTTAGAATAATTTACAGAGCAAACAAATGCAGTCCACCATTTATATTTTTTAAGCACACCCATGCTGTACCTTACTTCCAGAAGTTTGTATTAACATGACAGCAGTGATTTACAATGTGCAGAGTTTTCTCTTTCTTGGACCTGGGGAGTGCTTTTAGGACTTCCCTATGATACCTGGCTAGGGGTATGTTCAATGGTATTTCCTGTGGGGTAGCTGGGGGGGGGGTACAATTGGAGCTGAATTTGTCAGCCAGTAGATTTTCTATATCTTCCAGCTCCATGTAGGTGGCTCTGTATACAGTTAGTTCTGCACAATAATGTGTACAGCTTTTGAGGTTATGGACATTGCTAAAGAAAGCCTTGTAATTGTCCTTGGCCTTGAAGGCAATTTTTACCTTAAAACTGCCTTTAGTAGACTTGCTTTGCCCTCTGAGTTATTTGTTTAGATTGAGGAGAGAGTTTTTATACTGCTGGACTTTGTATTTCCTAACTTTTGTTATGAGTTTCTTCCTTTTGCAGTACAACCTGTTGGTGTTTGGATTCTACCAGGGTGGCTTGGTTTTTGAGTTTGTTCTGAGCTTATTCCTTGTAGGCACAGCTGCATCTAAGCATCTATTAACATGATTATACAGAGTAGCTGTGAAAAAATCCGCATAGACAGCTGTGTTCTCATAATTTGGGAGGCATGAAATTTGACTTAGAATATGTCCTTAATGCTGTAGACTTAGCTGGGAGCAGAGGTTTTATTTTTATTTCAAAGAAAGCAGTGTTATGGCATGACATTACACTGGGGAAGTGCAGCACTCTCCCATATTGGTAAGGACCATGTCCAGTTCCAGTATGTTTGCAGCTGTTCAGGGTGCATGGACTACCTGGTCCATGGGGTTTGAGTTTACTTCGGCCTTCAAGTCTGGGGTCATGTATTTTCCCCAATTTATTCTGGAATATTTAAAGTTGCCCATGAATATGGTATTTGGTTGAATGGTAAATGTCAGAGTTCAGAGTGGGGAACCTGCAGCTTACAAGGATATGGTATGGTGCTTTGCTTATAGTAATTTGGATATGGAGAAGCTCAAGTATGTCATTCTGTTTGACCAGGCTAGAAGTGAGCTTGTTATTGATGTAGATTGATATGCCACCACCTTTAGTCCCTGCTTATTTGGTAGCTGGCGTAAATGTGTGTGAGGCATTGTAACCCTGCACCACAAGAGTGTTCTCTGTGGCTTCAAATCATGTCTTGATAACTGCATAGATGTCCACATTCTCCAGGGTGAGGATAGTTTGGAAGGAGTGGAGTTTCTTGATTAGACTACTGGCATTGAGTAGTAACACCTTTAGATTAGTTTGAGTTTATTTTCCTCTGTCAGAAAGTTTACCAGTTTAGCATTGTCTAAAAAGGCACCATAAGGGATGACAATGTTTAAGATAATATTCAAAAGCCTAGAGTAGACAGGTGCAGACCATCCTTGGTAAAGCAATGTGGTCTGTCAACCATATCTTCCCATGTTGACAAATATCACATCCACTGGTGTGACACCAGAAGCTATGCCAAGTATTAAAGTCAATCATCTTCTGTTCATATTGTGGCATACACCTTGGTGAAGGTAGAATGCTGCTCAATGCTTGGGTTATACTAGCTTTGGACACATAGTTCATGAGCTTCATTGTCTCTCTTCATATAGTCCAGGGAGGTAGGTATAAAGTTATTTGCACCCACATTGACCATGGCTGAGTCATACTGGTAGTTGTTGTTCAGTGACCTGAGTGCCTGTGTGATGTGGTGGACCTGGCCTCTGAAAGACAGCTAACAGTGACTTTCTCTTTATTTAGCCTTGTGAGTGGGATATGTATGTGTGTCTCACAATGGAGTCTCCTATGACTAAAATTTGGGTTGTGTGGTGGCTTGCCTTATGACTTTGAATATGAGGTTGCATGAAATGTGGCTGGATGTGTTGTGGTGGGTATTGTTTTGGTGGAGTGCTTTTGGGGCTGCTGGGGATAGTTGCTGTAGGTGCAATGTTTGTGAGGTCTTTGGGGTTTAGGAAGATTACTTTTAAGTGACTGTGCCTCAGCATTTGTTGGTGTATGTGCCTGAATCATACTGTGTTTGCAGGATGTAGTATGTGCATTTCTGTATGAGCTTTGAACTGCAGTGACATTTTGTAAATGCATTTCTCACGCACTTCAGTTTGTTTGAGAATAAGTTGATTGTCATTATACATAAGGCAATTACATTCTCTCAATATGTCCAAAACCACCAAACTTTCATTATATCAGACAAGTAAAATGTAGTTCAAAAGTTTTGGTTCCAACAGCTACTTTAATATCTGATGTTTTTTTTCTTGATTTACCATGTACAGAAAGTAATTTCATAGTTCAAAGTATGGATATGAAGTGAAGCTGTTCTGTTTGTCTCCCATCCATTCTTGCTGTGTTTCCCCTGGCCCTTTTTAGTGTCTTATCTTCACAGTGGGCATTCTTACAGATAATATGACTTATGTGGGGTTCAGCCAGGTCAGCCAGGTCATTGTTACTTTCTTCAGTAGCCTGGCATGAGGTGGATGATGCAGCCTTATCCTCTACAAATACAAGTGTCACTTTTTACCTTTCACCAAACTTAGCCTCTATAAAGTACAACTCATGAATGTCATTTTATTTTATTCAGGGTTCTTGCAGATTCCAGTCATCCTATTCTATTCAGCTTTGCGTCTACTTGTTCTAGTATTTGACTCCTACTTCTGTATCTGTATTGCTGTATGTATATATGTCTTTAGAAAGTTTGAACTCTGTTCACCTTATTCTCTCTCTCTCTATCTCTCTCTCTCTCTCTCTGTCTCTCTCTCTTAGTTTGATGCAGCATTCGTCTGTTGTCTCCTAAACATATACTACCTATAAACAGTTTACATACTGAATTCTTTTATGGGTTTTTGCTACTGGAATTTTTTGGCAAGACTCGGTATCAGATTCCTATGTAACCTCATCCAAATCTGCCTTACAAAAGTTCAAATGTAAGAGATGTGTCTGTACTAGATGTCCATGTCTCTGACTGTACTGCCCGAAGCCACACACACACACACACACACACACACACACACACACACACACACACACACACACACACACACACACACACAATTCCCAGAGTTTCTTAAATTGTGGAAAGTCTTGACCAATGATCGTATTATAAGCTAAGTTATACACTAAAACAATTAGTCATAAGACTTTACTTAGAAAAGTTTTCATTTCTACCTTCTTATAGGATAATGCTTCTTGTCCTCATGCAGAGTCATAACTTCAGTTTTCTACTTGCTAACAGTTTTTTGCTTACACACACACACTGAATTATAGCAAATGTGATTGTGCATCCAGAATCTAATAATCACTCAACTATTTTTACCTTCAAAATTACATTACATTCAATATGCTTGCAAATAGGACAATGGCAGAAAGACAGTTTCACAGTTTTGCTATTTAAGACTTTAACATAGTAGCATTCCATGGGTATACATTTCACGTATGATTTGCCTATCAGATTCATCAGCATTAACAGGCTTTGCATGTATAATATCACTATCACAGATAGACTAATATTTAGCTATTGTCCCTTTTCTATCACATTTAAAATAGTTTATATCGAATGTGATCTTTTTTTATTTGTAGACAAAGGCACACATCTTAGCAGTATTTTTTGCACTCTGCAATTTAGTCTTAAGGCTTTAACTTAGCAGTAATCCATGTAGTGAACCAACTAACTGTTCAGAAGATATAGGGTTACTCAGGAATGCCCACTTTCTTAAATTAAACTGAAGTGCTCATTTAAATTTATCTTCCACCAGAACTGTTTACTCCAGGGTCTATCCACAATTTATGAATATGCATTAAATCTTTCACTTTTGACATTAGTAGTCCATCTCTATTGAAAGTCCATTTGAAACCCCAGGCCTGGCTAAAATGTATTTATTTGCTGTTTAGTAATTGTGTGCATCATGATCTACTAAGACCATGTAGGCCTTCAACAATTCATATGTCAGATGGCATTATAGTATTCTTGTCCTCTCAGCCTGGGGCAGATACTCCCTATACTTGTACCTCTCTGAAGTGTGGGTTTTCATATTATCATGTGAGCCCATCTTTTTAATATGGTCACCAGTGCTCAGTGTTCCTAACACTTCATTGACTGGCTCCTCACAGTGACCACTTGTTGCTGCAAATTAACCAAATGCTGGTTAGTGGTGGCCGACGTTTCCTGTATGGCTACACTGGCTCCAGCAAGTTTTAACACTTGTTTGCTAGTTGCAATAACAGCTACACTGTTTTCATCTTAGTTTGCACAGACATTCATCAGGGACTGTAGCAGACTTCACCAAAACTCTTATGTTTTTTTTGTGTGTGTGTGTGTGTGTGTGTGTGTGTGTGTGTGTGTGTGTGTGTGTGTGTGTGTGTGTGTGTGTGTGTGTGTGTGATACACTACTTGCAGCCATCATAAATATGGTTATAAAGTTGCAGTACACATAGTTAATAAGGTCAATTTCTGTATACCTTTTAACAGAAAAGTCTATTTTCAGTCACAAATTACTTTAGGAAGGGCACACCATGATACGCTGCACAATCTTAACACACCCAGAAGAAGAAAAAAACTGTGTTGAATCTTGCTGTTCTCAGTCATGGGAGTATGCCTGCCCTCCCTCCCTTCAAAGCACTTTGTAATTAGCTCCAACAGTCAATGTCTACATTTTTGTACATGGCTATCAGTATCAAGAATAAATAAAGCTTTACTGATGATAAATGAAAGTAATTCAGATTTAAAGAGGAAATTAGCTGCTTTACTCTAAAAACAAGTAGTCATATTTGCAGTCTTTTTCACAGAATTATCTATCAAA